>NC_043968.1:12994972-13337472 GCF_902148855.1 Sphaeramia orbicularis
AGACCAACATGCGTGCTGATCCAGACCCCTGTCCACATCCACATGATCCCTTTGAACATCATTCCTTACATTAGTACCATTACTTCCTGGTACCTAACAAAGCAGGTCCACTCACTGTTCATGCAGAGGTGGACCTTACAGACCCTGGAGACCACATTGGACCTCAGATTGTTGACTCATTGTCCTCACTGGAACTGTTGCTGTCACTGTTTTGTAATGTATGTGGAAATGACCAAAAATAGTCACTTGCCTGATAAAGGGTTGAAAATCTGAAGATGGAAAACAAGATTGCAGAATATGTCTCAATTTCCTTTCTTAACCCTTTATAGGGCACTCATTGAAATACTCTGAAATTCAAAATATCCACCTTAATGTGTTATTGGAGGACATAGTAAGACTTTATTACTTTTGTGAAATATTTCTAAATTTTTCATTTTTAGGTAGAAAACCAAGGTCAGTGAAGTTACTATATTTGGTTCCTTGCCCATAAGTAGCAAAAAAAAAAAATCAAAAAAATACTTATTTAAAAAATACAAGAAAAACACATGTATGATGAAAAGAACATGTATTTTAGAACATCAGACCAACATAAGTGCTGATCCAGACCCCTGTCCACATCCACATGATCCCTTTGAACATCATTCCTTACATTAGTACCATTACTTCCTGGTACCTAACAAAGCAGGTCCACTCACTGTTCATGCAGAGGTGGACCTTACAGACCCTGGAGACCACATTAGACCTCAGATTGTTGACTCACTGTCCTCACTGGAACTGTTGCTGTCACTGTCTTGTAATGTGTGCAGAAATGACCAAAAATAGTCACTTGCCCTATAAAAGGTTAACACTGCATCCTCATACAGGACTCTGTACTTTTCCCTGCTCCAGATCTGGTGACCGGGGTAGACTTGATTGCTTGATTAAACTCAATCATTTATGATAAATTATTCACTGTTTAATTAATTTCCTTATTATTTACTGTTCGCTGTGCTTCCTTCATCAGACACATAAGCCATCACAAAAGCCTTGGGGTGCGTGTACGCGAGCTTCCATGCATTGTATTTCAGAGCATTGATTAATGATGAGCCCAAGGAGCGAAAATCAAAAAGTTCATTATATGGAGGTAAGTATGTTAGTCTAAAAAGCAAGGCCTTTATCTCTCGTCTGGCTTTGATCAAGGCTCAAGCGTCACATGAACGAGGTCTTTAGCTCTGTGATTGAAATCAGCGGGAGGGGATTGGACACTTCTCACTGCAGATATGGAGATAGAGTCCAATCTGTCAGTGAAATGGCTCCGGCTAGTTGTCCATCAAGATGAGTGAACTCTGTAACATATGCGTACACTGTGTGTCTCTCATCCCTCACTCCTCTCCTCTCTCTCTCTCTCATTTCCATCCCACTCTCTTCTCTCTATATGCACACACTTCTCATCTATCTCTCACAAGTGATTTCCAATGCATTTTTAGTGAAGATTTAGCCGTAAAGTATAAATGAAAAATTTCAGAATAGCACTATTCTATTCTTCCAGGCTAAAATTTGGGAGCGAAATGCATACATTATATTTCAGTTATGGAGTTTTTTTTTCTTTTATTTTCATGACACTTTACTGCAGGGGTCTCAAACTCATTTTCTTTCAAGCCCGATTTGATCTCAAGTGGGCCGGACCAGTAAAATAATAGCATAATAACCTATAAATAATGTCAACTCCAAATTTTTGTCTTTATTTTAGTGCAAAAAAAACACACCATTAAATTATGAAAATACTTACTTCTATAAACTATGTGAATAACCTGAAAAAAAAACCTGAAATGATAAATCTGCTGTAATTATTGAAGAAAATGGTTGAATTGTTGAGTCTGTTTTTACTTCTTCCTACTGCTTTTCGAGTATGTATAATTTCATTTCATTTATTTTATTTATTTTCTTATTTATTTATTTGACTATCAACCTTTTATGTACCAGCACTTATATTTTGTTGGTTGATTTTTGTTTTGATTTCCCTGTCTACATGTTCAAAATCAAGATTTCAATCAATCAATCAATCAAAATTAGCAATTGATTTACACTAAAACATATTACTGCAAATCAGGTTTATCAAGAACTGCAAAGTTACAGTAATGGTCTGAATTGCAGTGTATGAGATGGTCCATAAGGGTCCACTGTGTATGCAACTAAAACAACCAAACCCCTGAATATACAAGAGAACAGCTGTAGAATAGCTGTCCACTGTACTGACCACTATGCATGAAAGGGTTAATTGAAGATTTTTGTTTTTGCTTAACCCTTTCATGCACGAATTATGACAACCATAGTCAAGATTTTTTTCTTTCTTCTTGTTTTTATCCCCCCTTAGGCATGAAAAAAAAAGCAATTGAGTTTTTTTTTAATGAAGTTACAAAAATGTCCATGCGTTTAATTTCTGAAGTACAGAAACATGTTTAAAACCCAATATCAGAAAGTGAGATAAAAACAAATGAAAAGATTTTAGTCCTACTAATCTGATGTTTTCTCACATTTTAACATATTCTACTGCTAGTTATTACTCACTTCATGGAGGTAATATGCAAAAAAAAAAAACAAAACAAAACTTTTTGTCTGACAAATAATTGATTTACACTAAAACATGTTAGTGCAGATCAGGTTTATCAAGAACAGCAAAGTTACAGTAATGGGATGAATTGCAGTTTATGGGATGATGTATAAGCGTCCACTGTGTTGGCTGATATGAACTAAAACAACAAAACCCATGAATACATGAGAGAACAGCTGTAGAATAACTGTCCAATGTAGTGACCACTATGCATGAAAGGGTTAATTCAAGATCTTTTCCTGAATTCAAGCTAATTTTTTTTTGCTTAATTCAATTCAAGACTGGAATTTTTGCACTTGGCAAAAACATCCCACGGGCTGGATTGGAACCTTTGGCAGGCCACATTTGGTCCCCGGGCCGCATGTTTGAGAGCCCTGCCTTACTGATTTCTAAATGGATACTGCACACACGCCGGGCTGAATGTGGAAATCTAATGCCACGTCCTGCTTAGACTCCCTCTCCCTCTCCCTCCTCTGCCTTTTCTCTCTCACTTTTAGCCTGTGAAACCCTGCCCATCAGGTCAGTTTGCTGACACATCTGTCAATACATTCCCTGCGAGGGAGAGTATAACCTTGCCCTGCAGCGCCTTCCCAACATTCCCTGCTCAGTGTTATATTCCTCACATTTATTAAAAAAAAAAAAAAAAACACACCGAGCTGATTACACTGACGGTACCTGCGTTCATATCTTATCTGTCTACAACAGACATAATAAATCTACACTGGCGTCATGATTTGATTCGATTGAGATCGACCTGTCAACGATTCTCCAATTGCATCCTCATTTTTCTATATTACTGCATTTCTTTTCCATCAATTAATACAAACAGCAGGCAAGGCATGGGAAATTTATTTGTATAGCACAGTTCATACACAGGGCAATTCACTGTGCTTTACAAAAATGGAAAAGAGACAGGTTGAAAACACACAATTACAATTAAAACATAATAAAACATAAATAATAATCAATTAAAATAAAGTAAAAGAGTGCACATTGAACTATTTCAGTTGTTATATACACAGTTGAACAAAATCTGAGCTTTCTTTCATTAAGTAAATGCTTTATATTCAGTGTTGTGCAAGTTGCTTTCAAACTGTAATCCATTACAGATTACTTATTACTAGGGATGCTCCGATACCAGTATCGGGCATCGGCTCCGATACTCAGTGTGTGTACTCGTACTTGTAAAAGTAATCCGATACAAATGCACCGATACCACTTACAACCGTGTGACATTCTCAGTTCAGTGCAGCAGGTATGCGGCGGTGGAATAATGTGTGTGGAGTGTGGAGATTTAACCAAATAAATGACGGTGATAAAAGTAACGCTGACTGCAAGTAACGTTACAGACACAGACAGATACAGACGCAGCTTCTGTCCGTCCTCTGCGTACACTCCATCTGTTTACCAGGTGCTGGTGGAGACAGAGAATACCACCGGGAGTACAAAGCGGTGCGGACCACCGCCAGCAGAAGTAAAAACGAAACTTATCACTCATTTGTCTTTTCTCTTCCTGCTGAAACTAAGCTTTTAAACCTTACCAGTGAGAACGCTGCAATATTAGTATCACATTAGTGTTACCTCTGTCGTCTCCATGTTTGTTATTACTGACTTTCTTCTTCTTCTTCTCCAAAAAACTTTACTCTTCGTGGTATTTGTCCAGTATGGTTAATTCAGAGCGGCGCCCCCTGGTGGATTAATTGAGAAACGCTCATTCCAACACATTAAATGTCAGTAGCAGCACTTTGTTCCAGTCAGACTAATGACAACGACAATAAAGCACATTTACAAAAGGAACTAAGAACTGGAATGGGATTATTAAGTACTCGAATCGGTACTTAGTATCGGCAAGTACTCAAATGTAAGTACTCGTACTTGTACTCGATCTGGAAAAAAGTGGTATTGGTGCATCCCTACTTATTACTGTTATTTATAAGGAACTCCTTACCTTACAATGTAACTGTCCCAGAATTGTAATGTACTACATGACCTCTGTATTACTTTCGAGTTACATCCAGATTCTTCTCAGAAATGGCAGCACATCTGCAGTAACCACCACCCCCCCCCAAGGCAAAACTAGGAGAGCCTTGGGACGCATCAATTTACGCTCTGAAGTACATGCAGACGGAACCTGTGAACCTTTTTTGGCTTGTGACCCCATTTTAACATCACAAATTTCTGGCGACCCTAGACATTCAAAACAGATCCATTTTTTTCTAATATATTCTAATATTTTCTAATACATATGCAAATATATATGTATATATACAGGGTGGGGAAGCAAAATTTACAATATTTTGAGGCAGGCATTGAAAGACAGTGTATGACCAATTAGTTTATTGAAAGTAATGAGAATTTATTTGCCACAAGAAAATTGACATAATAGAAAATGTTTTTATTCTATGTGTCCTCCTTCTTTCTCAATAACTGCCTTCACACGCTTCCTGAAACTTGCGCAAGTGTTCCTCAAATATTCGGGTGACAACTTCTCCCATTCTTCTTTAATAGTATCTTTAAAAAAGTCGACATTGCTGTGTGATGTTCTATTGGTAGCATGTTCTAAAACGCCCCAAATAGCAGAATCCAGAGGGTTTAGATCTGGGCTAGAAGGCGGCCATAAACACGATTCCCAAAAATTGCTAAAGTTGGATTTGTTGCTGTTGTCAACAAGTGTGTTGGTGTTCTTGTGTAAGATTTTAACTTCAAATCATATTTTACTGCATTTCTATCGGTCTTGTTGTCTACCTCAAGTTCAATTGCCATTTTTCTCATGGATTTGGTTGGATCCTTTAGAATTTTGGATTTGAGAGCTTTAATAAAAGCTTTGGTAGGTTTTTTGTTGCTTCCTCCACTTCCAGACTTTCTCGTAATAGTTTTGCTCGTAGTCATTCTCGTCTTTCCATTATAAACAGTCTTTATGGACACTCCAACTATTTTTGAAATCTCCTTTGGTGTGACGAGTGCATTCGGCAAATCACACACTCTTTGACGTTTGCTTTCCTGATTACTCATATGGGCAAATGTTTCTGAAAAGGTATGGATAATAGTGTTAGGTATGATTATGACATCAATATATGTTTGGTTTCAAAACAATTGACGTAGTGCCTGCTGAGAAAAAACAACTAAATGTTCATTGTAAATTTTGCTTCCCCACCCTGTATATATATTTGCCACTTATGGGCAAGGAACCAAATATGGTAACTTTATTGACCTTGATTTTCTACATGATAATAAAAAAAAATTGTAAAATGTCACAAAAGTAATCAAGTCTCGATATGTCCCACAGTAACACACTAAGGTTGAAATTTAGAGTATTTCTATGAATGCCCTCTAAAGGGTTAACTCCCTCTAAACTAGTTAAACACACAGTCCTACTGAAAACTGCTGGAAATGTCTGGAGGCGAGTCAGAGCCGATTGTTAAAATAGTGATGCTGGAATGTGGCATCTGTCCCACTGCTGTCATACAGACGGCCTTTTTATCTGGGTGTTAAACTGCCAAGGAGGTTCTGATTGAGCTTTGCTGCCATCTAACTATCTTATACTTGGAAAAAAAAAAATCACATTATAGCTTCTCCTCTAAGCCAAATGGAGTCATTTCCGCAGTAAACTGGCTTCATATATTTACCTGCTAATGACTTGCTTAAGCTAACGGACAAAACATAATAGCATCATTACGGGCCCGGCACAGCCAAGTGTCTCAAGGTTAACAGCGACATCAATCGACTATAAGGATCAAGGCTGAAGAACCTTAGCGTCTCTAGAAAGATATATGCTCGATCTGTGAGTAGGATGCAAATATTTAATGATTGCTTCATTATTTAGTGTGGCTTTTGGTAAAACGCATCTGAAATAAGACCTTGTTTCACTGAGTTGATTTTATTTAGGGTCAGGATCTTTCTTTTTCAGATTCGCCGAACAGATGCAATATGTTCATTACCTTTTTTTTTTTTTTTTTTCTACATCGATGATCAGCGCTTCACGAACAAGATTAGATGACTGATAGGAGGAAAAAGCAAAGGTAAATGCTGCTAAACAAAACAGACAGAGAGACACAAAGAGGTGCAGAGATGTATTTATTGCCGCTCTCCTATTAAACAGTTATGACAATCTCATGGCTAATGTATTAACAGACTTATCCACCTACATCTATAATTTATTAATCATCAAAAATTCAATCTGGCAGACTGTGTGCCATTATTCAGATGTGCTGGGGGAAAGTGGCGCATTTGAATAAATGAGGAATTGTAGGCCTCACTCCCATGGCTTGTTGTTATTCTGAAAACCTTCGCTTTAAATGATTCAGATGTGAAATCAATCAAAAAAAGTCTAGAAGAAGGAAAAAAATGTCTCCTTTAGCTCACATCCCTGTTCTTTTTTTTTTTTTCTTCTGGCAGAATATGTTATTTGTGTTGTGCTTGTATTTGTATATATACTGGATTAGGATATATTTAAGTCATGTTACCAGTGTTGGAAGAGGCTCTGTCATACACCATGTGGCTTATGTCCTTTATTAGGAGGAAAAGAAAACATGTTTTCAACTCAAATCTGAGCTCAGGGCTGTTTCCGGCCCCCTGCTATGGTTGCAGCAGACAAGCTCATATTTACTATATTTGGTTTGTCTTGTTTCCACTGGTGAAATTCTGCACTTTTCTGCAATGCCCAGGTCTGAATGAGATTGGATATGGAAATGTAGAGTACTGCAGACCAGTAGATTCTGCTGATGTCGTGGAACTTGGAAGCATGGAGAACAGGACATACTCCTCAGAGAAATGAACACCCGCACATACATATTCCTGTGTGCAAGCAGACACATGAAACCAGATGTCAGACCGGATAGTTGAGTTTACTTTAAAAATCTAAGGTAAGTCGTTGCTAGGGATGGGAATCGTTAAGAATTCAACGATTCCGATTCCATTATCGATATTGCTTATCGATCCGATTCCTTATCGATTCTCATTGGGTGAGGGAATAAAAGAGTAGAAACGGGTGTGTTTGCATTAACTTTCTTTTATATTTCCATCTCTGCACAGAAAATATAACATATACAGTATGTACAAATAATAATAACAGATGACGCCAGCCTGGTTTGGAGGTGGGGGGGGCGTACAGTGAAAGTGAAACTAAAGACGCTTTACTAATTCCTCTATTGCCGCATTTCTACTACGTGGAACCAGTTCGACTCAGCTTGTCTCCCATTGTTGTGCACCTCACTTCCTTTTCCTTCTTACCTTCGGAAACTTGTATTTGAGGGGGTACGACGTTTGTTGCCCACACCAGAACCGGCCCAGCGTTCACTCTGCCGCTACATTCACAAGCGCCGCTAAGTAGCGTATCAAATACGTGACATTCCTGTAAATCACAGGTGTCAAACATGCGGCCCGGGGACCAAAACCGGCCCGCCAAAGGTTCCAATCCGGCCTGCGGGATTTGCAAACTGCAAGTTTGGGCATCGAACTCAAAAATAATATCGCAATAACCTATAGATAATGACAACATCAACTTTTTCTCTTTGATTTAATGCAAAAAAACATTTAGTTATGAAAATGTTTACATTAAGAAACTATCCTTTAACAATAAAATGCAAATAATTTTCTTTAGACATTTCAGGTTAAGTACAATTTTAACAGTTTTCTGCCTGTTACTAAAAGTTTTGTACCTTTGTAGATCTGATCTGTAATATATATGTATAAATGATAAGTTGAGGCATAATATGATAAAACTGTACTTATATTTCTTTACAAATTTCATTTTTTTCAGGTTATTCACATCCTTTTTGTTTGGATAATTTGTAAACATAATGGTTTAATTTAATGTCATTTTTTGCACTAAAACTATTTGGAGTTGTCATTATTTATTGGCTATCATGCTATTATTGTACTGGTCCGGCCCACTTCAGATTAAATTGGGCTGAATGTGGCCCCCGGAAGAAAATGAGTTTGACACCTTTGCTGTAAATGATTCACATGCTGTGGACAAATGTTTGAGGATATTGGAGGGATTCCACCCTTTTGAAGACATGGAAGCTTTGACAGTGTTCTAAGTAAGTGGACCTGGTGTCGTCTTTTTAGACCGTTTCTGCCTCATCGCCATGTTGGCTACGTTCTGACCAAAACAATGCAGCGTACGTGTGACGTCATCGCGCATGCACAACGAAGGCGGAATCGATAAGCAGAATCGTTAAGCAGGCAGGCAAACGATTCCAAGGAATCGAGCTACTGGGAACGGTTCTCAAAAAAGAACCGGTTCTTGATTCCCATCCCTACTCGTTGCCTTAAAATATGTAAGTGATGAGTAATGAAAACTTGAGTGTATTAAACTTAAATGCTTGAGTTGAATAGAATTGCTATTTTAAGTACAACACACTAAAATTAAAACTTAAAATTTGTTGCAATGTCAGTTGCTTTGTATAATCTTCAGACTTAATATCATCAGTTCATTGGACTCAATTCCAAGTAGGGATGTAACGATATGAAAATTTCATATCACGGTTTCTGTGACCAAAATTATCCCGGTTATCATTATTATCGCAGTATTGTTGAAATTGTGCTCAAAATAATGTATGCAGAAAGTACTGATACACACACTGAAATAATTTAACCAAGTTGTATTAAAAAAAAAAAAAAAAAAAAAAATTGGCACAATACACCTTCTGTTGGCAGAAATGTTCAAGTATTAACCCTAAGTGGTCTGAGCCTATCTTGGTTATTTTTCAGTCCTTTTGATTTTGCTTTTATATACTATATAAACAAATGTTTACTATACCCATGTTTGGTATCCTTTTTTTTCAGTACAACTTCATTTATATCATCTGTCTATTATTTTTTCACTTTAACCTATTATATCAACATAAAAGGACAAAAAACACAAATATATGTGTGTGTATATATATATATATATATATATATATATGTATATATATATAAAATCCGATTTGAAAAATCTGTATAATTTATTGCATAAATAACACAAAGATGCTTAACGAACCTTTTCAAAGACTTTAAAAGTGAATATTGGTTCCAAATATTAGGTATATACAATTAAAATTGGAATAAATTAAAACTATACTCAGATATTTGACATAAAAGCAGATCTTTACATAAGTGTTTTCTCCGGAAATGTGCGGTAATCAAACCCAATTATCATGATAATTAGAGTTTAAACAGTAATACTAACTGTCTGCAATTTTACCGCAGTTTATCATTATACCAGTAACCGTTACATCCCTAATTCCAACAAGATTTAAATTAAACATATTGCAAAATAAATTGTTTTGTAAAATTATTCAACTTACTGTATTGTAGCGCAGCTGGAAGCTAAGTCAAAGTTAGCTCAATGTAATCAGCCAGTACAGACAGTGCTTTTAATTTGATAAGGCTTAAAGTTTTACATTGAACTAAAACAAATACAAAAACAAACACAGAAAGGCCAATAAACACTGACATACACACATTAAATCCAAATTAACACTAACACCACAACCCTGCTGAACCCCTGCACAGAAAAAGAACACATTTTCAACAACATGCCCAATACCCACAATGCAATGCGGAGATATAAAGGTGTAAATATACTATTTTCTTTTGTTCAGACAAGGTATAATTTTTAGACGTTACCTGCTATACCTTGTGTGAACAAAAGAAAATAGTATATTTATATAAACAGAAGACAAAATGAACGTCTTTAGCGATAAAAAAGGTGTGGTCATGACTAAAACTGAGTGATTTAAATCCATTCAACTTCAACTTTTTCGTACTTTTGACTATGTCTACAAATTAGTAGAATATACTGAACATTTTATAATAATGGAATAAAATGTAAATCATTTAAGTACATTGTAATTAAAGCATTTTAGTAAATATAAAGTCTGGGCTTACAGTATACACACCGTTCCTCTGTAAATGTAGTGCATTACAGAAAAAAAAAAAAACAAAAAAAAAACAACTGCGATAAAATGTAGACATTTAAAGCCTTGGTACAGTGTCTTGAACTTTTCAACTGTGCAGGTAAAATGTGGAACAATTCACAGGCAACAGTTTTTAATGGCTTTTATTCTAGGCCATTAAACTGTGAATGAACTTAGTGCAAATACAGTAAAATGTGTCAGTACTCTCTCTAATCATCCTAACACTATACTTCATAGCTGCAGTTGACTCTAATGAAGTACAATTGGTCCAAACTATAGGCGTAAGTCTGTTTAGAAGTAATGAAAGACAGGGAGATTATGTTTGTCCTCAACTTATCAAACATATTGCAAATAATTAAATAACTGTCTCCTCCTTTCTGTATATTACATGTCCTTAACCCTTTAAATCCAAAGCCTAAAATGGTCCATCTGGACTTTTTTTTTCTTATTTTGACAATAAAATGGTTAGAAAATATGCTGTGAGTGAGTCTTTTGCCCATTTTTTTTTTTTTCCCAGAGCAGTTAGAACGTTCAGAATCTAGCAGTCGTTTACAATTTACTGCATGTTATAATTCTGCTAAAATGGCTTCTTCTTCAGCTTCTACAGCAGTGGTTGTCAACCTTTTTTTGCTCGTGACCCCATTTAAACAGCACAAATTTATGGCGACCCCAGACATTCAAAACGGAGCCTTTTTTTTTTTTGCTACGATTATTTTGATCATGTAATAGTTTGCTATACTATGTAGTAAATAAACATTAGTTTTAGACAACATTTAGTCTATATAATGTATATTATTATGGACGGAGGCAGTAAAGCCAGGTGTAGGTTTCTGCACAAAGTGAGAATTTGATTTTCTTTGGTCAGGATATGTACAGTCAGTCCAGCTTGGATTTACAAAGCTGACAAAATAATACTGAACAAACAAGAACTCAAACTATGAATTATGAAAGAGCTTCAGCATCTGAAACTGACCACAATGAACATTTGACAGATAAACAGAACCACAGTGCTTCAGTTTCAGTTTCACAGTTTGTCATGTCTTTTATAGATTGAGATTTTCTCTCAACTCACCACATATTTTTTATTAGTATTTTTTTTTTAATCAATTAGTAGAAATTTCAGGCGACCCCATTTATTTATTTATTTATTTTTTATTTTATTATATTTTATTTTATTTATTTATTAATTTATTTAATAGGGACAGTGCATATTAATGAACATCTACAACAATTGCAGCTGTAAATATTCCAGATTGTAGCAGCAGTGCTAATTACCTCCGCCAAGGAGGTTATGTTTTTGCCAGGGTTTGTTTGTTTGTTTGTTTTTTGTTTGTTCGTCTGTCTGTCTGTTTGTCTGTCCGTTAGTGTGCAACATAACTCAAAAAGTTATGGACAGATTTTGATGAAATTTTCAGGGTTTGTTGGAAATGGGATAAGGAAGGAATTATTAAATTTTAGTGGTGATCGGGGGGGCATTTCCAACAAACCCTGAAAATTTCATCAAAATCTGTCCATAACTTTTTGAATTATGTTGCACACTAACGGACAGACAGACAGACAGACAGACAAACAAACAAACAAACCCTGGCAAAAACATAACCTCCTTGGCGTGGGGGGGGCCCACAGGGGGGGCCACTGATCAGCCTTGGCGGAGGTCTGCGCTCTCCGAGTGTTTCTAGTTTCCATCTGTAGTCCCGAGGCAGGTGACAAGAAAGACAGTTGACAAAAAGGCAAAATATTGTAAAAGACATCATAAAAAGACAGTAGACAGAAATGCAAAACATCCTAAAAACACACAGAACAACACAGTGAGGATGATCTACTGATGGTCACAGGTTTGGTTTTCCTTCATCCAATGTTTAAGTTGTGATTTGAAGGAGACATATGACTGTGAGTCTCTTATGTTGAGCGGTAAACTGTTCCAATATTCAGTCCCAGTGACTGAAAGTGCAGTTAGTCCAAAAGTAGTGAATTCCAGATGACCCCAAGGTTGAAAAACACTGCCCTAAGTCTTAAATGGTCTGTCTGGCTTTTTTTTTTTTTTCTTATTTTGACCATAAAAAGATAAGAAAATATGCTATAAGTGAGTCCTTTTGCCTATTTTTCTAGAGCTCTTAGAACTTTCAGAATCTAGCTGTCGTTTACAATTTACTGCATGTTATAATTCTGCTAAAATGGCTTCTTCTCCAGCTTCTGCAGGGTATATCAGAAAAAAAGTAGACTCTCAGAAAAAAAAACAACATAAAACCAAAATGTGAAGACATTTTCAAAATCTGTTCGTATGTGTTTATTGACCATGTAATTCTCCCTTGATTGACACCAGTGTCCTGGGTCAGTTTTCATGCTTCAGTGAACAACACTAATTTGAATTGTGCAAAAATAAAAGTCTTTTGCGCATTGGAAGTGTAAGGGTTAATATGAGATCTGTCGCCATGGCTGACAAGTTTCATTGGTCTTTTACTTGCATATATACAGCAGGAAAAAAAAATAATTACATGTTAACCCCCTACCATGTGCAAAAGACTTTTATTTTGCATAATTCAAATTAGCGTTGTTCACTGAAGCATGAAAACTGACCCAGGACACTGGTGTCAATCAAGGGAGAATTACATGGTTAATAAACGTATCACTGGTCAACAACAAATTTATTGTTGAAGTTTTTTGAGCTGATTTAGGATAATTTTGGTGTGCTGAATCCAAAAATCACATTAATTTTGCTCAATCAGGTCAACTTTCTGAACTATGCTACATATTGGCTTTTTAACATTTTTGCTTACATTTATGGGCATTTTCACATCATATGATACAAAATTCTTTCATATTTCTTGCAATTAACGAGTTCTGAAGATTTTACTTTTGCCAATTTATGATTAATGGTGTTTTTTAATATTACAGGTGAATGAAATGGCTTCGACTAGAAGATCTTGGAAAAATAAGCCTGACGTATTCTGCTCCATCTGCGGTGAATACACCATTGTACCTAACAGGAATCCTGTTAGAAAATGATTTTTTTTCTCTTAAAACCTATTTTGGGTGAGAACTATATAAAAAAATCAACTGATAAAGTCACAAAAATGTAATCAATTTTGTGAGAAGATCAAATTTTTCAAAATCAAATGAGCAAAAAAACCTGAGCTGATTGAGAAAAACAGATGTCATTTTTGGATTTAGCGGTGCAAAATGGTCCTAATTCAGTTGAAAAAACCTAGACAACTTGCAAAAAACATTTTTTTGTAACCCAGTGTATATGACCAGATTTACAAAATGTCTTTGCATTTTTTTTTGTTTTTTTTGTTTGAGAGTCTACTTTTTTCTGATACATCCTGTAATAAAACCCTATAAAGTGCAACGTCTCAGGTTTCAGAATCCATTGGAATCTTTCCAGTTGCACAAACAGTGATACAGTTACAACCATCCAAACTGTATATGCACAGAGTGTGTCAGTGCTGACGCATCAGGTTTTAAAGAGTTAAAACATGTTATTATGCTCTTCACCCTCTGGCTCTGTTCAGGCCTGGCTGTAACATGTGCCCTGATTCATCTGATCCAATGTGGCCAGCCAGATCCAATCTCTCAGGACACATTTAAGGCGGTCTGATTAAATTGAGGGATTGCCTACTCACCTGACACCCTCTGTGTAAGTCCAGCTCAGCGCCCTAACATAGTCACATTAAAGAGCTTTCTTAAAAGCCGCAATTACTTGTGCTTCATGTGTGTGACGCTGCCTTGACTGAGGACATCCGAATCCTCTGTCACATTTTTTTCTTCATGAGGAAATAGACTGTCCACAGCTTGGATAATCCAGTTGACATTCATATACATATTTTAAGCACTTGAAGATCCAATTATGGCCAAAGTGTCTGTCACGCATGGTCAAAGTTATCACAGTGACATTTAACGGTGTATTGATTGATTCACAACGCCACCTCTTGCATTAACTACAATGCATTAAAAAGCAGACTTCAGTCTTTGATCTGAACAGTAATTGAAATACATTTTTGTTATATTTTCACAAATGGATGAATTTATTTATGTGCATGAGCAGGAAAGTCAGATCTGATCATAACACTGGGTTACAAAGAAATGTTTTTTGCAAGTTGTCTCGGTTTTTTCAATTGAATTAGGACCATTTTGCACCGCTAAATCCAAAAATGACATCTGTTTTTTTCAATCAGGTCAGGTTTTTTTGCTAATTTGATTTTGAAAAATTTGATCTTCTCACAAAATATAATAATTAATACCAAAATAAGATTGGCAAGCACAGTTTATGAAACTTGTGACTTGACTCACCGCAGAGGTAGCAGAATACGTCAGGCTCATTTTTGCAAGATCTTCTAGTCAAAGCCATTTCATTCACGTGTAATATTAAAAAAAACAATCAAAAATTGGCAAAAGTAAAATCTTCAGAACTCGTTTATTGCAAGAAATATGAAAGAATTTTGTGTCATGTGATGTGAAAATGCCCATAAATGTAAGCAAAAATGTTAAAAAGCCAATATGGAGCATAGTTCAGAAAGTTGACCTGATTGAGCAAAATGAATGTGATTTTTGGTTTCAGCACACCAAAATGATCCTAAATCAGCTCAAAAAACTTAAACAATACATTTGTTGTTGACCAGTGTAATTGATCACTGGAGATGCTTCTGGGGATACAGTTTATTGCTCGGCGTGAACAGATGTGCTTACAGTGGTGTACTTATGATGAGATCAGACCCATGTCAGGTCTGAGCTGGACCTCTGACAGTGACTGATAGGTCCATAAATGAATACAGGATTCTGTTCCTTTCAAACAGGATTTTAATGTAAAAGGTGATAACAGCCGAGGCGTCATTTAACCACGGTCGATCAATCTCACTCATGATGCAGATGTTTATAAGGTAAGTGCAGATGAGCAGATAGGATGGGATTAAATAAACTTCCTTAAAACCTGTTTAACCCTGACCATATTTTCCATATTTCCCTGACCATACCTAAAAGGACATACCCAAAGTAAACGAAGAATTACTTCACAATAAAAAGGTTCATATGGATGTTCTTGGTGTCTATGGACATTTAGAGACCTCACAGAATCTATTCCCATTGTCTAAAATATTACTATGCCTGAGTAAACTGTAACAAACTAAAAGAGAAATTAGAATTTTTTATCCTCGCCTGTTTTTTTTCGGCTGGATTGACGATGATATGCATAAATTAATTGTTTGTGTTGGAGATTTTTAATAGCGTATACTTCACCCCACAAAGATTAAAAATCATGTCTGAACATTAAAGTTTGCACTAAAATACACTTTTGATGTACTTTTATTAACATTAGAGTCTAAACTTTGAGCAAAAGTTGAAAAAAACATCCATTGTCCTGATTTATTATATTTTTATAGTAGATGAATATTAATATAATTTTTTAGCCCTAATATAATTTTTTAGCCCTACTGGCCCCCCAGTGTTTTTCAACCTTGGGGTCAGGACCCCACGTGGGGTGGCCTGGAATTCAAATGGGGTCGCCTGAAATTTCTAATAAATGATAAAAAAAATTTAGAAAAACTTACTAATAAAAAATATATGGTGAGTTGACGGAGACAATGACAATCTATAAAAGACATGACAAACTGTGAGTCTGAAACTGCAGCACTGTGGTTCTGTTTATCTGTCAAATGTTCATTGTGGTCAGTTTCAGATGCTGCAGCTCTTTCATAATTCATAGTTTGAGTTCTTGTTTGTTCAGTATTAATTGTCAGCCTTGTAAATCCAAGCTGGACTGACTGTACATATCCTGACCAAGGAAAATCAAATTCTCACTTTGTGCAGTAATCTACACCTGGCTTTTCTGCCTCCGTCCATAATAATATACATTATATAGACTAAATGTCATCTAAAATTAATGTTTATTTACAACATAGTATAGCAAACTATTACATGATCAAAAACAAATTAATTTTAGCAAAAAAAAATGTCTCAGTTCTGGGGTCGCTAGAAATTTGTGATGTTAGAATGGGGTCACGAGCCAAAAAAGGTTGGGAAGCACTGCTTTAACCCCTAACGTGTCTGTGGTGAGCGTTCTGAATGTATGTTTGCTCAGTAGGAAAAAATTCCAAACACACTGATAGAACAGACCTTGTTCTTTCCATAGACATCTGAGCATGCTCAATGCACCCCCACCACCTGTGTAATGGGGGGTGGGGGGATGGGGCGTCACAGAGCAGTGTGTGAGACAGACTTGTTAGCCTTGTTTGGCAAGGGGTATTGTTTTTGGTTTGGTTTGTTTGTTTGTTAGCATGCTAGCAGCAAAACTATTGGTTGAATTCAATTTGGTGTATAGATTACCAGTGACCCAGATTAGATGTGGTGACATTTTGGGAAACATAGGTCAAAGTTCAAATTTTTAATGATTTTTTTTTTCCTCCCATTTACTTATAATGGGAGAAATTTCAAATGTCTAAAAAAACATCATTTTGGTTTCAATTTACTTCAAACATGGCACATATACAGGGGTTGGACAAAATAATGGAAACACCTTAAAAAATCAACAAAATATAATTTAATATGGTGTAGGTCCGCCTTTTGCGGCGATTACAGCCTCAATTCTCCAAGGTATTGATTCATACAACTTGTGAATTGTTTCCAAAAGAATTTTAAGCCATTCTTCAGTTAGAATACCCTCCAACTCTTTTAGAGACGATGGCGGTGGAAATCGACGTCTTACTTGAATCTCTAAAACTGACCATAAATGCTCAATAATGTTGAGGTCTGGGGACTGTGCCGGCCATACGAGATGCTCAACTTCATTAGAATGTTCCTCATGCCATTCTTTAACAATTGTAGCTGTATGGATTGGGGCATTATCATCTTGAGGTGAAGGTGTTTCCATTATTTTGTCCAACCCCTGTATAGAGGCAATTGATATGCTGACATCAGCACATGCATAGACATGATGACATTGGCTGGATCAATGCCAAAATATGCTACAATATGTGCAAGGGGCGGGATTTGTTGTGCCTGGTACCACTTGTTATATTAATAGATGTTTTTTTTTTTTTTTTTTTTTTTTTTACACTGTTTTCCTTGTTTTTTGTTTTTGCTGTTGTGTGCACTGTTATCCAGATTTTTCTTTAATATTTGTTTACTAGTTTTTTCCCAAGTTTTGACCATGTAACTGCTTTTTGGAGTTCAACCAGGTTCCAAAAAGCAGCTGAACTGTTTTAGAAAAAAACTAAGAGTCCCAAAACAAAAACTACTGGGCCAAAATTCAAATACTTGTTGTCGTTCAGTGTGTTCCCGTTCACAGTTCTCTAAATCTCTTGTTGGTGTACATTCTCAGAGCCTTATTCAGTAAAAACCTGTCCAACTTCAATTCCTCTCTTTGTCTTTTTCTGTTATTCCACCCTGTTTTGACCCTAAAACACACAGAAAGGAACTCAAGCACATACTCACAGCAGCTTTTATGACACTTGAACAAATTCACAGCAGGGTGTTTCATTGAAATAATGTCTCAGGGGTTAAAGGGTTAATACCTGTTCATGAATAAGACTGATTATAGATCAGTTCTCAAAGCCGCTTTTTCAGAGGCTTTAAAGGGGATGATGAAGATGAAAAGGAGAAACTTAAATACCACCTGATCTGTCCAATCCTTGTATGTCCTGCACAGGCTCATAATTGTTTCAGGCTGAGTTTAAAGCATATACTTTGTCATAAATGTTCCTATAATTTACAAAGTTGTGCTCTAAAACTATCACGTGTGAACGTGGAAGAGGATTGTCAGTTTTCCAATTATAGTAGAATTAAGTGTAGTTTTATTAAGCAGGATAGAAGACGAGTTATTGTCTCAGAAGGACCAAAAATGAGAAAATTCACTAATTCTATCTGTATTTAATCTTGAATTATATTGCAGTAGAGGCCTCATTTGGAGTATAGCCATAGCCAAGGAAATAAACTAGTGGCAATAAAAACAATAAAACATTAAGACAAATTAAGTTGAGTTACAACAACAAACCTGGGTGAAGTAACAGTAATAAAAACACAAGATAATCTGACCATTTCCTCTCATGCTAGTAGTTTAACACCACAGAAGCAACGATAAACGTAATTATACTTCTTCACAAACATGATTAGCCAGTCAGTATTAATGGTACTTCCAACTGATTGCTAGTAATTCTTATTATCATGTTGTAGACTTGTTACCTGTGACACATTAGTGCATTTCTTGGATTGCTTTAACCCTTGAAGGCCAAGCACTACTTTTGTGGTGACTTTTTTTCCTTCTACATCACAGGTGTCAAACATGCGGCCCGGGGGCCAAATCCGGCCCACCAAAGGATCCAATCTGGCCCGGAGGATGAATTTGTTAAATGTAGAAATTACACTGAAGATATTAACGATCAATAGTGTAAAAATCATTTTATTTCAGGTTCTATACATACACATATAAACCAATAAGATCTCAACTGGGTCAGACCAGAGAAATACTGTCATAATAAGCTATAAATAATGACAACTGCAGATTTTATCTTTGTTTTACTGTAAAAAAAAAAAATACAATTACATGAAAATGTTTACATTAATAAACTATCCTCTTACAAAAAATGTGAATAACCTGAAGAAATATGAACAAGGTGAAATGTGTTGAGAAAAGTAAATGCAATTTTATCAATATTATGTGTATTTGTAATTGTAATGTAAATTGTAATGCACATGTGTAAATGATAAACTGATGCAGAATATGGTTAAAACTGCACTTGTTTTTCTTAAGACATTTCAAGTTGTTCACGTTATTTAGATTTTTAAGGAAACAATGTAGATATAAACATTATCATAATGGGTCAAGTCACACGCCTGTTGACTTTGAATCAAAAAATTAGAATTGAGATAATGATTTCAATCTTTTTGTAGTTCAATAGTATAACATCTTAAGTTTCTAAATCCATTAAAATTTTTGCCAAAAAAGGATTTTCAAGAAAATTACGGAACTTTTTATACAAACTAAATTCAGTCCCTCGGAAAGTTCTCTAAGAATGAATAATAACATAACTTATCACTGCTATAATTTGAAATCTTAATCATATATTTCTGTTTTCAATATAGTTTTATGACCTTTTACACACCCTTTTATCATTATAAAAATCATTTTGTCTGAAAAATTGGTGTGAATTGCTTTTTTAAGCATTTTAATATCAGATGGTGCCGATTATGAAGGGAATTTCACTTTTCTCAAAAAACATGTTTTTTTTTTTTTAAATTACTCATTAATCAAATGAGCTAAACCAATGGAAATTTAAATTAAATTCATTTAATTTGACTTTTTTCACTGTTTTATTTTACCCAGTTTAGATCATATTGGGGTGAATGTGGCCCCTGAACTAAAATGAGTTTGACACCCCTGGTTTACATGAAACCTTTCCTAAGTGGATTATCAACATGCATTATAATATTATCCTCTGAATTTTGCATTTTTCAGTGTAAATGAAGCATTTTCCCATATTCAATTTACTGATTATTTATATTTATTGTTATATTAGAACAGGGAAAAGAACAAAATGTTACATTTTCAGCAAAATATATCATCAACTGAAAAACAAACATCTACACCCACTGTCATTTGTCAAACTACATGGGTTTTACTGGCCAATGTGTGTTGCAGAAGATGACAGAGTTTCCATATTCACTACAGAGCCTCTGAATGTCCAAAAAAGACAATTCTGATGCTGCTGAATTATTAATTAACTGATATGATTAGTTGATCAAAAGTTATTAAGCATTTTATATCTGTAGTAGTGCTGCAACAGTGAATTAAATCAGTGTTTTTCAACATTGGGGTCGGGACCCCATGTAGGGTTGCCTGAAATTTCTAATAATTGATAATAAAAAAAAAAAATTACAAATAAAAATATATGGTGAGTTGAGAGAGACAATCCCAATACATAACAGACATGACAAACTGTGAAGCTTAAACTGAAGCACTGTGGTTCTGTTTATCTGTCAAATGTTCATTGTGGTCAGTTTAAGATGCTGCAGCTCTTTGATAATTCACAGTTTGACTTATTGTTTGTTCAGTATTAATTGTCAGCCTTGTAAATCCAAGCTGGACTGACTGTACATATCCTGACCAAGGAAAATCAAATTCTCACGTTGTGCAGTAATCTACACCTGGATTTACTGCCTCCGTCCAGAATAATATACATTATATAGACTAAATGTCATCTAAAACTAATGTTTATTTGCAACTAGGGATGTAACGATTACCGGTATAATGATAATATTTCCGATGGTTAGTATTACCGTTTAAATTCTAATTATCATGATAACTGTGTTCAATTACCGCACTTGGAAAACTAGAAAACTTGGTATGAAAATGGTCAAACAAGCTCTATGACCTGTCCAACTACTGTTTTTCCCCATTCAAAAAACCACTCAGGAATTGATTGGAGAATTGATAAGGAATTGGATTGGTAATCAGAATCGACAATGGCATTGATATTGATCAAATCCTATCAGTTCGCACCCCGAGTGCAGGTATCTGTTATGTCCATAAGGTTCCATCTTTAGTGCACATTTGTATGTTTGATGTTTACATGTTAATATTTGAATATTTCTGCCACAGAAAGTACATTGTGCCTGTTATTTTATTTGTTTTTTTGTCAAAATACAACTTGGTTACATTATTTCCGTGTGTGTATTAGTACTTTTTGAACATTTTGAGCACATTTCAACAATACCGCGATAATAATAATAACCGTGATGTTAAATTTTCGAATTGTTACATCCTTATTTGCAACATAGCATTGCAAACTATTACATGATCAAAAACTAATTAATTTTAGCAAAAAAAATGTCTCCGTTTTGAATATCTGGGGTCACCAGAAATTTGTGATGTTAAAAATGGGGTCACGAGCCAAAAAAAGGTTGGGAACCACTGGATTAAATCGATCCAAATCCATTCTTAAAAGACTTGGCAACAAATTCGGCAGTCGATTCGTTGGGTCTTGTTTACGTTAGTATTGAGGCATGTCCGCATGCTGTGTAGTGTAACAGAGGAAAACACAGAGCAGCATGGCTGAGGCTTCAGATACTCAGCCAGATTATTAAAGCTAGGTTTACATTCTGTTCCCTTTGGCCACGGCAGCCCCGTTAGTAGTGCACCGTTTATGTAACAAAACTTGGAGATAAAAATTGCCAAAATCCCTCACTATGCTCCGGGCAAACGGGGCTGCTGTGGCCACCGGGGACATAGGCTGTTTTTCAATACCAAGAACGCAGAGTACGGTCTTGCGAACTCAGCGAGTACGTGAGAATGGTCTCAGAGAACATTTTTCCTAAGAACACAAATCTATCTGTAATTGGAACAGCTGCGTACTCATGTCTCTGCTGTATTTCCACCATCTGCTCCCTAACGTATTTCCCTCAAATCACCCTCAAATGTCAGTGGATTTGATTTTAATACATTTGTACAAGTATTTACATGTCATTTATACATGTTGTATGTTTTTCAAAACTGTAAAACTGTAATACATTTCGGCACTTTAGCCGGGCACAGCCGTCTGTGTTCCAGTCGAGCAGGCGGGCTCACAACCAGGCTGGCACGAACTGCATCTTGGGAATTATTTCCCAGCCAAGTCTACATGAGTCACCAACCAGTGCATCCTTGGTTTAAGCTAGCAGACAAGAACAAAATCCAGGTATTCCATGTGTTCTTGGTTTATGCGAACTTACAATTGGAACAGTACTTGTGCAGTGACTGATGATGTTTCACGAGAACGGAAGAACAGACAAGAATGTGTATCGAGAAACAGCCATAATGTAAACCTCGCTTAAGATAGCCTATGTGTCCTGATTACTTTAGCCTACTAGCTAGTTAGACGTGTTCTTGGTCTATGCGAACTTGCAATCGGAACAGTATTTGTGCCGCGACTGATGATGTTTCACAAGAACGGAAGAACAAACAAGAATGTGTATCAAGAAACAGCCATAATGTAAATCTAGCTTAAGATAGCCTACATGTCCTGATTACTTTAGCCTGCTAGCTAGTTAGACGCGTTCTTGGTTTATGCGAACTTACAACTGGAACAGTACTTGTGCTGCGAGTGATGATGTTTCACGAGAACGGAAGAACAGACAAGAATGTGTATCGAGAAACAGTCATAATGTAAATCTAGGTTAAGATAGCCTACATGTCCTGATTACTTTAGCCTGCTAGCTAGTTAGACATGTTCTTGGTTTATGCGAACTTACAATTGGAACAGTACTTGTGCCGCGACTGATGATGTTTCACGAGAACGGAAGAACAGACAAGAATGTGTATCGAGAAACAGACATAATGTAAACCTAGCTTAAGATAGCCTACGTGTCCTGATTACTTCAGCCCGCTAGCTAGTTAGACGCGTTCTTGGTTTATGCGAACTTGCAATCGGAACAGTACTTGTGCCGCGACTGATGATGTTTCACAAGAACGGAAGAACAAACAAGAACGTGTATCAAGAAACAGCCATAATGTAAATCTAGCTTAAGATAGCCTACATGTCCTGATTACTTTAGCCTACTAGCTAGTTAGACGCGTTCTTGGTCTATGCGAACTTGCAATTGGAACAGTACTTGTGCCGCGACTGATGATGTTTCACAAGAACAGAAGAACAAACGAGAACGTGTATCAAGAAACAGCCATAATGTAAATCTAGCTTAAGATAGCCTACATGTCCTGATTACTTTAGCCTGCTAGCTAGTTAGACGCGTTCTTGGTTTATGCGAACTTACAATTGGAACAGTACTTGTGCCGCGACTGATGATGTTTCACGAGAACGGAAGAACAGACAAGAATGTGTATCAAGAAACAGCCATAATGTAAATCTAGCTTAAGATAGCCTACATGTCCTGATTACTTTAGCCTACTAGCTAGTTAGACGCGTTCTTGGTCTATGCGAACTTGCAATTGGAACAGTACTTGTGCCGCGACTGATGATGTTTCACAAGAACAGAAGAACAAACGAGAACGTGTATCAAGAAACAGCCATAATGTAAATCTAGCTTAAGATAGCCTACATGTCCTGATTACTTTAGCCTGCTAGCTAGTTAGACGCGTTCTTGGTTTATGCGAACTTACAATTGGAACAGTACTTGTGCCGCGACTGATGATGTTTCACGAGAACGGAAGAACAGACAAGAATGTGTATCGAGAAACAGACATAATGTAAACCTATTAAAACCTGATTACTTTAGCCTGCTAGCTAGGTAGACATTATCACTGTAATTATAACGTTTTCATCCATATTTGTTTATCAGGCCACCACACTAATGCTATCTATCATTGACTGGAACTAATCCATACAATGCTAGTTTGATAGCCGATAATTGGAGCTGATTGAAAACTCTAGCCATAACAAGTCTAGTAGTGGGCTAGCGCTCGCTATCTATACCTGAGATTATTGCAGGGATGTAATCATTAGTGACATCTCTGCAGCCTATTTTTGATTTAGTGATTTATTCCAAACATGCAATGAAATGTAACATATATGCAAACCAGCAAAACATACATAATAATACAAATATCAAGAATCATAACAATCTTAGACAGAAGAACAGCACAATAGTTCCATTTACATGCCCGAAAAGGGGTGGGAAGAGCAAAATATATATCCTTGTTTTTCTTTCTTTTGTTTCTGTTGTTGTGTTCGTAGGTTCTTCTTCTTCTCTTTCTTATATATTATTGCTTTGGGTTAAATACCGATCTATGAGAATTGAGTCTTTTGTGTTTATCCGATGAATCGATTAGTTATTAAAATAATCTACAGATTAATCGATTACACTGGGTTACAAAAAAATGTTTTTTGCAGGTTGTTTAGGTTTTTTCAACTGAATTAGGACCATTTTGCACCGCTAAATCCAAAAATGACATCTGTTTTTCTCAATCAGGTCAGGTTTTTTTTGCTAATTTGATTTTGAAAAATTTGATCTTCTCACAAAATTGATTACATTTTTGTGACTTTATCAGTTGATTTTTTATATAGTTCTTACCCAAAATAGGTTTTAAGAGAAAAAAAAATCATTTTCACAAGCACACTTTATGAAACTTGTGACTTGATTCCTGTTAGGTACAATGGTGTATTCACCGCAGATGTAGCAGAATACGTCAGGCTTATTTTTGCAAGATCTTCTAGTCGAAGCCATTTCATTCACCTGTAATATTAAAAAAAACCCATTAATCATAAATTGGCAAAAGTAAAATCTTCAGAACTCGTTTATTGCAAGAAATATGAAAGAATTTTGTATCATATGATGTGAAAATGCCCATAAATGTAAGCAAAAATGTTAAAAAAGCCAATATGTAGCATAGTTCAGAAAGTTGACCTGATTGAGCAAAATTAATGTGATTTTTGGATTCAGCACACCAAAATGATCCTAAATCAGCTCAAAAACCTTAAACAATAAATTTGTTGTTGACCAGTGTTATTAAGATTATCATTACTTGCATCCCTATCTGTAGATGCCCCATAAACATATACACTACAAACAAAAAGTTAAGGATATTTCTTTTTTTTTTTTTTTTTTAACTTTTTTTGTCATTTTTGCTATTTGTAATTAAAACTGTCTGGTCATTAAAAAAATGTTTCAATTCAATTCAAAGAAAAAGTAAAAGTAAAAAAGTGCTGTGCAAGAATCCCAACTGAAAAAAATTGACCAAAAATTCAAAACATCCTTAACTTTTTGTTTGTAGTGTATCTGTGGATGACATTAGAATGCACACTTCGAGCTGCAAATGAAATGCAGCTTTAAAACTGTTTACTCTTTTCTACATGATGCATTCCATTCTGTTTTGTATTTGGAAAACATGTTTCTAAATAATGAGGTACCTGTGGTTCCAGTCTAAGCCCCTATGGAGGCTGTCTGCTCTGCACGGCTTCGCAGACATTTGTGTACCATGACTCAAATCTTCCTTACAGATGCACTGACTAAACTGATGAAGTTGCCAAGGACTGAGATGGACTACAGGTGGTGTCAAACATGCGGCCCGGGGGCCAAATCTGGCCCGCCAAAGGGTCCAATCTGGCCCGTGGGATGAATTTGTGAAATGGAAAAATTACACTGAAGATATTAACAATCAATGGTGTAAAAATCCTTTTATTTCAGGTTCCATACATACACATATAAACCAATTACATCTCAGTTGGGTCAGACCAGAAAAAATAGTCATAAATAATAACAACTGCAGATTTTATCTTTGTTTTAGTGTAAAAAAGTAAAATTACATGATTACAAAAATTACAATTTCCAAAAAATATGAATAACCTGAAGAAATATGAACAACGTGAAATGTCTTGAGAAAAGTAAATGCAATTTTATCAATATTCTACCTGTTACTAAATGTTGTGTCTTTGTAATTGTAATGTAAGTTGTAATGCACATGAGTAAATGATAAACTGATAAACTGAGGCAGAATATGGTTCAAACTGCACTTGTTTTTCTTAAGACATTTCAAGTTGTTCACATTATTTAGATTTTTAAGGAAACGATGTAGATATTGATTGATTGATTGATTGATGTATTTATTTTGAACATGAATGTCAAACAGAAGAAAATAAATAAACAAAACACTTAAACATAAGATATATAATAGATATTCGAAAAGGAGTGAGAAGAAGTACAACTTATAAACTCCCACCCCTTCTCCTTATATAATTAATAACAATAATAACCTTCCTCGTCTAATCATATCTATACACTATGCCATAATATGACTGATACTTACTAGTAAATAATTAGGTTATTGGCTTTATATTATTATGAACAAATATAATATGATTTACATAAACACATCAAACAATAACACATATATGTAAATACATATTCATACACAGATCTATACACACACACATACACACCTATACATACATATACACACACTTACCACATACTTGTACATCTTTATATCACCCAGTGGTCCCCAAGCCCTCCCTCATCTCTGTACCTCTGAAAAATTGTGTCTTTGTACCTCTTTTTAAATTATTTCATGCTTAGACATTGACATTATAAACATTATAAACATTATCATAATGTAATCATATTGTAATTTTTAGGGATGCACCAATAACGATATGAGTATCGGGTATCGGCTCCGAGACTCAGTGTGTGTACTCGTACTCATAAAAGTAGTCCAATACAAATGCACTGATATCACTTCCAGCTGTGTGACATTCACAGTTCAGTGCAGCAGGTATGAGGCGGTGGAATAATGTGTGGAGATTTAACGAAATAAATGACGGTGATAAAAGTAACGCTGACTGGAAGTAACGTTAAAGACACAGACAGATACGGACGCAGCGTTCTGTCCGTTTTCCAGGTGCTGGCGGATGAGTACCAAGACAGAATTACCACCGGGAGTACAGAGCGGTGCGGACTGCCGCCAGCGGAAGTGAAAACAAAACTTATCGCTCATTTCTCTTTTCTCTATCTGCTGATGCTTCGCTTTTAACCCTTACTAGCAAAAACGCTGCAATATTAGTATCACATTAGCGTTGCCTCTGTCATCTCCATGTTTGTTATTACTGACTTTCTTCTTCTTCGTCTCGAAAAACTTTCCTCTTCTTCGTGGTATTTGTCCAGTATGGTTAATTCAGAGCGGCGCCCCCTGATGGATTAATTGACAAACGCTCATTCCAGCACATTAAATGTCAGTAGCAGCACTTTGTTCCAGTCAGATGAATGACAACGACAATAAAGCACATTTACAAAAGGAACTAAGAACTGGAATGGGATTATTAAGTACTCGTATGGGTACTCGGTATCGGCAAGTACTCAAATGTAAGTACTCGTACTCGTACACGGTCTGGAAAAAAGTGGTATCGCTGCATCCCTAGTGATTTTACTTTTTTCACCGCTATTATTTTACTGGTCCGGCCCACTTGAGATCATACACTGTAAGCCTGGAATTTGTATTTACTAAAATGCTTTAATTACAATGCACTTAAATGATTTAAGTTTTATGATGTTACTGTAAAATGTTCAGTATATTCTACTAATTTGTAGACATAGTTGAAAGTATGAAAAAGTTGAAGTTGAATGGAATTAAATCACTAAGTTTTAGTCATGACCACACCTTTTTATCTTCTCATTGCATTGTGGGTATTGGGCATGCTGTTGAAAATGTGTTCTTTTTCTGCGCAGGGGTTCAGCGGGGTTGTGGTGTTAGTGTTAATTTGGATTTAATGTGTGTATGGCAGTGTTTATTGGCCTTTTTGTGTTTGGTTTTGCATTTTTGTAGAACTGCACCATGAGTCAGAGCCATAGGTAGAACAATGGCTGTATTCTTGTGCAATGGAAATCTTCATGTCATGTCAAATTAAAAGCATTTCCTGTACTGGTAAATGACATTGAGGTAACTTCTATTCATGCAACAGTGTTTTAAGTTGAATAATTTCACAACTGTCTTGGTCAGGAATGGGATTTGGAGTTTGATTAACTTAAAAAGTTGTTTAATCAATGATAAATTAATCTGGCTGCAAGTGAGAAAATTAGTCAGTGTAACCTAAAATGCTGAGTTGAATGATTGGATAGTGGGGTTGATTTTACAACAGATTTAAAGTACAAATGACTTGTCTTTTAGTGTTTTCTACTTAATAGTTTAAGTTGAATACTTTTAGCATTAAAGTTGAACCTACTTAAACCAACTGATTAGTCGATCATTACTCAGATCATTTAAGTACAATCACTTGCCTCAAATTTTTGGAGTAAACTCTACGTCTCCGGGCTTACAGTGTATTGGGGTGAATGTGGCCCCTGAACTAAAATGAGTTTGACACCCCTGGACTACAGAGAAGAGAGGAGTTATCAGAAAAAAAAAAAGAAAAAAGAAATCTAGAGATATTGGAGAAAGGATTTTCAGTGGTAAGATTAAATTTGTGACTGTAATTGCCACATAGTCACTGACAACTCTTGGTTGCTTCTGTTTTGTTTTGGTTCATAGGGTGTCTTTGCCTTTAATCCTTGCACACATGTTAAATTCAGGCTCTCTTTCTTTTTTCCTTTCTCTCTCTCTCTCTCTCTCTCTCTCTCTCTCCCAGCCGCTCTTACTTAGGAAACACAATCTGGCGGCCTCCTCACAGGCTTCCATAATGTGCTGAAGAAATCAATCAGCCTCACACTATTTCTACAGCCCCTCAGCTCACATTGATTTATTGTAAACATGTTGAAGATGAAGAGAGAAACTCTTTAGCACTGTGGGGCATGGTGGTCAAGGGGAGTTGGAAAAAAAAAGATGATGGGTTGATGACAGGCTAGGGGGAGGAGCTAGCTAAAAGGTGGGATCTGGCTTTGGCGACCTTTGTTTCGATAGGCTGACATCGTTCACCTCAGGGTCAACACGCTGTCTGCCACGAGACAGCCAGTGCTGGGAAAATGATGATAATAAATTTTATATTTTACATCACTGGGTGTTTGCTGCGCACTGTGGTTTTCCAGTATTTGGGGCATGACAGCTGCTGTCACCATGTACTGAGACAGGTCAGGGGTCACAGAGATGACTGTGGCATAGATTCCCACCGGAGTTCATCTATAAAACAACCTGACAAACTTATATAAACCCTCTCCACTGTAGTTTGCATCCTATCTTCTCCCTGTCTTATGTGTTGATATTATCCCGTAGGGGCTGAGTCAGTCACCTTGGTACGGTGGCCCAGAGGTGTAACAACCCAAACAATTGTCCACTATAAGAAAAAAAAAAACAGAACAGCCCCAAAAAATTATCCATTATAAGAAAAAAAGAGAACAGCCTCAAAAATTATCCACTATAAGAAAAAAAAAGAGAACAGCCCCCCAAAAATTGTCCATTATAAGAAAAAAAGAGAACAGCCCCAAAAATGATCCTCTATGAGAAAAAAAAGAGAACAGCCCAAAAATTATCCACTATAAAAAAAAAGAGAACAGCCCAAAAAATTATCCATTATAAGAAAAAAAGAGAACGGCCCCAAAAATTATCTACTATAAGAAAAAAAAGAGAACAGCCCAAAAAATTATCCACTGTAAGAAAAAAAAGAGAACAGCCCAAAAAATTATCCATTATAAGAAAAAAAGAGAACAGCCCCAAAACTTATCTACTATAAGAAGAAAAAAAAAGAACAGCCCCAAAAAATTGTCCATTATAAGAAAAAAAGAGAACAGCCCCAAAAATGATCCACTATGAGAAAAAAAAGAGAACAGCCCAAAAATTATCCACTGTAAGAAAAAAAAGAGAACAGCCCAAAAAATTATCCACTGTAAGAAAAAAAAAGAGAACAGCCCAAAAAATTATCCATTATAAGAAAAAAAAAGAACAGCCCCAAAAAATTATCCATTATAAGAAAAAAAGAGTACGGCCCCAAAAATGATCTACTATAAGAAAAAAAAGAGAACAGCCCAAAAAATTATCCACTATAAGAAAAAAAAAGAGAACAGCCCCAAAAAATTATCCTCTAGCCCAAAAAATTATCTTAAAAATTTTCAGCCTATGCTTTTATTTTATTTTTTTGTGGTGGCCTTAATTTTAAATCAAGAGACCTTTCGGGTAAACCAGCGCCTCCGTAACTGAAAAGGTGGATGATTCTTTTTTAAAATTTTTTTTCTTATAGTGAATAATTGTTTTTTTGTCTGTTCTCCTTTTTTCTTACAGTGGATAATTTTTTGGGCTGTTCTCTTTTTTTTCTTATAGTGGATACTTTTTTGGGCTGTTCTTTTTTTTTCTTATAGTGGATAACTTTTTGGGCTGTTCTCTTTATTTCTTATTGTGGATAAGTTTTTGTGCTGTTCTTTTTTTGCCTTACAGTGGATAATTTTTTGGGCTCTTCTCTTTTTTTTCTTATAGTGGATAATTTTTTGGGCTGTTCTTTTTTTCTTATAGTGGATATTTTTTTGGGCTGTTCTCTTTATTTCTTATTGTGGATAATTTTTGGGCTGTTCTCTTCTTTTTCTTATGGTGGATAATTTTTGAGCTGTTCTCTTCTTTTTCTTATAGTGGATAATTTTTTGTGCTGTTCTTTTTTTTTTCCCTTACAGTGGATAATTTTTCTGGCTGTTCTCTTTTTTTCTTATCGTGGATAATTTTTTGGGCTGTTCTCTTCTTTTTCTTATAGTGGATAATTTTTTGGGCTGTTCTCTTCTTTTTCTTGTATGGATAATTTTTTGGGCTGTTGCACTTCTGGGCCACTGTACCTTGGTGTTTTAATCCACTTCAAACTTTTACTTCTCTTGGCTTTTTTTTTTTTTTTTCCACATCCCTGCGTCACTGTTAGAATATGGCAAAATTAAACAAAAACAAACAAAAAAAACCATCTGATGCTTGTGAGAGTAAATGATTACCATATTAAAGTGGTAATTTGTACTTAATGCATTTTGTTCTGGTTGTTCGACTGTTACTGATTTGAGTCACTTTCACTTAAAACATTTTTTAACTCAAAAACAAATTATCTCGCCGTTGCCACTCAATTATGACTCAGAGCGTTTTCATATTTCATGCTCATACAGCTTAGAGGGGATATCTGTAGGGATGTCTCACCAGTAAAATTTGTTTTCTATTTTATACATATCAAGAGTGAAAGGCTTGTTTATCCTTTTTTTTTTTTTTTTTTTGGAGATGTAGGGGAGACAGAGTAAGTAAAAGCTCACCAGTAGCTTAATATATTTATGTCATGGGTGTACACTTAGAGGCACCGAGGGGGAGCTGATGGAGATGAGGATTGAAGTGGATTATGGAGATAGGACGGCACTACTGAGAGAATGGGATCTCATATTTATATTAGAGACACATAAAGTGCTCTAGCAGTGAAACATACGTCCGTCTGTGACCATATGCAGCTCAGCGGCGGCTGTGGCCCTCTCTCAGCGGGGGCCGCCGAGCTGATTGAAGGGGTTAAAGAGGAGATTAAAGTGATAATGTACATCTCTAATCCCTGGCACTTTAAGAGGGCAAAGAGGCGAAACCGCCTCTAACCACAGAGCCGGACATGAAGAGGGTGCATCGATGGCCATCAGGGTCAGCTGTCACCATGGCAACAGATTATTCAGAATAATTATCTGCCATATGCGCCTTGTCACAATTAGAAGTTGGCTGCGAGCGGGGTCAGGGGTCAAATGCTGATCAGAGTATTGGGGGCGGTGGTGTACATAACCCCCCGACGCCGTTTATCTGAATAAAGTTCAGCTTAGTCATCGCATCTGTCACAACAGCGGAGATCACGCCACCTGCATCACACTCCTAAGCAGACATCCTTAGAGATATGCTGATACGAGCCACGTCATTTTGCCGCACCGGTGTAGTCTAAATGTCACCGCATATTGTGCTTATTGAGATTTCAGCCGCCCCTTTTCCCCCCTCCCAATAATGGATGTTACAAAATGAAAATCTATAGATCTATAGGTTTATAGATCTATCAATCTATAAACCAAATTTGGTATGAATTCAACCCATAGTTTTGCTGCTAGAGTGTGAACAAACAAACAACCCAAACCAAAAACAATACCCCTTGCTTCCCCTTCGGGGGGTGGCATAATAACCAGAGTAAACATGAAAAACCTGAAATGTTTTATGAAAAATAAGTGCAATTTTGACAATATTCTGCCTGTTATTAAATGTTTTGTGTATTTGTAGATCTACTGTTGTAATGTACATATGTAAAATATAAACTGAGGCAGAATATTGTTCTTTTTTTTTCTATTATTTGATTTTTCTGTGTATTTTTTATCATTATTATTATTATTTTTCTATTGTTTGATTTTTTTTTAAATTTGTGTATTATTTATTATTATTATTATTATTTTTATTTTTGGTTCATGTTTTGTATTATGTCTGTGTCTGAAATAAACTAACCTAAACCTAAAATTACACTTATTTTTCTTAAGACTTTGTTATTCACATTTTAAAGGAAACATTTGTAAAATTTTTCATAATGTAATGTAACTTTTTTGCTGTTATTACTTTACTGTTCCAGCCCCCTTGACATTATACTGGGCTGAATGTGGCCCTTGAACTTGAAGGGGTTAAAGAGGAGAGTAATCCCAATACTCTGATCAGAGTATTGGGGGCGGTGGTGTACATAACCCCCCGACGCCGTTTATCTGAATAAAGTTCAGCTTAGTCATCGCATCTGTCACAACAGCGGAGATCACGCCACCTGCATCACACTCCTAAGCAGACATCCTTAGAGATATGCTGATACGAGCCACGTCATTTTGCCGCACCGGTGTAGTCTAAATGTCACTGCATATTGTGCTTATTGAGATTTCAGCAGCCCCTTTTCCCCCTCCCAATAATGGATGTTACAAAATGAAAATCTGGAAATGAATAAAATAGATTTATGATTTCAATCAGACTACTAAGCTTTTTCTATCGACTTTTTTGCCGGAGTAGCAGGGGAAAGAAATGAAATGAAAGAAATGTGTGAGGTGAGTGCGCAAATGTGAGCTGACAGAGGCTCAGACAAAAGGGAAAAGAAGAAGATGGAGTAAAAAAACACAACAAAAAAAAAAAAAAAAACTTTTGTGTTCTCACGACGAATCCTTCCATTAGGAGTCCAGACATTTTTAACTCATCACTGCGCTTCTCCCACAGGAGTTACAGAGAGAATGCTTCATTTCCCATAAAGCCGTGTTCACACCAGTACCCTGGGAAAAGCAGCAACAAGGTGCAAAGTGGTTTATCCATTATAGTGGATCATTTATTCTGTCACTTTAGCTCATGTGAGAAAAGTCATTTGGAGTGAGCTTCAGTTCTCCACTTTAAAGCAGAAACGCCAAAAATGATCTTTTAAAGACTAGTGTTATTTAATTTGGAGAACTTACTCATCCAAGTGGTTTGAAGTAAAACCCACTGCTATTGGTCACATCTACTTTTATATCAACTTACTGGTTTTTACTAAAACCGTTCAAATAATAGAGTCTCCCCCCGTCTGATTTAGACTTTAGAACAGGGGTCTCAAACTCATTTTCTTTCAGGGGCCACATTCAGCCTGATTTGGTCTCAAGTGAACTGGACCAGTCAAATAATAACATAATAACCTATAAATAATGACAACTCCAAATTTTTGTCTTTATTTTAGTGCGAAAAAAACACACCATTAAATTATGAAAATACTTACTTTTATAAACTATGTGAATAACCTGAAAAAAACTGAAATTTCTTAAGAAAAATAAGTGCAATTTGAACAACATTATGCCTCAACTAATCATTTATCATTTGCATTATTGATTGGATCTAAAAAGACACTAGACACTTAGTAACAGCTAGGAAATTGTTAAAATTGTGCTTAATTTTCTTTAGACATTTCAGGTTGTTCATATTTGTTCAGGTTATTCACATTTTATTGTTACAGGATAGTTTGTAAATGTAAATATTTTAGATTTAGGTTTTAGGTTAGTTTATTTCAGACACAGACATGAAACAAAAATGAAAATAAAAATAATAATAAATAATACACAAATAAATAAAAATCAAAGAATATAATAATAATAATAATAATAATAATGATAAACAATACACAAAAAATCAAATAATAAAAAAAAAAAGAACAACTGTTGTGCCTGAAAGGGAGTAGAAAGAAGCCACTGCTTATCCAGTCCTACCCCCTAATTCCAGTCCTCAGACTGTTCGTGCTGAATCACTTGATATACAACATAAGATTGTGATTATCTACATACACCTCTACATACACACATACAGTCACATACAGACATACAGTCACATACACATATACATACACACATAAAGTCACATACACATATACATACACACATACAGTCACATACACATATACATACACACATACAGTCACATACACATATACATACACACATACACACATACAGTCACATACACATATACATACACACATAAAGTCACATACACATATACATACACACATACAGTCACATACACATATACATACACACATACAGTCACATACACATATACATACACACATACAGTCACATACTCACATACAGTCACATACACATATACATACACACATAAAGTCACATACAGACATACAGTCACATACACATATACATACACACATAAAGTCACATACACATGTACATACACACATAAAGTCACATACACATATACATACACACATAAAGTCACATACACATGTACATACACACATACAGTCACATACACATGTACATACACACATACAGTCACATACACATATACATACACACATACAGTCACATACACATATACATACACACATAAAGTCACATACAGACATACAGTCACATACACATATACATACACACATACAGTCACATACACATGTACATACACACATACAGTCACATACACATATACATACACACATAAAGTCACATATACATACACACATACAGTCACATACACATGTACATACACACATACAGTCACATACACATATACATACACACATACAGTCACATACACATATACATACACACATAAAGTCACATACACATATACATACACACATAAAGTCACATACACATATACATACACACATACAGTCACATACACATGTACATACACACATACAGTCACATACACATGTACATACACACATACAGTCACATACACATATACATACACACATACAGTCACATACACATATACATACACACATAAAGTCACATATACATACACACATAAAGTCACATACACATATACATACACACATACAGTCACATACACATATACATACACACATACAGTCACATACACACATACAGTCACATACACACATACAGTCACATACACATATACATACACACATAAAGTCACATACACATGTACATACACACATACAGTCACATACACATATACATACACACATAAAGTCACATACACATATACATACACACATAAAGTCACATACACATTGTACATACACACATACAGTCACATACACATATACATACACACATACAGTCACATACACATATACATACACACATAAAGTCACATACACATATACATACACACATAAAGTCACATACACATGTACATACACACATAAAGTCACATACACATATACATACACACATAAAGTCACATACACATGTACATACACACATACAGTCACATACACATATACATATACATACACACATACAGTCACATACACATGTACATACACACATACAGTCACATACACATATACATACACACATACAGTCACATACACATGTACATACACACATACAGTCACATACACACATACAGTCACATACACACATACAGTCACATACACATGTACATACACACATACAGTCACATACACATATACATACACACATACAGTCACATACACACATACAGTCACATACACACATACAGTCACATACAGACATACATACACACATACAGTCACATACACATATACATACACACATACAGTCACATACACATACACACATACAGTCACATACACACATACAGTCATATACACATATACATACACACATACAGTCATATACACATATACATACACACATACAGTCATATACACATATACATACACACATACAGTCACATACACACATACAGTCACATACACACATACATACACACATACAGTCACATACACATATACATACACACATACAGTCACATACACATGTACATACACACATACAGTCACATACACATATACATACACACATACAGTCACATACACATGTACATACACTCATAGTCACATACAGACATACATACACACATACAGTCACATACACATATACATACACACATACAGTCACATACACATACACACATACAGTCACATACACACATACACATATACATACACACATACAGTCACATACACACATACATACACACATACAGTCACATACACACATACATACACACATACAGTCACATACACATATACATACACACATACAGTCACATACACATGTACATACACACATACAGTTACATACACATATACATACACACATACAGTCACATACACATGTACATACACACATACAGTCACATACACATATACATACACACATACAGTCACATACACATGTACATACACACATACAGTCACATACACATATACATACACACATACAGTCACATACACATGTACATACACACATACAGTTACATACACATATACATACACACATACAGTCACATACACATATACATACACACATACAGTCACATACACATACACACATACAGTCACATACACATACACACATACAGTCACATACACACATACACATATACATACACACATACAGTCACATACACACATACATACACACATACAGTCACATACACACATACATACACACATACAGTCACATACACACATACATACACACCAGTTTATTGTCTACCACTGTACACACACGTCTGCACCCCCACGTTTATATACACACACCATACAAAAGAACAACCTGCCAATCCAAATAATAATCACACCCTCCCTTGAGCCAGATATTGTGAAAATAACATTTCTTTGTACATTTTTTTTTAATTTTTGCTGCTTGAGGTCTACCCCCAACCCATTCCAAAGCTTGACCCCACACACTGATACGCACAAACTTTTCCTGTATGTCCTGACTGCTGGGACTTTGAAATTCCCACATCCCCTCAGGTTATAGCCCCCCTCTCTACGGGCAAGTAGTTTTTGTATGTTGGCTGGTAGTTGATTTTTATTGGCTTTATGTAGAAGTTGAGCTGTGTAAAAATTTACCAAATCATTGAGTTTTAATAGTTTTAACTGCAAGAATAATAAATGAGTATGATCCAAATAGCTGACTTTATGTAAGACTCTGACCGCACGTTTTTGTAATATGAAGAGAGGGTGTAGAGTAGTGTTATAGTTTTCATGATTTAGTGTTATTTTTTGCACTAAAACAAAGAAAAAATTTGAAGTTGTTAATTCAAGATTTTTTGCTAAATTTGAGATTTTTTTTTTTGCTTAATTCAAGATTTTTTTTTACTTGCTTTTTTTTTTGGCTTAATTCAATTCAAGACTGTGGAATTTTTGCGCTTGGCAAAAACATCCCACAAGCCGGATTGGAACCCTTGGTGGGCCGCATTTGGCCCCCGGGCCGCATGTTTTGCTGCGTTTCCACTACGAGGTACCGGCTCGGCTCGACTCGACTCAGCCTTTTTGAGTTTCCATTACGAAAAAGGACCTGGAATCTGGTACCTGGTACTAGTTTTTTGTTATCACCTCCGCTGAGGTTATGATGGCGGACTGGGAGCCAGTGGAGAGAGGAGAAGATGGGGCTGATGTGGTTGAATCTGGAGGAGTTGGTTAAGAAACGGGCAGCTGCATTGTGTACAAGTTGTAAACAATGGAGTGAAGACTGAGTGAGGCCATAATAAAGTGCATTACAATAGTCCAGACGGGAGCTGATAAAAGCATGGATCGCTGTCTCCAGATCACTGTGATGTAATGGAAACGGTCTCCAGGAACAGGACCTGGTACCCCAGTCGAGTCGAGCCAGGTACACGTAGTGGAAACGTGGTATTTGAGACCCCTGCTTTAGAATCTAATAGTCAGAACATCTCTAGGGATCTGTCTTTTTTTTTTTTTTTTTTTTAACACTCGCCATACCTCAGGCTTATTACTGCAAGCTGTCAGGCTGTGTGAGATGCACAGTGACACTGCTTTCCTCTGATGAAATTTGTCACTTCATGCCAGGCAGGATCACAGAGTGCAGGCACAGCCGACACGTTTAGAAAAGAACCGGGATGTGTTCAGACAAGACACTTACGTTTAAACACCAATTAAGCTCCATGCACTACTTACATCTGTGGTCTATTAGATTGTCACCCATCAGTATTAGAAGACACTCCGAGCCCTCTGGCATTATGGGAAAATAATTACATTCTTTCTGCGTCATAATTACTGCCTTGAAAGTGTCTCTTTCCAACACTAACAAAGCAGGCTTTTACTCTTTCCCTGTCTCTTCGTTCCTCTCTCCCCGAGCTCTGCCTTTCTCATCTCGTCTGTTGTCTCTCTAGACACTAATGAAGTGGTTTAATCTCATAACTCCAGAGGAATTGTCAGCAGAGGACTGCATTAATTAAGCCCTTATGTGTGTTCGTTTTTAAGTTTTTATGTTTTCAAGAACGGCCGCTCCATATTAATATGTTTGCCATCGTCTCTTACTGTTGTGCTTTGTGACTTATGTACAACTAGCAGACTGCAACGTTTTGCATTTGTTTGTGTTAAAAACTGTTGATTAATTAGTCCAAAAAAAAGAAGGGTTTTGTTTTTCTGTTTTGTTGATAGTGCATTGGTTTTCTGGGTTAATTGTGACTTTTATTTAACTCCATGGTTCCACGCAAATGGAAATCCATTGCTGTTTGATTAGTCCCCTATAGTGTCAGACGCTCTGATTCCTTTTTGCAGCAGCTCATCTAGTGTTGTGCAAATGTATAAAAAGACAAATTGCTTATTTCTGTACCATATAGCAAATTGAAACATGTCAAACGTGAAGCTAGTTTGAGTTATTATGTAGTTCCATTTGCATAAACACGGTGAATAGCTTTTCTGTTACCTCCAGAGTGTGACTGATGTTTAGCGCCGACTAACCACACTCAACTGGTCTATTTATGCAGTCACTCAACTTTGATTTAGTCCTTGCCTACTTCACTGTTCATTTGGATGACATTTTCCTTGACATTGCATCGCTGCATTCACAGGAGGGAAAAAAAATGACAGTTGTGTCAGTTTTCTTCTAAGAAACAGCCAGAGAGCAAGTCACTGTTTCTGCTTCTTCTTATATTTACCAGCTCCAGAGTCCAGAGGATTCAGACTGTTGTCTTAAGATCACAGTGTTTCACAGTAAAACAGACCTCCATTTGACATCTCTCTCCATATTTTCTTGTGTATTTTACCACCTGAAAATTCTATGTTTTTTCTTTTTTCTTTTTTTTTTGGCAGCCGAGTTAAAATTTTCTGATTATTATCATTTCATTATGTCAAACTGTTTCACACTGCGTACCCGAGTCCATATTCAAGTCCGTTTGACCTCAAAGTCTGCTTACTTTTATCCATGCGAATGCAAACGTTCCATGCGCGAGTACCGTTTTTATATCGGCTAAAATTTGCTTGGAGGTCTTATTTCTGTCTTTGTGGATAAGAAATCAATATAAGTGAATCCCCAAAGGAACTTTGTGTTGGTAAATGCAAGTTATTCAAATTTACAGGATTTCAGTTCTGTTGCAACATGTTGATGGTCATATGAACTGTGTTTTCAGCTCAAAAATGTCCAATTTCATCACAATTAATGCTATATTTTCATGTCACAAATGGCCAAGTTATATTTTAACTGAATTTACCTGAAAAACAAATATTCTATTCTTTTAGATTCCCCATTTTTTCTTACAAGATTCTATCCTACATATCACATTTTATTTTTACAGGTTGCAATATGGAGTATGGTGCTGATCCATCCTGCTTATGTTACGCCAATACATACATTAAGAATGTCACACGTCACTTTTTAAATCAACATTTTTCTAATAATAAGCATTTTTATAAAGAAATAACAATTCTATATTATTTCCTCTTTAGTATGATGATAAACTATACAATAAATAATTCTGATCCTAGTTTTTGCACAGGGATCATTAGTGGAAACGGTGACATGGCTGCCGAGCATCAGTATGATGGGATCTGTAACAACCATGTCACATCCGTCCACTGCCACATTTTGTGTTTTTGTGTCAGCTGTTATTGTTTTAGATCCACAATACTAACATTTATGAAGAAGAGGAGAATTAGCAATAGTAAGTATATAAGTTTATTACTAATAAAGCACTGGTACTGACCAGAGCATCATGGGTAATGTCACGTCCGTCCACCAGCAAAAGTTTTCACATACACGTGCTATTCCAAATCCAGTATTTATGAAAATATAGCTTCCACTGTCAAATAATATCAGTAGTCTGTGCACAAATGTATTAGCAATATTTCAACACAGTTCTATGCATTTCTTACAACTTTTTTTTTTTTGACAAAAATGGCCACTCATTTGACCCCCTAAGTAAATTTTAGCCGATATATTTTTTATACTGACTCTTTTATTGTGTCTATAAGTGTTTTGTGTGTTTTTTTAGAGACCTATACATTTTCATTTCGTTTTTCCATTACATCTGTGATGGAAATGTTTAAATGACTAATAAAGAATCTGAATCTGAATCATTTCTCCTTTCAGGTTAGATTAAATCTGACATAAAACTTTCTAATAGTTTGGCAATATATTCTGTGTCACATTTTTCATGACATCTACAGATTGTTTCTTTTTCTTTCTCGCTCTCTTTTTTTTTTTTTTTTTTTTTTTTTTTTTTTTACTTTTGTTGCTGTCAGAAACAAAATGAAAAACCAACAGTGCCTGCATGTGGCCTCGGGCCTGTTTGTTCCCAATTTAAAGCCTGCAGAGTCCTTAAGACAGGCTGTAAATCGTATATATTCTTTTATTTTCAGAAAATACTAAAAAAACTGTTAATGCTGTAGGCTTCAGTAAACTAAATGCACTGTTTTTGTCATGGGTGAATTTAAAACTCTTTTTGAGAAACCACTGTATAACTGAATTGTGTCTCATGTACTATTCCCTTTGTTTTCTCATCCTTGTTTTTAGCAGTTATTTTTATTTGTACATTTTGTCATGTTTTATTTTTGACTTTTTACAGTTTGTTTTACTTAGGTTTATGACTGGTTAATAAAAAGGAGAAATGGTAGATGTGATTGGTACGATTGAAATAAAGCCTTTGGTTTTTACAGTCCGATGAAGGTTTGCCTGAAATCATATTAACTTCTGTAAATGTGAGGCTTGCAGAGTATTAAAGTCACCATCATCAGGAAGATGAGGTGGAAATTCACTGAACTACAGGTCGGAATGACACGAAATGACAGCTACATTAATTGGATGTGCAGTCACTTTGAAAATGCTTGGTTCAATGTATCCAAGTAAAAAGGACAGATTATTAACATTTTATTGTCAGGTTATTGCACATATTTGAAGATGTTGTGAAGTCGACCGCATTTTTCATCCAACATACTCTGAGGATGTGTGTCCACCTGCACGCTTCTTAATTTCACACTCTTTTGACATTAATAGGCGGCTTTTCATTGCTGTTCTCACAACCCATAAAGCAGTACCGGCTGCACTTGCAGCTGTCCTCCATCTTCAGTTTTTATTATATGTCTGATGCTACATTGTTTTAATTTCATCTGCATTTGTTTTTTGACCGACCGCCTCAGCACGGCTCTAGTTTTCAAGATGTTATCTGCAAGTAAGGGTGTTTTCAGACTGGGTATCCAGACCTGTGCCTGGATTAGGGACCATCATTTTTATAGTGATAAAAGGATGCATAAAGGTCATAAAACTATATTGAAAATAGAAATATATGATTGAGATTTCAAATAGAGATTTCAACTAATATATGTCAGCCCTGTGATGAACTGGCGACTTGTCCAGGGTGTACCCCACCTTCGCCCCTGTGTAGCTGGGATAGGCTCCAAGCGACCCCCGTGACCCTAGTGAGGATAAAGTGGGTTCAGATAATGAATGAATGAATGAGATTTCAAATTATAGCAATGATAAGTTATGTTATTATTCACTCTTAGACAACTTTCCGAGGGACTGAATTTAGTTTATATAAAAAGTTCCGTAATTTTCTTGAAAATCGTTTTTTGACAAAAATTTTAATATATTTAGAAACTTAACCCCTTTAGCCCTATCAGCCCGCTGAAAAAATTATATTAATATTCATCTACTATAAAAATATAATAAATCAGGACAATGAATGTTTTTTTTCAACTTTTGCTCAAAGTTTAGACCCTAATGTTAATAAAAGTACAACAAAAGTGTATTTTAGTGCAAACTTTAATGTTCAAACATGATTTTTAATCTTTGTGGGGTGAAATATACGCTATTAAAAAATCTCCGACATGAACAATTAATTTATACATATCATCGTCAATCCAGCTGAAAAAAAACAGGCGAGGATAAAAAATTCCAATTTCTCTTTTAGTTTGTTACAGTTTACTCAGGCATAGTAATAGATACAATATTTTAGACAATGGGAATAGATTCTGTGAGGTCTCTAAATGTCCATAGACACCAAGAACATCCATATGAACCTTATTATTGTGAAGTAATTCTTCATTCACTTTGGGTATGTCTGTTTAGGCATTTTTCCCCTGAAAATATTTGAACTACAAAAAGTTTGAAATTATTATCTCAATTCAAAGTTTTTGATTCAAAGTCAAAAGGTGTGTGACTTGACTTGAGGTGTGTTTTGGCCAGAATCTGGCTGATATGATACAAATCACAATAGTAGAATCACAATATGATATATCATGATACTGTTACCAAGGCGATATTTTTTTGTTTCTTTTTTTAAAAGATGATTTCCTGAAAAATTTTTGATTACACCAGAAATATACACAAACACTAAACACATTTTTATTTGATCAGAACAGGATCTAATGCTATATCACAAAACTTTCTTTTGTAAAAACTTAAAACTGAAATTATGTTTCAGAGACATTACAGTTTCAGATCCTGCTCAAATGTTCATATTCTATTAGTTGTGAATAGAATGCATACTGGACAGTCCCTGAATGATCCAACGTCATAAAGTTATTTTTGTGCCATCCCAACAAAGGAATGTCTCTGTCTCTCAGAGCTTTTAGGATGCTTGAAATAGCCATTGATTAACAAAACATTGTTAAATAATAATAAATCAAGTATAAACAAAAAAGAAAACCAAAAAACAAAACTCAACCCTCACCATATCTGCATTTGAATAAATACCTAAAAATATTGATACAGTACTTTGTAATATCGATACTGTATCGTGAAATTAAATATCGCAGTATATTGTGCAGCCGATATTTTCTTACACCCCTATCCTGGATATGCTCACACCTACTCGCGCATGGAACATTTGCTTTCACACTGATAAAATTAACTGGACTTTGGGGTCCAACGGACTCGGATACCCAGTCTGAAAACAGCCGAAGACCCTCTACCCTCTACCATGAAACCAAACCTTTCCCACCAGCAAAGCCAAGCCATTCCTCTTTCAACAAATTACAGCGCTTCAAAAACATCACTTTCCGATGTTGATGAAGCCGTGATCGAACCCCTGCACTCTGCATCCAGAGGTCCCACTGTGATGTGTGCACATCTCTGTTCTATAATATGTATTGCACTCATTGACCACTACTGCTGAAGGGTTTTTTTGAATACCAGTGTAGTATGCTGCTATTATCGTGGAACCCCTTTGAGAATATTGCCTTTGCATTTATGAGTAGTGGCATCAACAGTAGTACTCTCCACTGTTTGCTGGTTAAAACTGTAAGTGTTAACTAGACTCGAGACAGAAATAACACTCATATTCACTGTTTAGGAATGTCACATTTGAGTTCAGTTCATTTCTTGCTTTATTTGATGTGGACAGTGGTTATTAATCAACAGAAACATAACGACTGTAAATGGAGGGGGGGGGGGCAACGTCCTGCCCCCTCAAATTAAAGTTTCCGAAGGTAGGGAAAAGGAAAATTAGCTGCACAACAGTGGGAGACTTAGAGGAATTAGTAGCATCTATAAATTTCACTTTCACTTTATGGTCCGGTAGTGATGGGCGAGTTTTTTTTTAGTTTTTTTAACCCGCAGGGCTTTGCAGAATTATTTGACCCAACTCAACCCGACACAGGAGTAACCCGTTGATCCACGCATCACTAATGTAACATACGTCAGGTCAGGTCAGGTAAGGTAGCGTCGCGCAACGCAACATAACATAACATAACATAACATAACATAACATAACATAACATATAAATAATGACTCCAAATTTACATTAAAATTTCATTGTAAAAAGTCGATGTAGATCGGTATCGGCAAAACAAATCCTAAAAAAATCAGTTCAGACATCACTATTTAATAAAAAGACTAAATAAAGTTACACTACAACAGTGAAGCATCAGGAGACAATTCTAACCGTTATGTTGAATGTTCATGTGTTTATAAGCCACAGCTTCTGCTGCTGAGTAACAGAGTGGTTTGTGTTTACGTCTCTGAGTTGGACTGGGAATACATTCCATTCTGTGGATGGTTCTGTTAAAAATGCTGATTGGATGCTTCTTCTAGAAATGATACAGTCTCTTTGGTGTGACAAAGGCCTGAAGTGGAAGAGCGGTTTTTATGTAAAATTGTGTTCATTTAAGATTCAACAAGTACAGATGCTGTTTGGGGTCTAATCTGAGTCTTTTATGACAAAGTTTCAAGTGACTTCAATGTTATTTTGTTTTCTGGTGCCAGTACATATTGTACAAAACAGTATGTAAATCATGGTATAATTATTCCATGGCAATTTAACTGTGGTAATGATCACTGTATTCCTAACAAATAACTTAAATTCAGCCTTAGTAGAGATTAGAGTCAGTCCACAGACCTGGGTTTTTAAATTCTGACACAATAAGCAGCTATGCAGCCTGGGTACTCTGGCTTCCTCCCACCATCCAAAGACACTGATAGGTTCATTGGTTAATCTAAATTGCCCATAGGTGTGAATGTGAGAGTGCGTGATTGTTCGTCTCTGTGTCAGCCCTGTGATGAACTGGTGACACATCCAGGGTGAACCCCACCTTCACCCGAACCATAGCTGGGATAGGCTCCAGCACTTATCAGAAGTTCAGAAGATGAATGAAAGAATATACAACTTACATACGCACACGCAGTTTTTGATATGTTTAACTTTAAAGTTGTGGGAGACTTTCCTGACCAATTTTTCATCAAATCTGTCAAACCTCAGTCATATCCTCAGTATCATAAATCTGTAAGTCTTTCTGTAATTACTCACCTGAATCTCTTGCTTTACGGTGAACAATTTCTTAGAGCCATCTACCATAAACAAAACGTGTGTTTACAAACAGAGCTGGGAGCTAACTCGGGCATCTTCAGAATTTTGTCACAACATGCATTGTGGGAAAAGGGAGGTTTGGGCAGCCACCTGCAGCGGCAGCGACAGCACAACCATATGATATTACATGGATGAAACAAGCACGTGGAAACATCTGAAACGCAGAAACAGCTGGAGGAATATGCATAGAGGTAAGGGAGCTCCTGCCATTTCTGCGTCGGGTTTTTAGCAGCTGCCACTGTCAGGTGTCTGCGTGAGCCTCCTTTTTCCCACAATGCACATCATGACAAAATTCCTCAGATGCCTGAGGTATCTCCTGGCTCTGTTTGTAAACATATGGTTTGTTTATGGTGAATGGCACAAAAAAATTTTTCACCATGATGCAAGAGACTCAGGTGAGTAATGACCGAAAGACTTACAGATTCATGATACTGAGGATATGACTGACAGACAGTTTGACAGATTTGATGAAAAATTGGTCAGGAAAGTCTCCCGCACCTTTAAATTGAACCATTCTGTTACATGATTCACTGCCGGAGTTAGTCTGAGTGAAGCCTGTTGTTTTGTGGATCCATGTGGATAAATCGCAGTATCATCAGCATACAGCTGGATTTTTGTGTCTGAACAAACAGAGGGCACATGTTTAATGACTAAACTTGTAAGAAGTGTCCCAAGTATAGATCCTTGTGGAACACAAATGCACGTGTCCAGAGAATACATTAGGGATGTAACGATTACCGGTATAATGATAAACCGCGGTAAACTTCCTGAAGGTTAGTATTACCATGATAACTGTGTTTGATTACCGCATTTTGAAAGCAAAAGAGAGAGACTACCTATCTATCTATCAGTGAAAAAGAAAATAAAACAACTGAAACTTGATATGGAAAATGGTCAAACAATGGCCATAAGGTGTCATCTTTAGTGCACATGTGTATGTTTGATATCCTGTTTGTTTTCTGCCAACAGAAAGTACATTATGCCTATGATTTTATTTGTTTTTTGTTTTTAAAATTACATTGTGGTTAAATTATTTCAGTGTGTGTATGAGTACTTTTTGAACATTTTGAGCACATTTCAACAATACAGCGATAATAATGATCATCGTCAAAATTTTGGTCACAATAACCGTGATATGGAAATTTCTTGTCGTTACATCTCTAGAATACATGTTTAGAGAATACACTGGTTTCCTTTTTTTCTGTTCTGTGACGGTGAGGTTTTACACCCAAGGGTTAAAGGACCTGGTTGTTTGTTTGTTTTTTAAGCACCATGGCAGATATCACAACTTAGGTCTATGATAAGAAAGTTGAGTTGGTATAGAAACCTCTGACCATAGAGGACCAGTATCCAATAGACCATGACCTGTCCTCAGGGAGAGACGCAGCACTTACCACCCGATAGCACTCAGCCAACATATCCTTTAGTCACGCAGTGCCACACACATACCTACACACACTAATACAAATAGAATCTGGTTTTCACTTAAAGGAAGCGCTACACACACACACACACACACACACACACACACACACATATATATATCTATATAGTGTGAGTAAAGGAGCAAATATCACATTTGTCTTACACCATCAGCCTCAAAGTCTAATCCCTTTGCCAAGGTCAGACTGTCAAAACCAAGCAGATTTCCTGTGTAGTGTTTCAGACGTAGACATACAAAAACAGATAAATGGATACAATAAGACAGATAGAGACACATACATGTACACACACACACACACACACACACACACACACACACATATAAGGCCACCATGATGCATGAAGATACGACAATAAGTCATTCTGTAAGGTAGCAGTACCATGAAGCGTAGACACCAGTATCTGTAACATCCATGTATTATTTATGAATGTATGTTGTGATGTATGCAAATGTATACATTAAGAAGAGGAGGCTTTTCATCTTTTCCTGTTAGGGAAAGTGACTGCCTTCTTATCACGGCGCTATTAACAGAGCGTGGTTGAGGGGCAGACATCCATCTCGTCTTTTAAATGGCATCTGTTTCTTAAGTGTGCGATTGTGTTTCTCTGTTAAAATATGTGTGTCATGTGCTTTCATGATTTTGTTGGTGCACTTAACTGTGCTTGCAACTGCAATCAGGACTGTAAGTGGTCCGTAATTTAAAAAAAAGAACAGATATTGAAGTGAGAGCTGAAAAGAAGGGGTGGGGGTGGGGGTGGGGGGATGCAACATTGTGAAGTTAAGATGTGAGGTGTCCTTGTTAATCATTTCGATCGTTCTTGACAAATCTAACTGGAATTAGGGGTGTGTATTGGCAAGAATCTGGCGATACGATACAAGTCGCAATACTAGGATCACGGTATATCACGATACTGTTAAAAAGGCAATTTTTTTTTTTTTTTTAATGATTATTTACACCAGTAATATGCATAAATACTAAACACATTTTTATTTGATCACAAGGCAAGGCAAGGCCAGTTTATTTATATAGCACATTTCAGCAACAAGGGAATTCAAGGTGTTTCACACAGGACATTGAAATACAACGACAAGGGAAAAAGAAACATTTAAAACATTATAAAAGAAACATGTAAAAGGTGATTGAAAAACAGCAAGTACGAAAACAACACAAAAGCACACACATATTAAAGTAAGAGTTGCAGTGCAGAGTTTCGAAGGAGAATATAAAATTTAAAAAGTCAAAAGCCTTTTAATCAAAGGCAGCAGTGAACAGGTGAGTCTTTAACCTTGACTTAAAAGAACTCAGACTCTCAGCAGACCTGAGATTTTCTGGTAGTTTGTTCCAGATATACGGAGTATAGAAACTGAACGCTGATTCTCCATGTTTAGTTCTGACTTTGGGAACACAGAGCAGACCTGGTGGTTCAGACTGGACTAGAAGGTCTAAACCATTCAGTACTTTATATGCTAGCAAGAGAATTTTAAAGTCTACTCTCTGACAGACAGGGAGCCAGTGTAGAGACCTCAGAAATGGACTGATGTGGTCCACTCTCTTGGTCTTTGTGAGGACTCTAGCAGCAGCACTCTGGATCTGAACAGAATCGGATACTATTTCACAAAATTTTCCTGTGTTAAAACTTAGATTATGTTTTACAGACATTACAGTTTCAGATCCTGTTCAAATGTTCATATTCTATTAGTTCAAAACTAACATCATAACATCATTTTTGTGTGATCCCAACAATCGAACTAACATTATTTAATAAGAGTGTTAAATAATAAAAAACAAAAACAAAAAAAACCCAAAAATGAACCTTCACTATATCTGCATTTGAATAAATACTTAAAAATATCGATACAGTACTTTTTAATATTGATACAGTATTGTGAAATGAAATATCGCGATATGTTGCAGAACCGATATTTTCGCATCGTAATTACCTCCTTGTTATTTCAAATGAGGATGAGCGTGTCTTTTTAAGGGCGTTTCCAAACTGCGTACCCGAGTCCGTATCCGAGTATGCTGGACCCTAAAGTCTGCTTAATTTTATTCATGTGAATGCAAATGTTCTGTGCTTGCCAGGGGTGTAAGAAAAAATCAGTATCGCAATATATCACGATATTCCACTTCACAATATTGTATCGATATTTAAAAGTACTGTATCGATATTTTTAGGTGTTTATTCAAATGCAGACATAGCAGAGGTTCATTTTTGTTTTTTTGTTTTTCAAACTCTTATTTCTATATTCACATGGGTATGTTGTTCTGTTTCAAAAGTAACTAAGAACTGTTATGGTATTGTTAAGTACTCATATCGGTACTCGGTATCGGCAAGTACTCAAATGTAAGTACTTGTACTCGGTCTGGAAAAAAGTGGTATCGGTAGATCCCTAGGAAAATACATGATTTATATTGACAAAAATGCAAAATACTGATAATAATGCAATAAATAGTGATAAATCACTTAAGAAAGATTAAATATAGAGAAAAAAATGATTCGTGTACTGACACAAAAGTAGCACTGGGTCTTTATGGGTTAAAGTTTGATCATTTTTTCTTCTCCTGTCACAGAAGCATTTATACCCCCCCCCCCTCATAGATTTCACCCTCATATTGGATGTGACAGTGTATTCAGCTTGTGAGCCTTTCAGCATTTCTTGCAGTTATACTCAAATTCACTTGGCCAGCATCGAACACATTAAAGTTTAATTTCAAGTCGAGGTAAGTCAAGTTTATTTGTAGAGCCCAATATCATACACAGTGTCTCAATAGGCCACACAAGTCTACAACAATAACAACAGCCAAATCTGTCTGAGAAGACAGGAGTGACATAGCGGTAAAGTCGCTGTACTTATCAGACAAACAGCAGCTAAGTTGTTGATTAACTTTAAGCTATTATGAAAAATGTACATGTTTGGAGTTGTTTGACACAGTTATATCTGAGCACGAGCAGACTGGGCCGTATGTGTGCACGTGTCTGTTTTGTACGACTGTATGCAAATAGTCATAAAAAGAAAGGGTTCTATTGTTCAGTACAGAAATAATGTTTTTTTTTTTCATGCACTTTGTCCATGTGCGTGTCGGTCGATCTATGGGGGGGCACCTGTCTTTTTATTACTCTTATTTGTGTAATTTTTCAGTGTTTTTTTTTTACCTTTTACCTTGTTACTGTCTTTCGTGTATCTTTATGCTGAGCTCTTGCAACTCATTTCCAATGCAGTTTTTCTCCAAATGGCAAATAAACTGATTCTTATTCTGAGACAAAGTTATTTTATTCAGTACAGTGATATAATTTGTTCCTACTGTAAAATTCAGTTTTTGGTGACAAGCAAAATTAAAAAATATAGTTTGGGGAGAAAAAAAAAAGTTCTCTTTACTTGGGGTGTGTGTTGGCAAGAATCTGGCAATACGATACAAATCACAATACTAGGATCACGATACGATATATCACGATATATCATGATACTGTTAAAAAGGCAATTTTTTTGTTTGTTTCTTTTTAAAATGATTATTTCCTGGAAAAACTGAATTACACCAGAAATCTGCACAAATACTAAACACATTTTATTTGATCAGAACAGTATCTAATGCTATATCACAAAATGTTCCGGTGTTCAAACTGAAATTCTGTTTTACAGACATCACAGTTTAAGATCCTGTTCAAATGTTCATTTTCTATTAGTTCATATTAGGGATGCACCGATACCACTTTTTTCCAGACCGAGTACGAGTACAACTACGAGTACTTAAATTTGAGTACTTGCTGATACCGAGTACCGATACGAGTACTTAATAATCCCATTCCAGTTCTTAGTTCCTTTTGTAAATGTGCTTTATTGTCGTTGTCATTAGTCTGACTGGAACAAAGTGCTGCTACTGACATTTAATGTGTTGGAATGAGCGTTTCTCAATTAATCCACCAGGGGGCGCCGCTCTGAATTAACCATACTGGACAAATACCACGAAGAAGAGTAAAGTTTTTTGAGAAGAAGAAGAAGAAAGTCGGTAATAACAAACATGGAGATGACAGAGGCAACACTAATGTGATACTAATATTGCAGCGTTTTCACTGGTAAAGTTTAAAAGTTTAGCTTCAGCAGGAAGAGAAAAGACAAATGAGCCATAAGTTTCGTTTTCACTTCTGTTGCCGGTGGTTTGCACCTCTGTACGTCCGCTGGTATTCTCATTCTGTTTACGCATCCGCGAGCACCTGGTATACGGATGGAATGTACGCAGAGGACGGACAGAACACTGCATCTGTATGTCTGTGTCTTTAACGTTACTTGCAGTCAGCGTTACTTTTATCACCGTCATTTATTTTGAAAAATCTCCACACTCCTCACACATTATTCCACCGCCGCGTACCTGCTGCACTGAACTGTGAATGTCACATGGCAGTAAGTGGTATTGGTGCATTTGTATCGGATTACTTTTACGAGTACGAGTACACACACTGAGTATCGGAGCCGATGCTGATACTCGTATCGGTGCATCCCTAGTTCATAACTAACATCATAACATTATTTTTGTGCAATCCCAACAAAGGAACTAACATCTGCTTCTCTCAGACAGTAAAAAGTGCCTATAGGATGATTCAAATAACCATGATTTTTAATAAAACAGTGTTAAAGCAGCCGCTAAGTTGTTGATTAACTTCAAACTATTATGAAAAATGTACATATTTGGAGTTGTTTGACGCATTTATACCTGAGCATGAACAGACTAGTAAATATAAGAAACACCAGGGTGAGATCATCAGTGTCAAGAGAGAAAAGAGGCAACAAAATGAGCCATAACACCCCTGTGTAATTGAAAGGCCTCTTTCAGTCAACCGTTTTAACGCCACGCTCACAAAGCTGACCTTACAGGGCTTGTGTGCTTTATAATGGCAGCTGCGGCGATATGTTTTTGCATTCCAGTGTGCGCCTGCATCTCAGGGACAATGGGTGACAGACTCACTCCCTGTGTGTGGCCGATTGGAGTGTGACTTCCAAGGACAAGCAGTGGAGGGTAGAGCGGGTGATTTGTCTCTTAGGATTGAACTCATCTCCCCGGTTTCCCGCAGGCCACTGCTCCCTCTTCTTTCACTGCATGCTGTCTTATTCTGAAGGTGAAGAGCATTTCTCTCTGTGTTTGCATGCATCGGTTTTAGAATAGAATAGAATAGAATAGAATAGAATAGAATAGAATAGATCTTTATTGTCACTACGGGTGTTAGAAAATATCGGTTCTGCAATATATCGCGATTAGGGATGTACCGATATGAAAATTTCATATCATGGTTATTGTGACCAAAATGATCACGGTTATCATTACACTGGGTTACAAAAAAATGTTTTTTGCAAGTTGTCTAGGTTTTTTCAACTGAATTAGGACCATTTTGCACCGCAAAATCCAAAAATGAAATCTGTTTTTCTCAATCAGGTCAGGTTTTTTTGCTAATTTGATTTTGAAAAATTTGATCTTCTCACAAAATATAATAATTAATACCAAAATAAGATTGGTAAGCACACTTTATGAAACTTGTGACTTGATTCCTGTTAGGTACAATGGTGTATTCACCGCAGATGTAGCGGAATACGTCAGGCTTAATGTTTGCAAGATCTTCTAGTCGAAGCCATTTCATTCACCTGTAATATTAAAAAAAAACATTAATCATAAATTGGCAAAAGTAAAATCTTCAGAACTCGTTTATTGCAAGAAATATGAAAGAATTTTGTATCATATGATGTGAAAATGCCCATAAATGTAAGCAAAAATGTTAAAAAGCCAATAAGTAGCATAGTTCAGAAAGTTGACCTGATTGAGGAAAATTAATGTGATTTTTGGATTCAGCACACCAAAATGATCCTAAATCAGCTCAAAAAACTTCAACAATAAATTTGTTGTTGACCAGTGGTATTATCACGATATTGTTGAAATTGTGCTCAAAATGTTCAAAAAGTACTAATACACACAGTCAAATAATTTTAACCAAGTTCTATTTTGGGAAAAAAAAAAAAAAATCAAATAATTGGCACAATGCACTTTCTCTTGGCAGAAACATTCAAGTATTAACCCTTAGTGGTCTGAGCCTATTTTGGCCGTTTTTCAGTCCTTTTGAGTTTGCCTTTATATACTATGGAAACAAATGTTTACTGTACCCATGTTTGTTTGTTTGTTTTTTCAGCACAACTTCATTTATATCATCTGCCTTTTATTTTTTTCACTTTAATCTACTATATCGACATAAAAGGACAGAAAACACACAAAAAAGAAATAAAATCCAATTTGAAAAATGTATATTATTTATTGCATAAATAACACAAAGAGGCTTAACAAACCTTTTCAAAGACTTTAAAAGTGAATATTGGTTCCAAATATTAGGTATCTATAATTAAAATTATAATAAATTAAAACTATACTCAAATATTTGACATAAAAGCAGATCTTTCCATAGGAGTTTTCTGTGGTAATCAAACACAGTTATCATGATAACTAGAATTTAAATGGTAATATTAACCGTTGGCAATTTTACCACGGTTTATCGTCATACCGGTAATCGTTACATCCCTAAACGCGATATTTCATTTCACAATACTGTATCGATATTAAAAAAGTACTGTATTGATATTTTTAGGTATTTATTCAAATGCAGATATGGCAAAGGTTCATTTTTGTTTTTCTTTATTGTTTATATCTTATTTATTATTATTGAACACTGTTTTATTAAATAATGATTATTTGAAGCATCTTAAAAGCACTTTTTACTGTTTGAGAGGCAGATGTTAGTTCCTTTGTTGGGATTGCACAAAAATAACGTTATGATGTTAGTTCTGAACTAATAGAATATGAACATTTGAGCAGGATCTTAAACTGTAATGTCTGTAAAATATAATTTAAGTTTTAACACAGGAACATTTTGTGATACAGCATTAGATCCTGTTGTAATCAAGTAAAAATGTGTTTAGTATTTGTGCAGATTTCTGGTGTAATTGAATTCTTCCAGGAAATAATCATTTGTTAAAAAAGAAACAAACAAAAAATGGCCTTTTAACAGTATCATGATATATTGTGATATATCGTATCGTGATCCTAGCACTGGGTACAGATTACTTTCACACGGCAATGTTCTGTACTGGAATCCACGCAGTCTGTACTCAGGACTGCTTTTAGGATGATTCAAAAAACCATTATTTAATAAAACAGTGTTAAATAATAAGAAATAAAATATAAACAAGAAAGAAAAACAAAAAACAAAAATGAACTTCCACCATATCTGCATTTGAATAAATACCTAAAAATATCGATTTGGTACTTTTTAATATCGATACAGCTTTGTGAAATGAAATATCGCAATATATAGAACCGATATTTGCTAACACCCCTACTCTTTATGCACAAAACACGTACTGAACCGAAACCGTGGCCCAAAAAACCGAGGTACAGACCAAACTGTGGGCTACCTGTACCGTTGCGCCTTTAATACATATACGTACAGACATTTAGTTTATTTACATTTGTTGCAGTTGGAAATATGAAGAAGCAGGGAACCAGTTTTTACATTTGCTCTGGAATACTGAAAGCCACAGCGTTACTTCCTCTCTCATTTGTTTTTATTTTCAAGATATAAATAAGGACTCTAATACACCCAATAGTACCCGAAGCGAGAAGCAGAACATCACAAAAGGTGGCATCAGCATCCGCTCACTTGGTGCATTTCCATGTCGTTCTCATAAACTGCCTGACTGTTTCTAACCGTGGTGCGTTTCGATGTGTTTGTTTTCTTTTGGCCAGAGGGTAGTCTTGATAAGGTGTGTTGAGAGAATATTTTGTTTACACCACAGAAATAGCTCTGTCTAATCTCTGAGCAGATGCAACCAATCAGTAAAGGAAGGGAAAGACGACGGGGAAAAAAAAAAAAAAAAAAAAAATCGGCGGAATATGAAAACTGACAGAATCATCAAACCACTCAAGGACACCTGTTCTCTTGTCGTTTATTTAAATGATTTAGCAAAAAAAAAAAACAGCATCCAAAAGGTGAAATTCTGTCTAATTTTGATGCTAAAAAGAATAAGGAGGCTTAAATGATGTTTCCTACTCAACATAAATCACTGCGATGTCTCCCGTATAAGCGTTATTTGCATGCGAGTGGCCGTGTAATCCAAAAAATAAGTGTCTCGCACTGTCATCAGACATCATCTGTGCAGGGAATAGTCCCTTTGAAGTCAGTAAAAGCTGCTATGCCGTCTATCACATCCACAATGGCAGCGTCCTCTAAAATATCCAGGCCTGAATCTCTGAGGTCTGCAGAACACAATATAGACACGGGTAAACAGCTCTATCATATTCAGCAGTCCAAGCAACAATTTTCTGTTTGCTGCTGTTTTTCCAATTCTCTGTATTGTTTGTTTGTTTTGTTCCGTGAAAAAGCGATCAGATTTTAACTGTATGATCGCCAATGTCTTGCTTTTTTTTGTTTGTATTTTTGGGACTTATTGGGATCACTTTGCTTGGTGATCTGTGTTTGTTAGCAACTTTACGAGAAAACTATACTGAACAACAAAAGAAACGCAAGTTTTGGTTGTTAATTTAGGCAAGAGTTCAGCTGTCCTGTTGAGTTGTCAACTGAGATACACATTACAGTAAGTGAGTTGTTACCATTGGAGCGTGTGTTTGCAGGCAAACACGACCACGAGTGGTGTTGAGCACATGTACAAAGTATCGGAGGTGCGGTATGTTTTGAGTGATATAGTAGTGGGAGCAACAAATGGGAGTGGCAATTCCCTTTGTTTATCCGGGGGCTATAAAAAGAAATGGTAAGATTCAAAAGTTACTGCATTACCACGATGCCTTGCTTTAACGATAATCTGAGAGAACGCGCCATTGGTATGCTTGATGCTGGTTTAACGGCTCGCAACGTTGCCAGACGTCTGCAAGTGCACGAGTCCACCATCAGTAGGCTGAGGACACGATTCCGTGACACAGGGACCACTCGGGACAGACCAAGATCCGGGAGACCACGTGTGACCACCCGTAATCAGGATCGCCATATTCGCTTGCCCCATCTCCGTGACCGTCAACTCAGTGCTACAAGGACAGCAAGAGAGACCCGCTGTAAATTTCACAGCTGGATATAAATATCTCATATGAAACCAATATTCCTAATAAAACTCCCATATAAACCAATACCGAAACATACTTGCGTTTCTTTTGTTGTTCAGTATATTACAACCATCTTTACCAAATTGTACCCACAGATAGGCCTAGGCCCTGGTACCAACCCATTAAATTTTGGGCCAAGTAGGTCAAAGTTCAAGGTCACAGCAAGGTCTCAAAATCTACAATTTTCCAATCTCTCATCATTGAGCTATTTTGAAAAATTCATAAAAAATTCAAAACGACTTCGATTAGCCTCCAATTTGATCCACCTGTAGCTTATAACAATATCTTGTATCTGGTACAAAATTGTCCACATCCACTGTGGAATGTGGACTCTATGGACATTTCAATTTAACATTGAAAATCTCATTTACGACACATTTTTTATTATAACTCAACAAATATTGATTGGAATTGAATATAATTTGACATACACATGACTGGTACCAAGCTTCAACTTTGTACAAAATATCATTCCGCTCCATTTCTCTTGTTACGCTCTGTTGACTTTTGTTATTTTTATGCACCATTTTCAAAAAATCATAAATTTTGGGCCAAGTAGGCCAAAGTTCAAGGTCACAACAAGGTCACAAAATCTACAATTTTCCTATCTCTCATCATTGAGCTATTTTCAAAAATTCATAAAAAATTCAAAACGACTTCGATTAGCCTCCAATTTGATCCACCCGTAGCTTATAACAATATCTTGTATCTGGTACAAAATTGTCCACATCCACTGTGGAATGTGGACTCTGTGGACATTTCAATTTAACATTGAAAATCCCATTTACGACACATTTCTTATATTATAACTCAACAAATATTGATTGGAATTGAATATAATTTGACATACACATGACTGGTACCAAGCTTCAACTTTGTACAAAATATTGTTCCGCTCCATTTCTTTTCCGTTACGCTCTGTTGACTTTTGTTATTTTCATGCACCATTTAAAAAAAAAATCATAAAAAAATGCCATTTGTGAAATATCATTATGATATTTGTTTTGCACATCCATAGTTTAAAAAGAAATAGTCGATCCACACATGCACACTGTTTGGGGTGCTTGGTGGAGGTTTGCGTTCTCTGAACACTTGTTTTAATTAGGTGATTATTCAGCTCCATCAATTGAAAATTAGATTCACATTTATATTTGTTTGTTTGTTTGTTTTGGTGAAAGGTTCAGTAAAAAGATCATCGGAAACATAATTGAGTTTGAGATGTATATGAGAAAAGACACAAGCCATCCACCACCTCCTGTCACTGTGTAGCTGCTCTTTTATAATCAAAGTTGATATATCCAACTTGGTTTAATTAAAACTGAAAATGGGAAAGACTTGGCTTCTTTTTGTTCGTGTTTGCTTTGTGCACTTGTGTTGACAGAACAGAAACAGGGAACAAGGACAGGAAAACTTGCAACAAATGCACCCAGACATCCAGGTTTGCCTTTTTCATGTTGGTTTCACTGTAATTTCTATTTGTAGTATTACTAAATAGCTGCAGACTCATTTATTAATACCTCTTTACAGAAAGGGCAAGATACTTCAGAATCAGAATATGACAATTAATGGAGCATCTACGATAAACTGTTACTCTGCTTCAGCCTGCAGTGCTTGATCGTTTTTCAGTGTTAATGAGCAAAAGTGCAATAATTACTGTTCATCATATTATAGTTCATGTGAGCTGAAATGAAATAAGAATTCTACAAAGGTGGTGTTGCTATAAAACCCAAAGCAATTTGCGACCAAAATTAGAGTGTATTGAGACCAAGGCATTAATAACCCTTTAAAACCTAAGTCTAAAATGGTCTGTCTGGACTTTTTTACCTCCGCCAAATGTAACGGCGGAGGTTATGTTTTTATTGGGGTTTGTCTGTCTGTCTGTTTGTCTGTTAGGAAGATAACTCAAAAAGTTATGGACGGATTTGGATGAAATTTCTGGAAAAGTTGATACTGGCACAAGGAACAACTGATTAAATTTTGGTGGCGATGGGAGTGGAGGGGGGTGCAAGGTTATTATCAGTAATGAAAACTAACAAAATAATTTAAACTAGAAGTGAAAAAACATTTTCATTAACTGAAATAAATAAAAACTATAATTAAAAGAAAAAAACGAGAACTAACTGAAACTGTATTGTGTGCTTACAAAACTAACTAAAACATAAAAATTACAGATAAAATTCCCTTCGTTTTTGTCTTTGTCAATGTCGGATTGATATGAAATCGATTTATTTCGCTCGAGCAATTTTAGCTAGCGCCACCATACAACACTTCACGGTCTGTCACTTCTCGCTACTTGTGGTTTATAGTCGTCTTCTCATCCATACTCTACCGCCAACATGGAGACTAAAGTTGAAAGCAGCGAGTCCTGCCTGGGATTTATTTGAATATGACAGCGAAGAAGATAAAATAAAGAACAAAACTAAAGGTAATACTAAAACTAAATTAAAACTAAGCATTTAGACAAAAATGAAAACTAACAAAAACTAGCAAACCTGCTCTAAAAATGAATTAAAACGAACTGAATTAGAGAAAAAAAGTCAAAACTAAATAAAACTAAACTATAATGAAAAATCCAAAACTATTGTAACCTTGGTGGGGTGGGGTGGCGGATTTGGATGCAATTTTCAGGAAATGCGTATACTGGTGCAAGGAACAGCTGATTAAATTTTGGTGGTGATTGTTGGGGGGGGGGGTCCTTTTGGCCATTTTTCCAGAACACTTAGAACTTTCAAGATCTAGCAATCATTTACATTTTTCTGCATGTTATAATTCTGCTAAAAGGGATTCTTCTCCAGCTCCTTGTACAGGCGTGACTGAAATTACCATAATGACTTAATAAAGCCTATGAAGCGCAATGGCTCAGGTTTCAGATACTGTGAAAGAGTTAAGGCGAAGACACACCAACCCGACGGCCTACCGACACCAGTCTCCCCAACGCGGTTAAAAGAAGTGTGAAGAACACACCAAATCGACTACCGACTCGAACGTACACTCTGCCCTTGCATGAGACGTAAACCCAGAAATGACGGAACATCCCTGTAGACCAAAACCCAGAGCTTTTACTGTCATCAGTGACTGTTGTCGGCAGAGAGTGTTGAGTAGTCCAGAAGGGTTGTTGGATTTGTTGAACGGATGGCTAGTAATAAGAAGGGCATACAGTGAAAGTGAAACTAAAGACGCTTTACTAATTCCTCTATTGCCGCATTTCTACTACGTGGAACCGGTTCGACTCGGCCCGTCTCCCGTTGTTGTGCTCCTCATTTCCTTTTCCCTACCTTCGGAAACTTGTATTTTGAGGGGATACGACGTTTGTTGCCCACACCAGAACCGGAACCGGGCCGTAATGACGTCCTGGTGTTCACTCTGCCGCTAGATTCACAAGCGCCGCTAAGTAGTGAATCAAATGAATCACATGCTGTGGACAAATATTTGAGCAGATCGGAGGGATTCCACCCTTTAGAACACAGGTGTCAAACATGCGGCCCGGGGGCCAAAACTGGCCCGCCAAAGGTTCCAATCCAGCCCCTGGGATGAATTTGCAAAGTGCAAGTTAGGGCATCAAACTCAAAAATAATTTTATAATAACCTATAAATACTGACAACACCATTTTTTTCTCTTTGATTTAGTGCAAAAAACATTAAATTATGAAAATGTTTACATTAACAAATTATCCTTTGACAATAAAATGTGAATAACCTGAACAAGTATCAACAACCAGAAATGTCTAAAGAAAATTCAGTGTAATTTTAACAATATTTTGCCTGTTACTAAATGTTTTGTGCCTTTGTAGATCTGATCTGTAATGCACATGTATATAAATATAAATGAAAAGTCGAGGCAGAATATTGATAAGATTGTACTTATATTTCTTAAATTTCATTTTTTTCAGGTTATTCACATCCTTTTTATTTGGATAGTTTGTAAACTTAAATATTGGCATAACTGAATGTCATTTTTTTGCACTAAAACGATTTGGAGTTGTCATTATTTATCGGCTATCACGCTATTATTTTAATGGTCCGGCCCACTTCAGATTAAATTGGGCTGAATGTGGCCCCCGGAAGAAAATGAGTTTGACACCCCTCCTTTAGAAGAAATGGAAGCTTTGACAGTGTTCCAGTGGACGTGGTGCCATCTTTTTAGACCGTTTCTGCCTCAACACCATGTTGGCTACGTTCTGACCAAAACAATGCAGCATACGTATGACGTCATTGCGCAGTTGCAACGAAGGCGGAATCGATAAGCAGAATCGTTTAGCAGGCAGGCAAACGATTCCAAGAAATCGACTACTGGGATCTGGTTCTCAAAAAGAACTGGTTCCCGATTCCCATCCCTACAAGCTATTATGTTTGTTAAGGGGCTTCAGGAGGGGCTTCTGTTTAATGTATATAAATAGTACAGAAGGTCTTCAATTCTTCAACACTGTTACCTTGAGCTTTATTCTGTGTCTTGTTCCTTTTCCACTCCTTTTTTCACATCTGTTTTTTATCATTCTGTCAGCCTCGGTTCTCTCATTTAGCAGTCTACAAGTCCTGTTAAATGATTAGTAAGCCCACAAGTGAATATATGCAAAGCCTCTTCCACTCTATCGGCTTAGTGAGCAGTTGGCTTAAACACACCTTGCTAAAGTCCCTGTCACACACACTCACAGAAAGGTATTCAGCAAAGTGAGCAAATATATTCCGAGAACAACACATTCAAACAATCCCACTGTTCTTAGATAGTGGTGGAATTATGTGCACACATGCAAACACATAGGTACGCTCATTCACAAAGTGTGCACGTACACATTCAGGCATACCCAGGATAAGTCTGAGCCCTTTCTGTCTTCTAAGTCGTGGCTCATCAGATAGGATTCTGCTTGTAAGGTCCAGCCAATAAAAAGCCCAAATATTCTATTAAGTGTAAATCCTCTCTGCCGGTGGAGCTTGTGGAGTCAGATTAGGCCTAGACAAACACTGCCAAGCAGTCATGCCCACACCGGGACCACTGCCAGCAAGAAGCCCCATAGATACCGGTGTGTCACTGCGAGCGCAATGTGTGCATGTTTATGTGTGTGCAGACGGCAAAGAACACAAATGTGAGCATTAGCAGGCTGGGGGATGAACAAACTAAAGCTCTGATACGTGCTGCTTGGTGTAATGGGAAGACAGTGTGTTAGGGATCTGAGCAGGATGCAGCTGCAGCACACAACCTTTGTTACATATGTGACTGTGTGTGTTTTTCACCACCTTTTTTTTTTTTTTTTTTTTTTGCACCTTTCTTATCTCTAAAGGTGCATGCGCTATTCCGGTGTAGTGCAGAATTAAATTAACAGACCTGTTTTTTTTTTTTTTTTTTTTTTTTTTTTTTAGCAGGAAAGTTTTTAACACGAACAAATCAATTCCCATTTAGTTACTGTGAGCTTGACTTGTTAGTTTGTTTCATCACTGTGGAGTCTGTGTTTATTTAGTAATGGTACCTCTGTAGCTCCTCTGTGCACTGCAAGCTCAGACAGCTGCAATGTTTTAGGCAGAACAGACATAGATTTCTATCGCTGACCCCAAGGCTGCTCATTAGAATTCAGCACACCTCTCTCAAATCTCCCTCCCTCTCTCTCTCTCTCGCTCACCACCCTCGCTCTTCGTTTTCTCTCGCCGCCTGCTTTTTTTTCTCTCTCATGCTGTCTCACACATTTGAAGATGTTCCTCAGAGCAAAGGGCTGAACTGGCGTTATTGGTCACCTATCATAACAGCAGCTGTGTGACCTATGTACAAAGCAATTCACACTCGATGACAAGTGACGAACGCATGTAATGACGGCCACTGGTGTTCAGCTGCAGGCATGCAAACGCACATGATGGGATTGCAACAGTGTGTTTCCCATGCATTAATTAAAACCAGCTTAACCCATAAAGCCCTGAACAACCACCGCCGACCAAAAGCATCTACTGATGTAAAATGTTTAATACCTGTTAAACCACTAATTCTATCAATCCATGGAAATAATTGGTGTAAAATGCAGTTTGTCATCTTTTCATGGTCATCACATATAGACGTTCTGAGGCTCCGTAGTGAATGTGAAAACACATTCATCTTCTGCAACATTGATTCACCAGTAAAACCTTTGGAGTTGGATCAATGACAGTGGATGGACACACTTAATTTATCTTCAGTTAATGATAGATATGCCTGGAAAAATCACTTTTTTTTTTTTTTTTTTTTTTTTTTTTAAGTTTTCTCTGTTTTTGATATAATAACCCTCAAATGTAATTTCATCACAATGATTAAAGTGCATTATCAGTAAATTAAAAATAGGAAAATACTAGAGATGTCCGATATTGGCTTTTTTTTTGCCAAAAAACCGATATGCCGATATTATACAACGCTTAATTTCCGATTCCGATATCTACCGATACCGCTGCTGATATATGTGGGATATTAAACTAATTTTAGGTAACATCACATATCTCCTGTCATGGAATTAACACATCATGCCTAATTTTATTGTGATGCCCCATTGGATGCATTCTCAAATGTAACAAGGCTTTCAAAATGTAAACACTGTCTGTGCCAAGAATACATACTTCAACTTAAGTTGTGGAAAAAATGCCATATTTATTTATTTTCTCTCCCTCCCTCCATGAGTCTATTACAGTGTGGCAACTGTACTGTACAATTTTGAAAACTGCACATTTCTTTCAGCTACAAACAATGCTTCATTTACGAGTCGGTAAATGCCGGTGAAATCAAGGCATTATTTTATCAGTTTTAATGACAGGCAAAAAACCCCCCCGATATAACGATATTCGCCGATATTACATTTTTATGCCAATATCGTCCCTAGAAAATACTAGATTATCACTGAAAAAACAGAAAGTATAGAGGATAATATAACAATATGTGGTGATAAATCACTTCAGAATGTCGAAAAAACAGAAGTGCGTAATGTCGGTTTTTCCGTGAAATCACAAATGCAATGATTTGTTTATTTACTGTCTTGAGATGACACAAAAAGTCATTTCATAAACATGGTGACGAACGTAAATAAGGTGTTGATTTACAGATATATTCATTATTATTATATATTACCCCTCTATCTCATACTAAATTAAAAAATAATTGGGTTTCCTGGTGTGTCCACACATACCATGACATGTTTTTTCTTCTTCTTCTTCGCTTGCTGTAACGTCCGTCAACATCTGTCTTTTTAATTCACCTGACTCTAGTTGCAAAAGAAGGTCTTTCCATTGCAGTTTTGTGTGATATACCATTTGCGCTACGCCCAAAAAACCACCTCTTGCCAGCGCAAAAACTTTTACTCAAAAAATGAGACTTTTGGCGAAATTGTCATTTTTCCATTAGGTAAATTTTTATGTGCAAGTTATAGTTGCGCAATTTGAGGGTCAATGGAAAACCGACTACTATTTGGAGACACTTATTTCTACATTCAGTTATTGATAGATTTTACTGAAAATGTTGCTTCTCTGTTTTTGATATAATAACCATCAACTTTAATCAGAGTTTTCATGAACATCTACATGATCTGTGAATTAAATATAGGAAAATGCATGATTTACACTGAAAAATGCAAAATAAAGAGGATAATATGATAATAAATAATGATAAATCACTGCACATGCACTGATAGGTTAATCTGTTAATCTAAATTGCCCATAGGTGTGAATGTGACAGGGATTGTTTGTCTCTATATGTTCAGCCCTGTGATGAACTGGTGACATGTCCAGGGTGTACCCCACCTTCACCCTTAAGTAGCTGGGATAGGCTCCAGTGACCCCCGTGACCCTAGTGAGGATAAAGTGGGTTCAGAAAATGAATGAATGAATGAATGATAAATCACTTAAGAAAGGTTAAATGGAGAGAAAAAAATATTTAGGAACTGCCACAAAAGTAGCACTGGGTCTTTATGGGTTAATAGCCAATTCATTGTCAGTTGGCCAGATATAAGATAGACATTTCTAAAAAAAATAGAGAAGGTGAAGCTGTCATTGACAAATGCAGCATTCTATTTTAACCATATCCAGCCTTACAGTACAAGTAAACAGGACTAGAGCCTGACCGATTAATCTGCTGACTTATTAATGGGGCCGATTATAGTTTATCACTGATTAATCAACATCGGCCATTATGTAACCAATGTATTAACTTTTTTACTGCGGGGATTCTGTCGCTCACTGCTCCTGTGTGTGGGTGTGTGTGTGTGTGTGTGCTGCCTGGAGAGTTAGAGGAATAGTAAAGCGTGTCAGTTTCACTTTCACTTCTGCATGGACAATCACACTATCACCCCCACACACACACACACATACAATGATGTAATCACAGATCGCAACCCCCAGTCTGGCAAGGATGGACTGCTAACTCCCCGCTCTGCCCCCCCCCCCCCCCCCCCCCCCCCAGTTTTCAGGGGGGTCACTACTTCTAAAATATAGACTCACATCTTTTTCCTAAAGTCTGCTCTCCCCAGCATAAAAACTACCACATGTACAACCCTTTAAACAGAGGTTTAAAGTTGTGTAAATTATCTGTGAGAGATAAACAAAGATTTATGCAACTGTTAATCCACCTGTCCACAATTATCTAATATAAGATTATTATATCCTGTGTACATCAATGTTCTTATTTCAAATATCGGCCAATATACAGGGTGTCCCATAAGTCTCCATACATAGGAGACATAATACATTCCATACATATATGGTTCTAACATGTATTTCTTTATATTTCTTCTTTATAGTTCTTCAGCAGTGGAGGACACGCATTGAAATGTGTTCCTGACAAAATGGCAGTCATATAGAGCATATTATATAAATAAAAATGGTTTATGTCAAGAAACGTTTATTTTTCCTATGTATGGAGACTAATGGGACACCCTGTATATCGGTTACCAGCCAATATCGGTATCAGCATCGGGCTCAAAAATCCCATATCAGTTGGGCTCTAAACAGGACTATTTTTAATCCTATGCATAAATCCAGCCTTTTTTGCCCATTCATCCATTACACCATAACTCTGCTGGGATCTGTAATTTCATGGTCATAATTATGCCACTCAAGGCTTTAAATTATCCCCTTGTTCTTGTTTTATTGGAAGGTGCTGTTTGATTGAATGACATCTCATCAGTATGTGTGACAGTTTATGTTCTATATACTGCCACCTGCTTTACCGGAGGGGGATGTAGAAAGCACATCAAATAGGCCCTGCGGTTACTGTCAATGTGACCGCCAAGCTTTTGTTGTTGTTTTTTTTTTTTTTTTTTCCTTTCTTTTTTTAATGGAACAATTACACGATAGAATACTAAAATGGAAGGACAACAGGGAGTTGTGATTTAAACCCCACACGTGGATAACGTTTGAGCTTGTTTGTTTTGCCGCAGAGTTGATACTGATTCATGTACCTTTGAGTATATATGCTATGCGGATGCAGATTATGTGAAGCCATTCAATACCATATTTCTTTTTAATCAAACGCCGTTGCTATGCATGCATTTAAATGTACACGTCCTTCGAACACGACGTCTGCATAGAAAATACATTCTGATACATCAATTGCTAATGTTTTGCTGCATCTCTTCTTAAGTAGTGCTTGTGTGTGCGTGCATGTCTGCCCACATGTGTGTGCTTTTATGCTGGTGTAATTGTCCCAGGCTAATTGAGCAATTCCACAGTGGGAGCAGTGGCGTTTAAGGTCATCGAATGGCACGCTCTCTCAGAGCAGTTAGAAAGCCCCCACTTTCATAATTACTCGGCTTTTATCTGTGCAGAGGCTCCAAGTACACTCGCAGGATGCACAAATGCACACACGAGCACAAAAAAGCATACGAAAGCAGATAACGTTTAGATATTGTATACAAACACCCACACTCACCTGCATGTGCGGATGGCTGCTTCTACTCACATATTGTACCCACTGGCATTCAATGAAATGCTCTATTTTCCCCTTTTTTTTTTTTTTTTTTTCTTTTCATTCGGAGTAGGAGGAAACTCTGTGTGCTGAGGATTTTTGCAAAGCCATCTCAACGAAGATGCATCGAGCCTGTCATAAACTATTGAATTCACTGATACCTTTGAGATGTACAGATGCCAGTTCAGATCTGTCTATGTCAGTGTGCAGTTATGTGCGTGGGTGGGGGCTTGTAGTTTATCAGCGCCGCTACCATTTATCTCTTAACTATAATTTCATATTAAATCCCAGGTTTATGTCTATAGACTGCCCACATCATTTTTTTTGATATTTTAGTTATTACAACCCAAACTGAAATCCTGTGTGTTTGTACCACTTGTGCATGCATGCGTGTGTTTGTGCCCATGTGCTTGCATGCTTGATTGCACATGTGTCTTGAACAAACGCCAACACTGGTGGCCCTGTCTGTTTGTTCCATGCAGACGTTCTGTGAATGTGTGCCCAGCTCCTCCCAGCTCAAACACCGCTGGTCAGACTCAGAAACTGCCAGGGAAACTCCAGCCAAGGTAAGGCCCCGTTGACCCGAAACATACGTAAAGCTGCATGCATATATGCATGCAAATATGCACGCAACCACTGTCCACCCTATAGTGTTGTAAGAAAATATCGGTTCTGCAATATATCGCGATATTTCACTTCACAATACTGTATCGATATTAAAAAGTACTGTATCAACATTTTTAGGTATTTATTCAAATACAGATATGGCAGAGGTTTGTTGTTGTTTTTTTGTTTTTGTTTTTATATTTTTATTTATTATTAATCAACAGTGTTTTATTAAATAATGTTAGTTCCTTTGTTGGGATTGCACAAAAATAATGGTATGATGTTAGTTCTGAACTAATAGAATATGAACATTTGAACAGGATCTTAAACTGCAATGTCTGTAAAACATAATTTAAGTTTTAAATCAGGAAAGTTTGGTGATATAGCATTCTTTTCTTTTCTTTTTTCTCTTCTTTTCTATGCATTTGGTAGATGCTTTTTTCCAAAGCGACTTACAGGGGAAAACCAATCAAATCACTCAACCAAATTTTATTTATATAGCGCCAGATCACAACAAAAGTTATCTCATGACACTTTATATATAGAGTTGGTCAAAACCAGACTCTAAGCCAATTTACAGAAACCCAACAGCATTAGATCCAGTTGTGATCAAATAAAAATGTGTTTAGTATTTGTGCATATTTCTAGTGTAATTCAATTTTTCAAAGAAATAATTAAAAAAAAGAAACAAATAAAAAACTGCCTTTTTAACAGTATCATGATATATCGTGATATATCGTATTGCGATCCTAGTATTGTGATTTGTATTGTATCGCTAGATTGTTGCCAATACACCCCTACCACCCAACAGGATATTTAAATACAAAAAAACTCTTACCTTAAGCTATTGATAATTCTTCAAGTCTTTATAGTGTTTAACCCTTTATCGCTAAATGTGTGAGAGTTTTGAAGCCCTCTACCTGATCAGTGTGATATTTGTTTTCTGGAAAAACCTGATGTGTACAATTAGATACATACAATACACAGATAATCCACCAGGGGGGAGAAATTCGTTCACCAGAGGCCTTTCCACTGACACTACAGGACTGTCATTAATGAGGAAGGAGGCAGAACTTTGACAATTCTGAAAAGAAATTACCAATGTTTTTTTTTTTTGGTTGACATGTTTGTGTTATATTATGTTTTTGTTTGTTCAAAAATAATAATACTGAATAACTCACTGTGTTGGAAATTTCAAAATGATAATGGTACTCTGATCCACTGTTTGTGGGAATGTCCAATCATCAAATGTTTGTGGATGGTTGTTGTACATACTTGAGGTAACTGGTCGGATAGAATCGTGCCACTCTGTCCAAGGCTGTGTTTTACTGGGTGAAAAAGGACAGATAGATAACGTATTAAAAGGAAAATTTTCTGTTATCATGGTTGGGGTCTCAGTGGGAGTTAGGATTATTCTTAAACACTGGAAAACCCCTAAAGCCCCACAATTTAAAGAGTGGGTCAACATGATGATAAAGACTGCTTCATATGAGTGTGTGTTTCATAAGGTTAACAATAGGGATGGGACCACAGCACCAGTTTGGGAGCCATTCTGGTTTTACATAACTATGACTGAAAGTTAGCAGGATGACAGCTGAACTACTTCCCTCTATCTATCTATCTATCTATCTATCTATCTATCTATCTATCTATCTATCTATCTATCTATCTATCTATCTATCTATCTATCTATCTATCTATCTATCTATCTATCTATCTATCTATCTATCTATCTATCTATCTATCTATCTATCTATCTATCTATTTTATTTTATTTTGTTTTTTCTTTTTGGGAACTTCCACACTTCGTAGCATTTTCGATACTTTTCATTTATGTATACAGGGTGGGGAAGCAAAATTTACAATATTTTGAGGCAGGGATTGAAAGACAGTGTATGACCAATTAGTTTATTGAAAGTCATGAGAATTTATTTGCCACAAGAAAATTGACATAATAGAAAATGTTTTTATTCTATGTGTCCTCCTTCTTTCTCAATAACTGCCTTCACACACTTCCTGAAACTTGCGCAAGTGTTCCTCAAATATTCGGGTGACAACTTCTCCCATTCTTCTTTAATAGTATCTTCCAGACTTTCTCGTTATAGTTTTGCTCATAGTCATTCTCTTCTTTCCATTATAAACAGTCTTTATGGACACTCCAACTATTTTTGAAATCTCCTTTGGTGTGACGAGTGCATTCAGCAAATCACACACTCTTTGACGTTTGCTTTCCTGATTACTCATATGGGCAAAAGTTTCTGAAAAGGTATGGATAATAGTGTTAGGTATGATTATGACATCAATATATGTTTGGTTTCAAAACAATTGACGTAGTGCCTGCTGAGAAAAAACAACTAAATGTTCATTGTAAATGTTGCTTCCCCACCCTGTAGAAGCCCTCTTTGTTAACATTAAGCAACATTGTATGATTGTCGTGTACCAGGTGAAAACTCTAATAAAAACTTAAAGTCTTAAAAATAATAATCTTTGAGCCTTGAGACCCGATGTATCAAATATGATACAAAATTGAAACTCATACATGGAGATTAATATTTGAAAAATAAATTTTGGGGTTGTTCAGAAGGACCAATAAAGGCTCCAGTTTCAAAGAACTGGAATTTTCTCTCAGTGATTTGATGGTTCAGGCTTTACAGGGTTTAAAAAAAAAAAAATGTTATAAGAGTCGAATCAATGTGAGTTTAAATCTGTAGAAAAAAAATGTGTATTTTTGCCGAATCTGTGTTGATGTTAAGACATTCACAGCACCAGCCTTTGTGTTCACTTCAGATTTACTGCGCTGATGTGATTTTTTTTTTTGGTTTTGTTTGATGGTTCACATTAGTTTCTAAAATGTGAGAAATGTCAGATTCCACTGTGAACTGTTCATGATGAGTGACATGAATAAAAGCAGCAGTTTTATAAGTCATCAGATTAATTCTGTTAGTAAAAATTCTAAGAAATGCTGTAAAAGTAAATACACTACAAGTAAAAGTTGATTCCAAACCTTAGTCTTAAAGCTGCAGGAGCTTGGCTTATTTCCTAGAAGTGTGGTTGGTTATATATACACAAGCTTGTTGTGATTATTATTATTATTATTATTATTATTATTATTATTATTATTATTATTATTATCAATTTACTTTATTTATATTGCCCTTTTTTTTTTTTTTTTAACATGTGTTTCATGGACACGTCCACAATCATTTATACAGGTAGATAAACGTATGTGCGTGAAATTAAATGTAAATATGTTTATTTACATACATAATCTTTATGACTATTCATGTTATTGTTCTCCAAAAGTAGGATGGCCATGAAAAGCATACACTTTTTCACAAACTACTTTTCTGTTTTGTATTGCACTGGATAGTTTATATTTATATGATGATATTCATGCAACAAAGATTAGCAAATTACCTTTTTGTTATTTTCTCTTTCTTTCTTTCTTTCTTTCTTTCTTTCTTTCTTTCTTTCTTTCTTTCTTTCTATGAGCAATATTGACACCCTTTTTGTCTTTTTTCAAAAAAAAAAAAAAGACAGAACAGTGTACTTTGTATCAGTGATGTCCCGTGTAATATGTTGTGAGACTGTTTTGAATAATAATAATAATAATAATAATAATAATAATAATAATAATAATAATAATGATAAAAGAAAACAATAAATAGATTTAAAAAAAGAAAGCTGCAGGAGCTGAAATCTGGGGAAAAAAACAGCACAGGTAGTCCTTCTGCAGCTCTCTCCTTTTTGTCCAAATGAAAAGATGAAGTGTAGATTCAGATGGACCTGATGTTGTTTCATGCTGTTGTGTAAAAGTGACACAGAGTCGAGCAGTGGAGTCATGTCCAGGTCATGTCTGATGGAATTTGACAGGGATCAGTAATTACAGCTGTCAGTCACAGGATGTGGATACATTTCACACAAGTAGATTTTTCACAGCCTTAAAACACAGGCCACGAGCAGATGTGGAAGTGTCATTTCCTCTCAGATCACTGGAATTACCACATGATGAAAGGGAATGAGGATTTTTTTAATGCAGCTTATTATTTTTATTTTAATTTCTTTTATCAACAGACAATACAACACAGAAACTAGGGGTCACTGGTTGAACACCAAATATTTAAATGACAGACAGTAGTAATTATGCAATGTTTTTGTAAATATTCCAGCCTTTTTCTCCAGTGCTTTATGATGATATGTTCCTTGAGCCGTGGGTAATAAGTCAATCTTTTCATAGAGTAGATTTCCTCTATTATAGTCACTGATTCTCATGGGGTGCATCAATTTTAAGCCAGTTCCTTGTAATGGCCTTTTTGGAAGCAATTATAAGAATTTTAAAGAGGTATTTGTCTTCTGTCTCTAATACATCTCCAGGTTGCAGTCCCAGTAATAAAAAAAAAAAAATAAAAAAAAAAAAATAAAAATCTTGGGGTCCTTTGGAAATGTGAAAGTCATAACGCCCTCAGTTTTTTCAAAAAGCCCTTTTTCCCAGAAAGACTTCAATTTTGTACATGTCCAGAAAATATGAGAGTGATTAGCATTTTCGTGCCCACACTGTCTCCAACAATATTGTTTATGTCCCTTTACTTTAGTGGTGATACGTGGTGTAATAAAGAATCTAATCAGGCTTTTCCGCCTAAATTCCCTCCGTCTTTTAGAGCTTTTAGATGTTTGTTGTGTGTTGCACATTGTAAACCAATCCCTCTCTGACAAGACAATACCCAGCTCCTCCTCCCATTTTGATTTAATGTATAATGTGTTGTTAAGCACTGCAGCTTTAAGTAAATATATGCAAATATTACCAAGCAGTCACTGTAGAATGGTCCCTGTATGTGATTTCATATCACATACAGCAGGGGTGTCAAACTCATTTTAGTTCAGGGGCCACATACAGCCTACTATGATATGAAGTGGGCCGGACCAGTAAAATAACATAAATAATAGAATAAGAACTTAGAAATAATGTCAACTCCAAAGTTTTCTCTAGGTTTTTGAGTGAAAAAAGTAAAATTCTGTCATGAAAATGTTTACATCTACGAACTGTACTCGAACATAACATGAACAAATATGAACAACCTGAAAATTCTGAAGAAAAATAAATACAATTTTAGCAATATTATGCCTCAGTTTATCATTTATACATGTGCATCACAACTTACAGATTACAGTGGATCTACAAAAATATAAAACATTTAATAACAGGCAGAATACTGGTAAAATTCCACATACTTCTCTTAAGACATTTCAGGTTGTTCGTATTTGTTCAGTTTATTCACATTTCTTGTAAAAGTCTACTCTGTAAATGTAAACATTTTTGTGTAATTTTACTTTTTTTTTTTTTTTAAACAAAGCCAAAGAGGAAAATTTGCAGTTTTCATTATTTATGGTTCAAGATCTCCAAGCCTCTTCTGTGCAGTTTCTACCAGACTGTGGTGGCTGGTGCCCTTTTTTTTTTTTTTTTTTTTTTTTTTGGTGTGGTGTGTTGGGGAGAGGGAGCTCGCATTTCTGACAGAAACAGACTGAACAAACTCATTAAGAAAGCGAGCTCCATCATTGGGACTGGACTGGAAACAGTTCAGCAGGTGGCTGGGGTGAGAATGCTCAGGAAACTGGACTCTACTCTGAAGAACGCATCTCACCCATTGCACCATCTTGAGGTGTTCAGAGAGAGCACCTTCAGCCACAGACTGATCCCCCCTCGGTCCAAGACTGAACGCAGTAGGAGGTCCTTCCTGCCGGCTGCTATTAGACTTTTTAATATCGCTGTGCGATAAATTATTATTGTATGCTGTGCATACTTAGGTGTGTTAGGTGTTTTCAGGTTATTGTATTATATACATTACTTGTATTGTACATATATATATATCTATATATATATATAGATATATATAGATATATATATCTTTTATTCTGTTTATTATTTATTTGTTCCATTGATGACTGTTTGTGGGATGTTCATGCGATGGGTCAGAGTGTTTTTCTTCTTGTACTGCTGCTGTTGTAACAAAGCAATTTCCTGCAAATGATCAATACAGTATCTATCTATCTATCTATCTATCTATCTATCTATCTATCTATCTATCTATCTATCTATCTATCTATCCATCTATCCATCTATCTATCTATCTATCTATCTATCTATCTATCTATCTATCTATCTATCTATCTATCTATCTATCTATCCATTATGATAGTATTTTCCTGGTCTGACCCACTTTAGATTGAATTGACCTAAAATTATTTTAACATCCTTGATTGTTAATTTCTTCAGTGTAATTTTTGCATTTCACAAATTCATCCCACGGGCCAGATTGGACCCTTTGGCGGGCCGGTTTTGGCCCCCGGGCCGCATGTTTGACACCTGTGACATACAGGGATCAAACCACTACAGATGGTCCAGAATGCAGCAGCGCGTCTGGTCTTCAATCAGCCTAAAAGGGCACATGTCACCCCCTTACTCATTGAGTTACACTGGCTACCCATAGCTGCCCGCATCAAATTCAAATCTTTAATCCTAGCCTACAAAATTCTCCGTGGGTCTGCTCCTGTCTACTTAGGTGCACTAATAAAAGCTTATGTCGCCCCACGACCACTCCGCTCGTCTGGGGAACGTAGTCTGGTGGTCCCCAGACCTTGTACAAGACAATCCAGGCTCTTTTCATGGGTCGTTCCACGTTGGTGGAACACTCTACCAAGTGCTACAAGAACAGAGTCATCCCTGCCTATCTTCAAGAAGCTCCTGAAGACCCAGCTCTTCCGAGAGCACCTCCTGTCCTAGCACTTTCAAACATTCCATTTTAAATATTCTAATAAGGTTTTTCCCAGGACAACCACAGATTCTTTCACGATTATCTCTGGACCTGCTGCGGTGGTCCGGCCTCTTCCCTGCCCTCATCATCACCACTCACTTATCCTCAACCGCCTCCATGTGCCTCCCCCTACTCCCCCCTTCTCCCCCTCTCCCCCAGTCCCTATCTCTATCGCTCTCTTTCTTTTCCCCTTCTCTACTCTCTCTCTTTAACCCCAACTGGTCAAGGCAGACAGCCATCCTCCAGGAGTCTGGGTCTGCTCCAGGTTTCTGCTGTTAAAGGGAAGTTTTTCCTCGCCACTGTCACCAGTCACAAGTGTTTGCTCCTGGAGGATTCTGTTGGGTTTCTGTAGAATTGACTTAGAGTCTGGTTTTGACCAACTCTATATATAAAATGTCAAGAGATAACTTTTTTGTGATCTGGCGCTATATAAATAAAATTTGATTGATTGAGTGATTTAATTGGTTTTCCCCTGTAAGTCGCTTTGGAAAAAAGTGACTGCCAAATGTGTAAACATAAACATAAACATAAACATGATTCTGGATTAATTTTACAAAAGCATTAATGTTCATGTTACATGTTAATGCTGTACATATTTAACCCATAAAGATCCAGCGTTACTTTAGTGTTAGTTCCCAAATGAATTTTTCCTCTTTAACCCTTTCATGCATACTGGTCACTACAGTGGACAGTTCTTCTCCAGCTGTTCTCTGGTATATTCATGGGTTTTGTTGTTTCAGTTCCATATCAGCCAACACAGTGGACACTCATGCATCATTCCAAACACTGACAATCAGACCATTACTGTAACTTTGCTGTTCTTAATAAATCTGATCTGCAGTAACATGTTTTAGTGGAAATCAGTTTCTAATTGTTATGAGACTGTAATTAACCTTTTTCTGAAACAAAAAGTTTTTTTTTTGTTTTGTTTTGTTTTGGGTTTTTTTTGCATATCCTCCTGAGACCCAGCAATGCATTGTGTCCTCAATAGGGGACAAAAGTTTGACAGTTTAACTAAAATGCTGTTCATTGCAAAGGACATTCCATTAAAAAAATCAATGAATAAATAAAAATGATTTTAAAAATGTATCTGAAAAAATTTGCATTATGCAGTTTCTAATCAAGACAAGTTTTTAGTGTAAAAAAGCTAAAATTGTCAATATCCTGGGTCTCAGAGGATATTATCTCCATGAAATGAGTAATAACTAGTATCTGAGTAGGATAAAATGTGAGAAAACATCATATGAACTGCATTAAAAATGTTTTTATTTCATAGTTTTCACACGGTATATCACTTTCTGATGATGAGGTTTAAATACATGTTTCTTTGCTCCAAAAATTAAACGCATGGTGTCCGGCTGAGTGGACATTTTTGTAACTCCACGAAAAATAGGTTCATAAAAAAAAATTCAGTTGCATTGTTTTTTTCATGCCTAAAGACGAATAAAAAACACTCAAGAAAAAAATATTGACTAAGGTTTTCATAACTCATGCATGAAAGGGTTAATCTTTCTGAAGTGATTTATCACCATATATCATTATATTATCCTCTACACTTTGTATTTTTTCAGTGAAAATCGGGTATTTTCTGATTTTTAATTTACTGATCGTGTACTTTAATCATCATGATGAGATTGCATTTGAGGGTTATTATATCAAAAACAGAGAAAACTTAAGAAAAAAGTGACTTTTTCAGGCAAATCTATCATTAACTGAACATAAATCAAGTGTCTCCATCCACTGTCATTGATCCAGCTCCATGGGTTGTACTGGTGAATCAATGTTGTAGAAGATGACTGTGTTTCCACGTTCACTACGGAGCCACTGAATGTCCAAATGGGTCATATCTGATGACCATGAACAGATGACAGACTGCATTTTGTACCAATTATTTCAACATATTGATAGGATTCGTAGTTTTAAAGTTATTAAACATTTTAGATCAGCAGATGGTTTTGATCCCCGGTGGATATTTGGATTTTTATGGGTTAAGGATGAGCTCATTTCAACAACTTCAATTTAAAGTTGGAATCAAATATGTTCCGCTCCTCTCATGAAATAACTGTGATAATGTGATTTATTCTTAATAAATAAAGTGTAACAAGGGACTCGGTGTGTAATTATCACACTTGGTCAAAGATCATTACTGATGTCTATAAATAGGAATAATAAAAAAGGAATGTATCTGAAAAGAAAATTATTCTAACTTTATGGGCAACAGTGTATTTGAGTGACTTCCTCCAGTGCAGAGCTGTGACAAATCTCAATCTATAGCAGGGGTGTCAAACTCATTTTCTTTCAGGGGCCGCATTCAGCCTAATATGATCTAAAGTGGGCCGGACCAGTAAAATAATATAAATAATAGGTTAAGAACTTATATATAATGTCAACAACAAAGTTTTCTCTATGTTTTTGAGTGAAAAAAGTAAAATTCCATAAAGAAAATGTTTATATCTACGAACTGTACTTGAAAATAACATGAACAAATATGAACAACCTGAAAATTTTAAAGAAAAATAAGTGCAATTTTAACAATATTACGCCTTAGTTTATCATTTATACATGTGCATCAGAATTTAGAGGTCACAGTGGATTTACAAATACAAAAATATTTAGTAACAGGCAGAATATTGGTAAAATTCTTCATACGTCTCTTAAGAAATTTCATATTGTTCATATCTGTTCAGGTTATTTACATTTTTTGTAAAAGGATAGTCTGTAAATATAAATATTTTTGTGTAATTTAACTTTTTTTACACTTAAAAAAAAGACAAAATTTTGCATTTTTCATTATTTTTACGTTATGATTGTATTTTACTGGTCTGACCCATTTCAGATTGAATTGACCTAAAATGATTTTCACATCCTTGATGGTTAATATCTTCATTATAAATTTTGCATTTCACAAATTCATCCCAGGGGCCGGATTGGACCCTTTGGCGGGCCGGTTTTGGCCCCCGGGCCGCATGTTTGACACCTGTGATCTATAGCAACGTAAAAGATCAGATAGGATAAGATAAGATCAGACTACTTTATCAGTCCCACAAGGGGAAATTCCAGATGTATAGCAGCAAAGCACACAAAAGCAAAAAGAGCAAAATCAAAATGAAGACAAATTAACCCTTTCATGCACAAATTATGAGAACCTTAATCAAGACTTTTCCCTGAGTGTTTTCATTTCTCTTTAAACATGAAAAAAACAATGTGATTGAAAAAATTCTTATAAAAAATAAATAAATAAATAAACAGATAATATAAATAAAATGTAAAAAAAAACATAAAAAAATAGAAAAGTAAAAAAATAAAATATAATAATAATAATCATCATCATCATCATCATCAGCTGGACACCATGCGTTTAATTTTTGAAGCAACAAAACATGTATTTACTGATAAATTGTGTGAAAACTATGGGGGGGCTTGTGATTCTGGGGGTTTATGCTCAGGGGAGATCTACACAAGGTTACCAATTCATGTCAGAAAAGATACATAGTGTCTTAAAACTTTAATAAAGATATCTGTAAAAAAAAAAATAAAAATGAAAAAATTAAACCATGAATACACAAGAGAACAGCTGTAGAATAGCTGTCCACTGTAATGACCAGTATGCATGAAAGGGTTAAATAAAGCTATAAATACTATTTACAGCAGTGCACATGCTGTTTATGCCACAGGTTGGATAGAGGAGATACTCAAACAAAGACCTATAGACACAAAGCAGCAAGAATTCTGATTTAGACAATTCAGATCAAGGCCAAGTTGCAAAAGACCAGATCTGTATTTTATTTAAGACCACATATTGAAGTGAACCATGTGATTTGTGCTATTCACATTTTCACAAGTGCAGATCTGAGTCACATATGTGCGAAAACACCAGATTTGGGCCACATTTTTCTGCAATATTTTTTAAGGAAGTGGCTACTGACAGTACTGTGGCATGAAATATCGGTTTGTCTATTACCACAGAGCCAATCAGCGTCCTCGTTATATCATGTCTAGACTGGTAATTTGTTACATCCCAAAATAGTACCAAGGCAATCAGATAGCAAATAGGTCAGGCTGAGGAACAGTGGAGATTTAGCTCACTTGGTAACGTATCAGACTGCGACACAGAGGACTTGCGTTGAAGTAGCATTTGTTTATTTTTTTCTGAAGATTTTCAAACGGGGGGCACGGGGCACAGCGCCGGCAGGTAAATCTGACATTGATATAAATCTGGGACAACATTCAGAATGTAGAATTCAGACCACAGCACTCAACAGAACTGAGAAGTCACATGACACACTACCACATCTAACATTGTAGCTCCGCCCACCTTCTCCAGCCTCACTGACTGCACAGAGCAAAGAACACCATCAAATAACATATAGAGCATGTATAACAATAATTCCTATTCCAGTGGTTCCAAACCTTTTTTGGCTCATGACCCCATTTTAACATCACAAATTTCTGACGACTCCAGACATTCAAAACGGAGACTTTTTTTTTTTTTTGCTAAAATTTATTTGTTTTTGATCATGTAATAGTTTGTTATACTATGTTGCAAATAAACATTAATTTTAGATGATATTTAGTCTATATAATGTATATTATTATGGACGGAGGCAGTAAAGCCAGGTGTAGATTACTGCACAAAGTGAGAATTTGATTTTCCTTGGTCAGGATATGTACAGTCAGTCCAGCTTGGATTTACAAGGCTGACAATTAATACTGAAAAAACAAGAACTGAAACTATGGTGAGCGAGCCTTTTCCTTCCGTGCGCCAACACTCTGAAACAGTCTTCCTCTGGACATAAGGCAGGCATGCTCTGTGGATGTTTTTAAAGCAAAGCTCAAGACCCACTTGTTCACTTTGTGTTATAAGTCGTGATGTGCTTTTACTGTTAATGTTTTTAGCTTTTATGTTTTATTGTTTTATTGGGATTGATTTTATATCTGTACAGCACTTTGATTGAAAGCGCTTTACAAATAAATTATTATTATTATTATATTATTATTATTATGAATTATGAAAGAGCTGCAGCATCTGAAACTGACCACAATGAACATTTGAAAGATAAACAGAACCACAGTGCTTCAGTTTCAGCTTCAGAGTTTGTCATGTCTTTTATGGATTGTGATTGTCTCTGTCAACTCACCATATATTTTTTATTAGTAAGTTTTTTTTTGTTTTTTTTTTAATCAATTACAAGAAATTTCAGGTGACCCCATTTGAATTCCATGCAACACCACATGAGGTCCCGACCCAAAGGTTGAAAAACACTGTCAGTATCCTGCATGTTTTAGATATTTCCCTCTTCCAGCACACCTGGTTCAATTAATGATCAGCTCATCATCCAGCTCTGCAGAAGCCTGATAATGATGTAATGGTTTCCAGGTGTGATGGAAGAGGGAAATATCTAAAACATGCAGGATACCGGCCCTGTGGTAGCAAAATGCACAAAAGAATGCACTGAAGTATGCACCATATATGACCACAGTACTGTGGCAACAAGAGGATAAGGAGTTCAAGGAACAGTATCCACGACTGGCTCTAAATCAAATCAAATTTTATTTATATAGCGGCAAATCATAATAAAAGTTATCTCATGACACTTTACATATAGAGCCAGTTGGAACCAGATCCAACCGGACTGGCTAATCTGTTTTCTATTGGTTATTTACATAATTAGGACTCTAAACAGATTTTACTATATCATTAAGGAAACAAAAGTCATGTGTTATCTTGTATAAATGTGAGATGGGGATGGGATTTAAAAAGTTTTATTCTTCCCGCTCCCGTTTGAGCAATACATATTGAATTAATTTTGTTTTTGCTAGGGTATATGGATATTGCTATTTTGTCTTGATCATCTTTATGTATTAATGTATTTGCTCGGATATTAGTTCCTCATACACAAAAAAAATGTAAAATTTTTTCTTCTGCTCAAAACGAATGAATGAAAATGAATGAATGAAAACCAGATGCTCAAGCCAATTTACAGAAACCCAACAGAATCCTCCAGTAGCAAACACTCATGACTGGTGACAGTGGAAGGAAAAACTTCCTTTAACAGCAGACCCAGACTAATGGAGGATGGACCTCTGCCTTGACCAGCTGGGGTTAAAGAGAGAGAGTAAAGGAAGAGAGAAAGAGAGAGAGAGAGAGACAGAGAGACTGGGGAAGGGGGGGAAGGGGGGGAGTGGGGGGGGGTTAGAGGGAGACACATGGATGCAGTCGATGCACAGATAACTGAACCAGAACTATCAAAAGTAGATCATCTGGCGCTGACACAACCACCAACAACCAGAGCAAATGTCAATGACAGTTAATACGACTGCTACAAATGCAAGTGGACATACTATCACTACAAATATAAGCACCAACAGTGGATGTACCACTACAGAATCATGAAACACGAGACATGATGTTAAACCGTCCATTGTGACCGCCCAATAGATGGTAAGCTTATTCTGGTTTTTATCCCAGAGGCTGTTTTTAATCTTCTTGAGGTTTTTTTATTATGTTTTATTGCATCTTGTTTTTATTTATTTATTTTATTCTTTTACTTATCCATGCTGTTATACTGATGAATGGTGGAACACTGAACACTTTTTGTCTTGGCACTCGATCAAGTACCTACCGAACATGTTCAATGTGTGTTTTGTTTTAATGCCAAATGCAATCATTATGTCTGCAAAACAAATCTACCCACGGGTATAAACAAAGTAACCTTGAACCTTGAATCTTGCACATGAGGTTTGCTTTGATGTTGAGATGGGGTCTCTAGTACAAATGGACTGCACTTATATAGCACATTTTCTACACTTTCATGGTGCCCAAAGCGCTTTACAAAGCCTCACATTCACACATTCATACACCAGTGGGTGGCTGTTGCCATGCAAGGCGCTGCCAGGCCCTACTGGGAGCAACGTAGGGTTCAGTGTCTTGCCCAAGGACACTTTGATTCGAACCGCCAACCCTTCGGTCATTGGACGACCCGCTTTACCAACCAAGGTTATAATAGTTTTAGATTTTTCATTATAGTTTAGTTTTATTTAGTTTTGACTTTTTTTTCCCTCTAATTCAGTTAGTTTTAATTCGTTTTTAGAGCAGGTTTGATAGGTTTTATTAGTTTTCTTTTTTTTTCTAAATGCTTAGTTTTAGTTTAGTTTTAGTATTAATTTTAGTTTTTTTTTTTTTATATATCTTTTATCTTCTCACTGTCGTATTCAAATAAATCCCAGACAGGACTCTGCTGCTTTCTATCAACTTTAGTCTCTATGTTTCCAGGTAGAATGGGAACCAGAAGACGACTCTAAACGACAAGTGACGAGAAGTGACGGACCGTGAAGTGTCGTATGGCGCTAGCAAAAATTGCTAGAGCGAAATAAATCACTTTCGTATCAATCCGACATCGACAAAGACGAAAACGAAGGGAATTTTATCCATGATTTTTATACGTTTTAGTTAGTTTTAAAAGCACACAACACAGTTTCGGTTAGTTATCATATTTTTCTTTTAATTATAGTTTTTATTTATTTCAGTTAACGAAAATATTTTTTAATAGTTTTCGTCATTTCATTAGTTTTCGTTTACGATAATAACCTTGCTACCAACTGAGCTACAGTCGCCCAAACGCTAACATTTGATTAGCTCTGTGGCAGTAGACAAACCCATATTTCGTGCCACAGTACTGCGAAAGAAGCCATTGCTATTTTTGAAAGCGGCACATCACTTTTGTGGCGGATGTTACGATGGCTTCCCACAAACCTGGTTTAACATCGGAGTAAACCAACAGAGATAATACTGGAAATGATTCAAAACACAGGCATTTTTTTTGGTCTGATGTAACTACAGATACACACTCGTTGTACTCTTTCAGATATTCCACCACCTTCTTCCTAGCAAAAAAAAAACAAAACAAAAAAAAAAAAAACAGGGCCTTGCCTCACTATGAATTGTGACTTGCTCACCTGTGGAGGGGATTAGATATCATTGACTACAATTTTCATCACAATCCCCTTTCTCACTGCCTTGGTGATGGCAGTGTGTGAAGGATTACTGCATATTACACATTACATTTCGCCACCGAGCAGAAGCGATGGCACAACCTCATCTCAAGTACCCAAACACACAAGAATTAGATGGGATTAAGCCCCTGCAGATTCTTTTGAACTGAGCGGAGTGATCACGGCTATATCAGAAAGAGGGGGCATGACAGCGCGGCAGAATTTGGGAAGGAGCGACGTCCTGAATACTGATGCTAGCGCTCTGACAGGGTTATTGAGGCTGCAGGTGGATGGATGAAACGGCACCGGATGTGATGGAAATCCTCGTCTTTGAAAGTACATTGTATGTGCGTTATAGGCGTGAATTGCTCGTCTTCCGGTGCATGCATCAACTCGTCGGCATATGGCTGTTTATGCTTTAGAAGGAGGGAACGAAAGGGAAGGAGGGAGGGAGGAAGAGAGAGACAGCTTGCAAGACTCCTGCTGCTTTTCCTGCTTATCTAACGAGCAGACAAAGCCTTTTCGTCCAAGAACTGTCTGCCAATGTTCCTGCGTGGGAGGACAACATCATTTCCACAGGGAGAAATTCTCTCATTCACTGCCTCTCCTTTTCTATCCACCCATCAGAATCTCCCCTGTTGTCTTCTCCAATCCTGTGGCATGGCATGAGTAGAGACAGGAGAGGATCTGAAAGTCAGCCACTAATTACAGAGTGGGTTCCCGCTGTGAGATTGAGACTCATTTACTAAAGAAGTGTGTGTGTTAAGAGTCTTTTGCCTTTGTCTCTTTCTCCATGTCGTTGCCCTATTGCGACTCTCCCGTTCAGTTTCCAGGTTGTAGACTTTGTTGGGACACGAGGGAGGATGCTGTTGAGTTCCAGTTTTATTGATTGTTGAAAAAATGATGGTGACTGTATTTCCAATTCATGTCACATTGACTTTTTTTTTTACTCACTTCAGTTCATTACTCGCCTTGATGTCAGGATGACATACTGGTGGAGAGAAGGCACAAGTACAAGTGTTTCTTTCCAAACACAAAAGCTTGTTCTTTCATACAATGAGATTATTGTACTATTTCTGCGAGTTGATTTTTCTACCTCATTTTACTCAACAATTTCCTACTCCATATGACTAAAAATGTGCCATAAACCTATCACACCTAAAACACCACCACACCATTTAACCCTTAGGGGTCTGAGCCTATTTTGGCCGTTTTGGAGTACTTTTGATTTTGCCTTTATATGCTACAGGGTGGGGAAGCAAAATTTACAATATTTTGAGGCAGGGATTGAAAGACAGTGTATAACCAATTAGTTTATTGAAAGTCATGAGAATTTATTTGCCACAAGAAAATTGACATCATAGAAAATGTTTTTATTCTATGTGTCCTCCTTCTTTCTCAATAACTGCCTTCACACGCTTCCTGAAACTTGCGCAAGTGTTCCTCAAATATTCGGGTGACAACTTCTCCCATTCTTCTTTAATAGTATCTTCCAGACTTTCTCGTAATAGTTTTGCTCATAGTCATTCTCTTCTTTCCATTATAAACAGTCTTTATGGACACTCCAACTATTTTTGAAATCTCCTTTGGTGTGACGAGTGCATTCAGCAAATCACACACTCTTTGACGTTTGCTTTCCTGATTACTCATATGGGCAAAAGTTTCTGAAAAGGTATGGATAATAGTGTTAGGTATGATTATGACATCAATATATGTTTGGTTTCAAAACAATTGACGTAGTGCCTGTTGAGAAAAAACAACTAAATGTTCATTGTAAATTTTGCTTCCCCACCCTGTATATAAAAAAATTTGGTATTAGAAACCCACAACAATAATCTCTGAGTACCCCCCCCCCCCCCTTTTTTTTTAACTTTTGTTTTTATTCTCTTTTTTTTTTTTTTTTTTTTTTTTTTTTTTTTTACCTTTTCTTTCTTTTTTGAAAAAACCTTCAAATATGTAAAAGGAAACTGATTTTTGAGCGTGTTTCATGGGCCAGTTGGATAGAGTAGAACAGCAGACAGGTACTTCATACCGTGACTTTGGTGAGGCTGGGGTCCACCAGGGCCCGGCTTTTCCACCATATAAGTGCATATCTGCATTTATAGGAAGAAGATGCTCCTCCAGTTAATCCCACATCTCCACTTTTTTCAGCTGCTCCTCCCTGATACAGCAGCAAATTTCTCCAGTCCAGTCAGTCAGACCCTCACTGATAACTCCTCCCCTAAATTAGCTGCGCATGTAGCTGCGTTCAAGTGAATGGGGTGTGCTGCGGACAAGTCAAACTCGGACATGTCATTAGTCATTCAGGTGAAGGCAGCGAGGACAACTCGGACTCATGGACACACAGGCGAAGCGTGAAGGCAGTGTGGGTGATTTGAATAGAAGAACGAATGGCTCGCAATGAATCGGTTCTTAACGTTCACTGAAAAGAGCTGTTCAAAAGACTCGACTCATCTGCGAACATCACATATCTCGTGCCTGGCTGAGCGAGCCAGGACGGAGAACAGCTGTTAGATATCAGTGCATAGTAACACGCCACATTTCACTGCTGGTAACGGTAACGGCATTGGAACGTTTCAAATAGTAATTAATTAGATTACCTGTTACTGGAAAACAATAATAGCATTAGTAACGCTGTTAATTTTAACGCCGTAATTCCTAACACTGGTGGTCCATAACGCTACAGCTATAGCGCTTCTAGTCTGTACTTTTGAGTGAACAGATATCTGTCACCACTGCATGTGTCTTGCTGTCAGCGAAACAGGCCATCATATATCATCTCCATGTTAACTTAACAATCAGTATGCCGGCAATGAATATTTAGTGTTGTGCTGATGATGGCTGCGCTGATGGGTTGGCCTGCTGGCAACACAGCTCAGTGAGAATGTTCCAGTGTTATATCACTGCCATGTTCCAGCACGAAGCCATTATGCGCATTATGTAAAGCACAGTCACCCCGTCATACACATGCACATGCATAGTACGCACCACTGTGAATGCGCACTAAGTCACTATCTCAATCTCTAAGCTACACCTGTATGTAATACAAACAGGAAAAAAAAATGGCATACATTGGAAGTGCCATCTTGTTTCGCATGTTCAATGACTCCAAGGAGCCGAGAAAATGTTCCAACAGTCGCCTGGAGCTCTTTTCTGTGATGGTGTGTTAGGGTTACCAAACATGGGTGATGAAAACATGAAGAAGTCAAAAGATTTTGACAATGCTTGTAGCTACTTCTTCTTTTTTTTTTTTTTTCTTTTTTTTTCCAAGAGCACTTTGCACAATATGTGCCGAGCTGTGTGTTGACAGTATGTGTCAGAATGGGGTCTATGTGTGCGCATCTGTACACCTTTTGTGCATCATGTGTCTGTCTGTCTGTTGGATGCATGTGTGTGTGTATATACACTGTGAGCCTGGAATTTGTATTTACTAAAATGCTTTAATTACAATGCACTTAAATGATTTAAGTTTTATGATGTTACTATAAAATGTTCAGTATATTCTACTAATTTGTAGAGTTTAAGCTGAATGGAATTAAATCACTAAGTTTTAGTCATGACCATCATAAAACTTAAATCATTTAAGTGCATTGTAATTAAAGCATTTTAGTAAATACAAATTCCGGGCTTGCAGTGCACCTTTTTATCTTCGCATTGCATTGTGGGTATTGGGCATGTTGTTGAAAATGTGTTATTTTTACGTGCAGGGGTTCAGCGGGGTTGTGGTGTTAGTTTTAATTTGGATTTAATGTGTGTATGGCAGTGTTTATTGGCCTTTTTGTGTTTGTTTTTGTATTTTTGTAGAGCTGCACCATGAGTCAGAGCCATAGGAAGAACAATGGCTTTACTGTTCATCTTAGATTGTAATTGTACAATGGAAATTTTAATGTCTTGTCAAATTAAAAGCACTTCCTGTACTGACAAATGGCATTGGGCTAAGTTCCATTCATGCTTCAATATATTAAGTTGAATAATTTCATAACTATTTTGGTCAGGAATAGGATTTTGAGTTTGATCATCTTAAAAAAAAGTTGTTTAATCAATGATAAATTAATCTGGCTGCAACTGAGAAAAATAGTCAGTGTAACCTAAAATGCTGAGTTGAATGGTTGGATAGTGGGGTTGATTTTACAACAGATTTAAAGTACAAATAACTTGTCTTTTAGTTTTTTTTCTACTTTTAATAGTTTAAGTTCAATACTTTTAGCATTAAAGCTGAACCTACTTAAACCAATTGATTAGTCGATCATTACTCAAATCATTTAAGTGCAATCACTTGCCTCAAATTTTTTGAGTAAACTCTACTTATCCGGGCTTACAGTGTATAGTGTTCTGTATTGTATCGTATCTGTGTATGTGCATGTGTCCCCTCAGTTGCCAACCCATTTCAACAAAATGAGTCCAGGAGCAGTTTGCAGTCACAGTGCTTCCATGTGTTCCACTGGTGGCCAAAACACAGCAACTACAGCTGTGAAAGCAATAATTTTCCAACAGACGTCCCTCTGACTCTAAAGTTCTCTTCCTCTCAGAATACAGAAATGTTTCAATCTTCATGTTTGATTGTCCTTCATAGGTTTTATTTAGAGCAGAGGGGTGTCAAACTTGTTTTAGTTCAGGGGCCACACACAGCCCAGTTTGATCTCAAACAGGTCGGAGCAGTAAAATAATAGCATAAATAAAACTATAAATAATGACTTTATCTTTGTTTTAATGCAATAAAATAAAATTACATCATGAAAATGTTGATATTCACAAACCATCCTTTGATGAAAAAATATGAGTAACCTGAACAATCACAAAAAAACCTGAAAACTTTAAAGAAAAATATGTTTATTTTGAACAATATTATTCCTCAATTTGTCGTTTCCGCATGTGCATTGCAACTCAGAGATCACAGTGAATCTACAAAAGCAAAAAACATTTAGTAACAGGCAGAAAATAGTTAAAATTGAACTTATTTATCTTAAGAAATTTGAAGTTGTTCATAAATATTCAGGATACTTTTATGTAATCATGTATATTTTATATTTTTATTTTATAAAAATGTTATATATACATATTATTTATGTAAATGTAAACATGTTCATGCAATTTTACTGTTTTGTATTAAAAGAGAAATTTGGAGGTGTTATTATTTGTAGGTTGTTATGCTATTATTTTACTGGTCCGGCCCACTTGTGATCCACTTGGGCTTTATGTGGCATCTGAACTAAAATGAATTTAATTGTTAATCTCTTTTGTGTATTTTATGTACTTTGCAAATTCAACCTACGGGCTGGATTTAACCCTTTGGTGGGCTAGGATGTACCTAATGATGACCTCAGATAAATGCAAAAAAAATCATACTCTTGCGCTGAGCCAAATTAATGAATTTTTAATAAATTATTGGGGCCAAAAATAGGACCAAAATTGGGACAGGAAAAGCTACCTAGGTGTCTGTGCATTTGATCAGGAAAACATGGCTGTAAATGGCCTTATATAGCTCTATAAATAAAGACACTGTGTTAAATGTGTCGATCCTAGTGGTTTTTCTAATCCAGACATGCAGGGTTTTTCATGAATTTCAGTCTCATTCCAGGTTTTGTGTGTAATCCATTGTGTCCACTGGCATTACATGCGGAACCTGCCCATTTAAACACAAGGAAATCATAAGTGATTTTGCAACAGCGGTCATTTTTTGTGAAACACTCTCCCTTGCATAATTAATTCAATTCCGGAAACGTATCTGTGAGAAAATAAAAAGATATTCGAAAAAATAGTAGTGTGTAATTTTCGGGTCCTTTTTACTGTGTTACACGCAGATTTTTGTATAAAAATAATATAAAAAAAATCTAAAAATGTGTTTTTCTTTTTTATCTCAGTGAGTATTTATTTTTTAAAATAGACCCAAAGTGCTTCCAAACTTGCTTCATAACATTAGTCTACATCTGGTTTGAATTTTTAACCCCTCTGTCCTTTTTTTAGGTTCTAGTTTCATAGAAGCACCCATCTATGGAAAAACAATGGGCAGGATAATAGTTAAGCCCAGGTCTGACATAGGGTGCCCCCCATCATAGAGCCCACATTTGAGAAATCTTGCCTGCATAATTGAAACTTTTTTTTTCCTTCTAGCCAAATACTGTTGGTAAACGTGGTGGATGGGAGTATTTCCTGCACAACACAACTGATTTCCTTCACATTAAAGAAACCATAAACTTCTGTCGTAAAGCAGACCATTAGCTGTCTATTAGTGTGGTTCACTGTGCTTGCACAGCCAATTTGCATACTAATGAGCTTGCACTCACTCACATTTTCAGATGCTGACAACAAACACACACCTGCCCACATATTCTCAAAGAGAGAACATCCATGGGTGTAGAAAAATAAAATCAGAAAGAGGTCAGATGGAATTCATGTGAGGACAGATATGGGGGTGCTAGTCATTGTTAATCGTGCATAGGTGGACCGTATTGCTCTCTCTTATCCATCAGTAGCTCTCTTGACCTGAGTGGAAAAATGGAGCTGGATCATAAAGGGCCATCATGCTGTCCTTTTTATAGTCCTGTTAATGGAGACTGTGTTACTGGTAGTGGTCTTCATTTTCCTGTAAGAGAACTCCCCTACCTGTTCATTCATTTACATCCTATTGACCGTCTGAATCACTTTTATTCCACGTTCTCTTTCAAAATTACATTCAATTTTCTGATTCCATACTGGGTTTTAAATGTATTTTGCATTTTAATCGCATAGACAGTTAACAGAAGCCCCATTATTTTGATGCATAAATCATTCAGAAGCACATTGACAGATGGTGATGTGGTTACATACTAAGCCCTAAGTGTCTGGTATTCAACATATCCACAGTGATGGATGAAAGTCATTTTACGTTTCGAATCTGACATGTGTTTTCCATCATCTTTGATGCTTTGGCAGTGTTATCCTAACAGCTACTTTTCTCTTTTTTTCCCCTTTCTTTTCGATTTCCTTCCCACTCCCTGCTGTCTTTTTTCTGCTTGCAGAGGATGAGCTGCAGCTATCTGCTCTGCACCATCCTGCTCTTCGTGGCTGTATTACTGGCTGTCACTGTAACTGGCACCATCCTTTTTATGAACCACTACCAGGCACCACCAATGTCAGATGGTCTACCCCACATCTCTACCAATCAGGATGAAGCCAATGCCCTGGTCACTGTTGAGAGGGGAGACGGATCACGCATCAACATCTTCATCGACCCCAATTGTCCTGACTACAACAGTAACTTTTTGCGTCTGGAGGGGGTTCAGACCTCACTGCTCCACTCACTTACCGACCACGACTCTGACCTAAAGTCAGTGAAAGGCCAGGATCGGGCTCTGCTTGTCAGTCTGGCTGAAGAGGTGGCCAAGCTGTCTGCCCATGCAGGACAACTAAAAATGGATTATGAGTCTCTACGCAGGGGACAGGGCAGCCTGGGACAAGACCTGAACACACTGCAGACTGAACAGGGGCGCCTCATACAGGTGAGTTATGGAAACATGACATATAGACGAGCAGAAAATATAACAGAATATATATGTTCAGTAGGACTGTGGACTGAGGCTTAAGACAAATTCACAAGGTAGAGTTTGATATTTAAAACTACGGATTACCGGTATAACGATAAACCACGGTAAAATTGCCAACGATTAGTATTACCGTTTAAATTCTAATTATCATGATAACCGTGTTTGATTGCCGCACTTTTCCGGACAAAACGCTGATGTAAAAATCTGTTTTTATGTCAAATATTTGAGTATAGTTTTAATATTTTACAATTGTAATTTTCTATACCTAATATTTGGACCCAATATTCACTTGTAAAGTCTTTGAAAAGGTTCGTTAAGCATCTTTGTGTTATTTATGCAATAAATTATATAAATTTTTCAAATCGGATTTTATATATTTTTTGGCCTTTTATGTTTTTATAGTAGGTTAAAGTGAAAAAAATAATAGGCAGATGATATAGATGAAGTTGTGCTGAAAAAAAAGATACCAAACATGGGTATAGTAAACATTTGTTTATATCGTATATAAAGGCAAAATCAAAAGTACTCAAAAATGGACAAAATAAGCTCAGATCATTAAAGGTTAATATTTAAATGTTTCTGCCAAAAGAAAGCACATTGTGCCAATTATTTTTATTTTATTTAATTTATTTATTTATTTTCAAAATACAACTTGGTTAAATTATTTCAGTGTGTGTATAAGTACTTTTTGAACATTTTGCGCAAAATTTCAATAATACCGCGCGCGATAATAATGGTAACTGTGATAATTTTGGTCACAATAACCGCAATATCAAATTTTCAAATCATTACATCCCTATTTGAAACATTTACTTAGACTTATAAACATTTAACTCATAATATCAGGTCATTTTATCATCGTATTTGTCAATGAAAAGCACCTGAATTTACATACAAGTCTGGGGTCCAAAGGTCATCAGTAGTAACGTGTCATTTGTTAAATGTATGGAATTTACAAATGCAGGGTTTTTTTCTCCAATTTTTTTGTTGTCATGTAGAAAATCAAGGTCAATGAAGTTACCATACTTGGTTCCTTACACAAAAGTGGCAAAAAAAAAAAAAAAATCAAAAACTAACAAGTGGTGCCAGGCACAACAAACCCCGCTGTCAGCATATCAGTTACCTTTATATATGTGCCAATTTTGAAGTAAATTGAAACAAAATTGATGTTTTTTATTGACATGTGAAATTCTGCCCATTATAAGAAAATGGGAGAAAAAAAAAAAGATTAAAAAAATTATAAAAAATTAGAACTTTGACCAACTTTTCCCAAAATGTACCCACATCTATTCTGGGTCACTGGAAATCTATAAACCCAATGTAGTATGAATTAAACCAACAGTTTTGCTGCTACAGACATTTGAAATTTCACCTGTTTTAAGTAAATGGGGAAAAAAAAAAAAAAGATAAAAAAAAAATCACAAAAAATTTGAACTTCAACCTGCTTTTCCCAAAATGTAACTGCATCCATTCTAAGTCACTGGCAATATATAAACCCAATTTGGTATGAATTTAACCAGTAGTTTTGTTGCAACAGACATGTGAAATTTCGTCCATTATAACTAAAAGAAAAAAAAAAAAAAGATTTTAAAAATTCATAAAGAATTTGAACTTGGACCTACTTTTCCCAAAATATAATCAGATCTATTCTGGGTCACTAGCAATCTATAAACCCAGTTTGGTATGAATTCAACCAATAGTTTTGCTGCTCGAGTGTTAACAAACAAACAGAACCAAAAACAATACCTCTTGCCTCCCCTTCAGGGGGCGGGGAAAATATAAAAAATACAAGAAAAACACATATAAGGTGAAAGTAACATGTATTTTAGAACATTAGAACATGACTTTTAGAACATTAGACCAACATGCGTGCTGATCCAGACCCCTGTCCACATCCACATGATCCCTTTGAACATCATTCCTTACATTAGTACCATTACTTCATGGTACCTAACAAAGCAGGTACACTCACTGTTCATGCAGAGGTGGACCTTACAGACCCTGGAGACCACATCGGACCTGAGATTGTTGACTCCCTGTAACTGTTAATGTCACTATCTTGTAATGTATGTGGAAATGACCAAAAATAGTCACTTGCCCGATAAAGGGTTAAGACAAATTCACAAGATAGATTCTGATATTTGAAACATTTGCTTAGACTTATCAACATTTAACTCATAATATCAGGTCATTTTTTTCATCATATTTGTCAATGAAAACCATCTAAATTTCACAACGCAACACAAATCTGTGGTCCAAAGATCATCAGTAATTTGTTAAACATTTGTTAAACATGTTGAATTTACAAAAGCAGTTTATTTTTTCCTCTCTCATTCTCCTTCATCGAGCCTCTTAATACAGCACAGACATGGATGGTTTTCATGAGTACGCCAGAGCTGCTGACTTGTTTTACTAACTGTTAAAATATCGATTCATAGAAGTCGTGTTCCAACGTCCTGAGGTGAACACACACATCCTGTGTGAAAAACAATGAAGCATTTTTCTTATTTTGTTTTTGATAGCACTGGTCTACAATTTTTTAGAAATGATTTGCTTCAGAGATTAAATGTGCTAAATGTTACGTATTTTAATAAGATTAATTGGAAAATAAATGACAAAAGTGCCGGTTTGCTGATGTTTTCAAGGTATATGATTAAGTGTTATTACACATATATATTGGTTTATATACATTTATATAATAGTTTTATAACTCTTCCACTAAATAGAACCTGTAAAGTGAATGTATTCTAATGTGCAGACAGTGTTTTGAAGTAGATCTTGTAGCTCTGAGACAAATATTCCTTTTGAGTCAAACCCATTCTCTCGTTAATTCTTGAATTTCACATTTTGACCCAAGGCTGTATCTTGGAAAGTTTAGCCAACCAGCATTTTTTACTTGATTTTTCTTTATCAGTGACTCTCATGTGGTAAAATTTCATTACTTTTATTCTGGAAGCATTTTCCTTGTAGACCAGTGTAGGGAATGATGGTAACTAGATGAGACTCACAATCTAAGTCATGACATTAAGTACTGTACAGAGAGGTGCTCAAGGACTGGACTGTGCAACACCTATCAATATATATTGATTGTGAAGCCAGCTTAAGATGTGTGACTGCTCATTGGTCTTAAGGGTTTACTGATATTATTTGTTCCCCTTCATTACATGACGGTAAAATCAAAATCCACTTAATTACAGATCCAGTTCCAACTCAGCCACATTAATTTGTATTTTTACTCTATAAATCCAGTAAGAATTAAAAGAATAAGTAAAAATGCAATGTGCAGGGGTCTCAAACTCATTTTCTTTCAGGGGCCACATTCAGCCCGATTTGATCTCAAGTGGGCCGGACCAGTAAAATAATAGCATAATAACCTATAAATAATGACAACTCCAAATTTTTGTCTTTATTTTAGTGCAAAAACACACACCATTAAATGATGAAAATACTTACTTTTATAAACTATGTGAATAACCTGAAAAAACTGAAATTTCTTAAGAAAAATAAGTGCAATTTTAACAATATTATACCACAACTTATCATTTATACATGTGCATTATTGATCGGATCTAAAAAGACCCTAAACACTTATAAAAAACAGTTAGAAAATTGTTAAAATTGTGCTTAATTTCATATTAAGTTCATATTTGTTCAGGTTATTCACATTTTATTGTTACAGGATTGTTTGTAAATGTAAATATTTTCATAATTTAATGTTATTTTTTGCACTAAAACAAAGAAAAAATTTGAAGTTGTTAATTCAAGATTTTTTGCTAAATTTGAGAATTTTTTTTGCTTATTTCAAGATTTTTTTTTTACTTAATTGAAGATTTTTTTCCGTAATTCAAACAATTTTTTTTGTGCTTAATTCAATTCAAGACTCTGGAATTTTTGCACTTGGCAAAAACATCCCACGGGCTGAATTGGAACCTTTGGCGGGCCGCGTTTGGCTCCCGGGCTGTGTGTTTGAGACCCCCGTCTTGATGAGTGATTAATTCAGTCGAGTGTTAAGAAGATGTTACAGCGGAAGACGTAAACATCATGATTCACGATAAAGAATAAGCATTAATTCATACACATACATTACGTTTCTCTATAGATGAAAAGTCTGACTCCACACTGGATGAAAACGTAATTAAATCCTCCTTTAGTTTCGCACTGTCCACATTGATTTATTGACGATGCATTTCCTAAATGTGTGTGAAAATCTTCACACTACATGCTCTTTTAATTTTGGCCCATCTGGCTGAGTCTTCCTGTTCTGCAATAAATAGATTTCATAGCTGCCAGCAATTGAGCTCAAGCAGCGGAATGCATTCCTGCTTCTGCCAGTCCTTTCTTTAAGCCAGACCTCTTTAGCTCAGGGTTCAACATTGTTTGAGAAGTCATTCAAAAACTCACAGGTTGGCCCTAGAAGCCATGGTTACTGATTGGTAGAGCGACCAAAGCAAAACAGGGTCCAGCTGCTTTACTGTTGCTAATGTGGTGTAGGAGGTATGATGCAGTGGGTTCTGAGGCTAAGTAGAGGTGGTGCTGGCAGCCTAGATACTTCAGGTGATTGATTTCCTCTTCGGAGGCAAAGCATGTGGCGTGCACATCCGCTGTTTCTGCCTGACACCATGGTGTGACTGTGTGATCTAGGGGCCACCTGTGGCCAGGACTTCTGATTTATACGATGACACAGAGCTGACTGTGCCAGAGTTAGTAATGGCTCTGTGTATGCGCCACAACCCCCTGAAGAACTGCTTCAGTCTGCCGCACACAAACCCTTCTGCATGCCCTCCAGTCAATAAACAGGGGAATCTGATTTCAGTCAGTTTAGAACCAGTCTGCTTTGATTTTCCAAAAAAATGCACTTATTCATTTTTCATAGTGACAGCTTCTAGCCTCATATGGAAAGGCGGTGAAAGCATACACATAAACCAGAGTGAAAGGTAAGATTAATTGAAAAACAAGTTGAGAACAATACAGATTTATCCTATGCGTAGGTTCAGTGTAGCTGAAAGGACAGTGTTTGTCATTTTGGAAGCCCAAAACACAGCAGATAAACGAGGAAACGTCAGTTTGTTTATCTCAGTCCATTTACTGGTTTAAACATTCACTGGGTAACCGCTCCATATAATTGTGTGTTAAAATTAGTTTACACTGGTATTGGTATAGTAAATATTTTAATTAATCTGAGCTCATGTTTTTGACTGTATGGACTTTTTATTTGCTTGTCTGATAGCTGTAATCTTATTATCAAGGTTATTATCGTTAACGAAAACTAACGAAGTGACGAAAACTAAAATTGATAAAACATTTTTGTTAATTGAAATAAATAAAAACTATAATTAAAAGAAGAAAAAGATAACTAACTGAAACTGTATTGTGTGCTTACAAAGCTGACTAAAACATATAAAAATTAAAATTCCTTTCGTTTTCGTTTTTGTCAGTGTCCGATTGATATGAAATCGATTTATTTCACTCGAGCAATTTGAGCTAGCGGCACCATACGACACTTCATGGTCGTCACTTGTCGTCACTTGTCTTTTAGAGTCGTCCTCTGGTCCCCACTCTACCTGGAAACATGGAGACTAAAGTTGGGAGAAAGCAGCAGAGTCCTGTCTGGGATTTATTTGAATAGGACAGAGAAGAAGATAAAAAATATAAAAAAAACTAAAACTAAACTAAATATAAGCATTTAACAAAAAAAAAAAAAAAAAAAAAAAACTAATATAAACTAGCAAACCTGCTCTAAAAACTAATTAAAACTAACTGAATTAGAGAAAAAAAAAAGTCAAAACTAAATAAAACTAAACTATAATGAAAAATCCAAAATTATTATAACCTTGCTTATTATTACTGGTTGTCTCCAGTATTTTGGTGTTCCCAGTATGTTCGTGTTTTCCCTGTTTCTTTAGTTATACCTGAAGAGTAAAGGCCCAAATATTGTACCCTGAGGTACTCCAACTGTCTAAATGTTCTCCTATGACTTTTAAATATGACCCGAACCTGATATTACTTTACTGTATCAGTTATATTAATATGCTTGAATTGGGTAATAAATAGCATTTAGGGAAATAATCCTCATTGCAGTAGGGTGTCTGTGCAAAGTTTTCATTAAATAAATGACATTTTAAGGAAAAACATTTACATTTCAGTTGCAGATGAGTTGAATAAAACTGAGTGGATAACTAAGGGTGTGTATTGGCAAAAATCTGGCGATAAGATACAAATTACAATACTAGGATCACGACACAATATATCATGGTACATCATAATACTGTTAACAAGGCAATTTTTTTTTTTTTTGTTTCTTTTTTTTTTTTTTTTTTAAATTTCCTGGAAGAATTGAATTACACCAGAAATATGCTCAAAATTTTTTAACACATTTTATATGATCAAAACAGTATCTAATGCAATATCACAAAATTTTCCTCTATAAAAATATAAAACTTAAATTATGCTTTATAGACATTACAGTTTAAGATCCTGCTCAGATGTTCATATTCAAACAAACATCTTAACTAGGGATGCAACGATTACCGGTATAACGATAAACCGTGGTAAAATTGCAGACGGTTAGTATTACTGTTTAAATTCTAATTATCATGATAACCGTGTTTGATTATCACACTTTTCCGGAGAAAATGCCTATGTAAAGATCTGCTTTTATGTCAAATATTTGAATATAGTTTTGATTTATTACAATTCTAATTGTATATACCTAATATTTGGAACCAGTATTCACTTTTAAAGTCTTTGAAAAGGTTTGTTAAGCATCTTTGTGTTATTTATGCAATAAAGTATATACAGTTTTCGAATTGGATTTTATATTTTTTTGTGTGTTTTTTGTCATTTTGTGTTGATATAGTAGGTTAAAGTGAAAAAATAATAGGCAGATGATATAGATGAAGTTGTGCTGAAGAAAAAGATACCAAACATGGGTATAGTAAACATTTGTTTATATAGTATATAAAGGCAAAATCAAAAGTACTGAAAAACAGACAAAATAGACTCAGACCACTAAGGGTTAATACTTGAATGTTTCTGCCAACAGAAAGTGCATTGTACCTGTTTATTTATTTATTTATTCCAAAATACAACATGGTTCAATTATTTCAGTGTGTGTATAAGTACTTTTTGAACATTTTGAGCACAATTTCAACAATACCACGATAATAATGATAACTGTGATAATTTTGGTCACAATAACCGTGATATGAAATATTCATATCATTACATCCCTAATCTTAACATTATTTTTGTACAATCCCAACAAATTAACTAATATCTGCCTCTCTCAGACAGTAAAAGGTTGCTTCAAATAACCATTATTTAATAAAACAGCGTTAAACAACTAGAAATTAAATATAAACAATAAAGATAAACAAAAATGAACCTCTGCCATATCTGCACTTGAATAAATTCCTAAAAATTATCAATACGGTTATTTTTAATATCGATACAGTATCGTGAAATTAAATAACAGAACCGATATTTTCTTACATCCCTATGGATAACAGAGCAAGCAACCTATAATTAGAATACATTCAAAACTATTACTTTACACTTTCAGTCTATCATCCTCACACTTGTGGTCAATGGTATGAATTATCTTCAAAGTTGTTAAAGTTTTTTTTTTTTTTTTTTTTTTTGCAGCCTACATACGCCAGCCCCGTTCTGTGACCTGCACTTCTTACATCCCTTAAGCGTTATAAAACCGGCAGAGCACAGACATAAAGTATATACGCATGGCTTAAGAGACATCCACTTTTGCACAATGTCAGTTTGCAAGGAGGCAAAGGCTGTGATCAGTAGCATGCCTTAGTGATTTCCTTGTATTGCAGGTCACAGTTTAAACTGAAATACGCGCCTGTGGAATATTAATGTTTTGAACAAGTGGCCCTCACAACCTCTGCTACGAGGTCTAGGCACAAAACTTTGCTACTCAGAAAAACATATTGCCTCAAGATGTTCATTCTGGTGAATGCAAAGTATGTCGATGACACTGCTCATCCACCTTGAAAGCCAAAACATGTTGTCTTTTTAACTCATAAAGACCCAAACATCCATCGGCGACCAAGATCATTCATTGATATAAAATGCTAGATACCTGTTGATCCACTGATCCTATCAATACATGTAAATAATTGGTGTAAAATACAGTTTGTCATCTTTTCATGGTCATCAGATATGACCCATTTGGATGTTCAGGGACTTTGTAGTTACCATGGAAACACCGTCATCTTCTATGACATTGATTCACCAGTAAAACCCACAGAGTTTGATGAATGACAGTGAATGGAGACACTTGGTTTATGTTCAGTTAATGACAGATTTTTCTGAAAAAAATAATCTTTTTCATAAATTTTCTCTGTTTTTCATATAATAACTCTCAACTTTAGTCTGAGTTTTAATGAACATCTACATAATCCTTACATTATAAATAGAGGTCCACCGATATGGGTTTTTTTAAGCTTGATGCCAATTTTTAAAAAAAAATTTGGTCAGCCGGTATCTACAGCTGATTTTTGAGGCCGATATTTAAGGCCTATTTTTTTTTTATTTTTTTAAAGCGCATTGACTGTTAAATACAATTGAAACACACTGACAATTAAGATTTTTATGCAGCAATATAAATGAAATTATTAACACACATAGTACTCTTTTAACATTTATTGAACTTCAAGTGCTGCCCACACAGGTGCCTGATCAAATATCTTATAACATTTTTACTACTGATCAAATATCGGCTTTCAAAAAAAAAAAAAAAAAAAAAAAAAAAAATCAACCAATTAAGGCCGATGGCTAATATTGAAAAAAAAAAAAAAAAATCAATATAATTCTGAACAATCAGTCACTCTCACATTCCCACCTGTGGGCTGATCTGTAAATTAAATATAGGGAAAAAAAGCTGATTTTCACTTAGAAATGCAAACTACAGAGCATAATATTAGACTAAATGGTGATAAATCGCTGAAGAAAGGCTAAAAATAGAGAAAAAATCATTTGGGAATTGCCACGAAAGTAGCACTGGGTCTTTATGGGTTAATTCATGAGAAATGAAAGCCATTTTATATTGAAAGCCATTAATAACCTTTCAAAATGCTCATTCAAAACTATTTCATAAAAAGCTGAAATTTTTTTTTTTTTCTTACACTAAACAAATGCTATGAATATATATTTATGGACATGAGCCCAAATAGAATCTATACACTGTTTGTGTCAGATAGTACAGCATATACAGACAAATGCACAGGAACATTAAAGGACCATCCCATCACTATATTGAGTTAATAATTCATCCCACAGCTGGACACCTCGCCCCCGTAGCCTTACAGTAAACCACATACAGACAAACAGTGAAGACTTGATCAGAGTGTAGCGCCGCTCTGGATGATATGAAAACATCCCTTTCTGTCCATCATAAGGGAAATCTTTTATTCAGTGCTTCTTTGCTTCAGAGGCCTCTCACATATCCAGGATCTATGAGTGTATTTAGTATTAAAGCAAAACAGCGGCTGACCCACTACCTCTGTGTTACTTTCATGTGAGTATTATTGCTAGTCGACATAAATACGCTGCAGCTATAAGTGAACTATAGGGTCCACTCTTCTCTCCTTCTACAGTTACCATTAACATAGAGATTTAGATCTATTTATTTATTTTTATTTTTCAATTTTTTTCACTTTTTTGTCACATGGTGGCATTGGTTAGTGTAACCATGGTAACAAAGGTCTTGGTTGTAGTTCGTCATTTGGTGCCAGTTAGTGGTTCATTATTATTTTTACCCCGCCCCCTGAAGGGTATCGTTTTTGGTTTGGTTTGTTTGTTTGTTTGTTTGTTTGTTTGTTTGTTTTTTAACACTCTAGCAGAAAAACTATTGGTTTAATTCACACAAATTTGGGTTTATAGATTGCCAAAAACCCAGAATAGATCTCATTACATTTTAGGAAAAATAGGTCAATGTTTAAATTTTTTTATGAATTTTTAAAATATAGAATTTTTCCCATTTACTTATAATGGGTGAAATTTCAAATGCCTTTAACAGCAAAACTGTTGGTTGAATTTATACCAAATTGGGTTTGTAGATTGGCAAAAACCCAGAATAGATCTTATTACATTTTGGGAAAAATAGGTCAATGTTTGAATTTTTTATGAATTTTTTAACATATAGATTTTTTTCCATTTACTTATAATGGTGAAATTTCAAATGCCTGTAGCAGTAAAACTGTTGGTTGAATTTATACCAAATTGGGTTATACATTGCCAGTGACCCAGAATAGATCTCATTACATTTTAGGAAAAATAGGTCAACGTTCAAGTTTTTGATGAATTTTTAAATTATTTTTTTCTCACATTTAGAATGGACGAAATTTCAAATGTCTATAAAAAGCATCAATTTTGTTTCAATTTACTTCAAACTTGGCACATATACAGAGACAGTAATTGATATGCTGACATCAACACATGCATAGACATGATGACATCAGCTGGATCGATGCCAAAATAAGCTACAGTACGTGCGACGGGCGGGGTTTGTTGTACCTGGCACCACTTGTGTAAAGAGTGATGGGCTCTATGCACAGCCCCACTACCTCCTGATCTTCAGATTGCTCCGTTGTTTTCTGTCTTTCATTATTGGACACACTGATTAATCCAGGTGTGTCAGACCACAGTAGTCATAACAAGAAGTAGCAGGAACACCTGGATTAATCAGTGTGTCCACTAATGAAAGACAGGAAATAACGGCACCACCTGAAGTTCAGGAAGTAGTGGGGCTGTTCATAGAGCCCACTGAATCCCTGAGTTTTGTTTGAAGCAGAAACAGGAAAAATAATTGCCAGTAGAATGAATAGATGTCATAAACAAGCCGACATACTGAACCAGGTCACACAAAGATGATGGGTAAGTAGCTAGTCGAGAGTGAAAATGCAGTTTTTGGATATTATGACCCTAACACTTAAGTTTATTAGCATATGGATTAACATCTACACAGACCAGTCCGGTCCAGTGTCCAGTTTTTATAAGTCCAGTGTCCCCCACCAGTTATTAGTAGAGGTGTGTAATTGCAAAAATCTGGCAATACAATACAAATCACAATACTAGGATCACGATACAATATATCACAATATATCATGATACTGTTAACAAGGCAATTGTTTTTTTGGGGGGTTTTTTTTGTTTCTTTTTTTTTAATTTCCTGGAAGAATTGAATTACACCAGAAATATGCTCAAACATTTTTTAACCCATATTTATTTGATCAAAACAGGGTTCCTCTGTAAAAATGTAAAACTTAAATTTTGTTTTACAGACATTACAGTTTAAGATCCTGCACAAATGTTCATATTCTGTTAGTTCAGAACTAACATCTTAACATTATTTTGGTACAATCCCACCAGACGAACTAATATCTGCCTCTCTCAGACAGTAAAAGCTGCTTCAAATAACCATTATTTAGCAAAACAGCGTTAAACAATTATAAACTAGAAAAGCACTCGGAGAGCGCAGACCTCCGCCAAGGCAGATCACCCCCCCCCCCCCCCCCCCCGATCACCCCCAAAATGTAATCATTCCTTCCTTGTGCCAGTATTAACATTTCCTGAAATTTTCATCCAAATCAGTCCATAACTTTTCGAGTTATTTTGAACACGGACAGACAAACAGACAAACAAACAAACCAACAAACCAACACCGGCAAAAACATAACCACCTTAACAGAGGTAATAAAATATAAACAATAAAGAAAAACAAAAATGAACCTCCGCCATATCTGCATTTGAATAAATACCTAAAAATATCAATAAGGTCATTTTTAATATCGATACAGTATTGTGAAATTAAATATCGCGATATATTGTAGAACCCATATTTTCTTACATCCCTAGTTATTAGAACTGAAGAAGTCTCTTGGATGAGAGACGAAACACTTTCAAAAGAGCTAAACCAGTCGAGAAGAGCTACCAAGAACAAGATGTGCAATTAGCCTTGGATCAGACAGTAAAAGCTGCTTCAAATAACCATTATTTAGCAAAACAGCGTTAAACAATTATAAACTAGAAAAGCACTCGGAGAGCGCAGACCTCCGCCAAGGCAGATCAGCCCCCCCCGATCACCCCCAAAATGTAATCATTCCTTCCTTGTGCCAGTATTAACATTTCCTGAAATTTTCATCCAAATCAGTCCATAACTTTTCGAGTTATTTTGAACACGGACAGACAAACAGACAAACAAACCAACACCGGCAAAAACATAACCACCTTAACAGAGGTAATAAAATATAAACAATAAAGAAAAACAAAAATGAACCTCCGCCATATCTGCATTTGAATAAATACCTAAAAATATCAATACGGTCATTTTTAATATGGATACAGTATTGTGAAATTAAATATCGCGATATATTGTAGAACCCATATTTTCTTACATCCCTAGTTATTAGAACTGAAGAAGTCTCTTGGATGAGAGACGAAACATTTTCAAAAGAGCTAAACCAGTCGAGAAGAGCTACCAAGAACAAGATGTGCAATTAGCCTTGGATCAAACCCCAAAACCTGCTGTATCTTATTGGCATCATGAAGATGGAGCACAGGGAAAACAATTAACCACCCAGAGGCTTTTAGTGAAAAGGTGGTGGTGGTGGTGGTGGTGGTGGTGGTGGGGGTATGTGTGTCCTTATCGCAGGTAGCAAAAGACGAAAAGGGAGGTTAGATTTCCGCGCAAGATGTGAATGTAAAGAGGTGGCTGGGAGCTATATCGCTAGAAAAGTGAAGACACAAAGGATGGGATTAACATTCAAGGCCTTTAGCTTCAGTCTGCCCTGTGGACATCTAACCTTAACATCAGCGTGTATGAATCAAAACATCCAGTCAAGTGTATTTTCAGTTTCCAGAAGGTACTGTGATAGGATCTATTTTTGCCTAAGAGGTGTACACATCCTGTTGGGGAAGTTATTTCAATAGCATGACAGTTAGTGAGCCAAAACTGGCATCTGCGCAGGTGGGATTTATTGAATTTGTTACATTTGGCACAATTGTTCACAAAGGATGAACAGGAAATCAAGATTGGTAGGATGTGACAAAACAGATGATGTTTTGTGCCATTGGTGCCAAGTTGACTGTTCCAACGTGTAACATAATTGTGCAATGTTCCGTGTTTTGTTTTCAGAGAACCATAGTTTTTTTATACTCACGTAGTTTTTTTGTATGCGTATTTATTCTGTCTTGTATAGGGGTGTAACGGTGCACTCGTTTGTACCGATCGGTTTCGGGGCCTTTGATTCAATACGGAGGTGTACTGAATAAATACAGGGTGACACAAAAAAACGGGAACTTTTTAACAATCCAATAAAACCAAGAGTGATGGAAGAAGAATATTTAATTCATAGTAATTGAAACCTTAAAACATGCCATTTAAGAAGCAATGATGGAATTTTCATTTTTTTTTAAATTACAGGGTGACCCAAAAAAATGGGAATTTTTGAAGTGCGTACTGGCAGACATGAGCAAGTGGCAGCACTGCGAGACAGTGACCTTGAGCAAGTAAACACACCCCCATTTTAGTAACCATTGGCGGCTGTGCGAGAATTGTTCGGTAACCGTGTGATCTCAAGATTCGGTAACGTTCCCTGGCCCCCTAGATCGCCAGATTTGTGCGTTTGTGATTTTTTCTTGTGGGGCTATCTCAAGAGTAAAGTGTACACGACTCGACCAAGAACTCTGGATGAGTTAAAACAGAGAATTCAGGATGAAATTCACAGTATCCCAGCTGAGATGTTGCAGCGGTTAATGAGGAATCTCAACAGCAGATTTCAAGAATGCATTCGTACAGGAGGACGCCATCTACAGGCAGTAATTTTTAAAAAATGAACAGTCCATCATTGTTTCTTAAATGGCATGTTTTAAGGTTTCAATTACTATGAATAAAATATTTTTCTTCCATCACTCTTGGTTTTATTGGATTGTTAACCCATAAAGACCCAAATATACACCACTGACACAAAAACCATCTACTGATCTAAAATGGATAATAACTTTAGAGCCACTAAACCTATCAATCCATGTAAATAATTAGTGTAAAATGTAGTTTGCCACCTTTTCATGGTCATCAGATATGACCCATTTGGATGTTCAGAGGCTCCCTAGTTGCCGTGGAAACACCGTCATCTTCTACAACATTGATTCACCAGTAAAACCTATGGAGTTTGATCAATGACAGTGGTTTTAGACACTTGGTTTATGTTCAGTTAAACACTAATTTTGCTGAAAAAGTCACTTTTTCTCAAGTTTTCTCTCTTTTTGGTCTGATGACCCTCAAATATAATCTCAGCATGATGATTAAAGTAGATAATCAGTAAAATAAATAATGGAAAATACCTGATATTCACCGGAAAAAATGCCAAATGGAGAGGATAATATATGATAAATGGTGAGAAATCACTTAAGAAAGATTAAATAGAGAGATAAATTAATTTGGGAGCTAACATAAAAGTAGCACTGGGTCTTTATGGGTTAAAAAGTTCCCATTTTTTTGTGTCACCCTGTACATGTAGCCTATGTGAAAACTCAGGAAACAGCGTGGACACAAGCAGAACCCATGTGCAGGGTTTCCTCTATATTCATTCAGCAGTAGTGAATTGTCAGCGCCACTGCAAAAAACTCCAAAACATGATGACAGAGCGAATAACAGAGGCACAGGAGCCGGGTCGGACATTCGAAGCATGTGAAGTTTCGGTTTCTTTTTTGGTTTGTTGCAGTTTTGAGGCACAAAAGAGTCTACGGGTTCCTTTGTAGCATAAAAGTTTTTTATTTTTTAAGTCAAGTTGGCAAAACCAAGTGAACCTGCTCCTCTTCTCCTTCACCGTGCCTTTGCTGTGGTGTTACTGTGAGGTCATGTTGACGGCAGCTCAGGGAATACTGTGAGGCATTCAGAAACACTCAGGAAATTACAGTGTTTGCCATAAACGAACATTGAATATTCAAAAATGTAAAAATACATAACACGGGTGCCTGTTAAAGCACAAATCCAATCCAACTTTATTTCTAAAGCACTTTAAAACAACCGCAGTGGACCAAAGTGCTGTACAGAAGAATAATTAAAACCAAAATAGGAGAATAAAATACTAAAATACCCTTCACTGGTCTCCTTCACTGTACTGAAAACATATTGAAAATGTATTGAACCGAAGACCCCTGTACCGAAAACATAACAAACCGAAATTTTTCTGTACCGTTACACCCCTAATCTTGTATATTCCGTATTCTTTATATGCATATTTCTTCTATCTTGTATATATTATTCTGTATATACAGTGCCTGTTTGTAGCCAACTGCATCGAAATGTACTTTTTGATGTAAAATCTGGAATGACAAATAAAGTCTGGCTGAGTCTAAGTCACATGTTTGACTATAGCTTGATAAAGTATACACCGATTATGGATAAAAATTCTCACAAATGTAATGACATTTTACATCCAAAAGGTCAAAGGTCAGTTTCTTCTAGACATCTCAGAAATACCAGCAAGGATTTTTTTCTTTTCCCCAAATTTGGCAGAAATATTCTTTAGGCTTAAAAGTTAACAGAAAAGAAAGTGACAGGTTTTAACGTCTGATTGGTCACCCCCATCCCTCATCCCCCATCCCCCTCCTCTGATACTGATGCTCTCATTGTGCCTGAATGCAGCAGGTGTCTGTACGTGCATATATATACTTGCACATCTGGTAAACAGGAAGGAGACTGACGTGACATGGGTTTGATTTGAGACATTATATTACTGAAACATTTGTATAAACGTTTGTATAACAAGAAAAGAAGTGATATTTTGCTCTTCTCCAGAATTTGTGAGTCACACATCCTTGTGGTTGCAGCTGTTAAAGCAGTACTGTGGAGCTTTCGGCTGTTTTCTGAGTCACAAAATAAATCCTGCTGGTACCTCTATGGGAGCTCTTTTCTCCTTCACAATAAAAACAGCTACATATTCTGCAGTTAGGCTTGAATCAGCTGAACACAGTCGTTTTATAATTAAAAATGTTTTACAGTCTTTAAAGTCTTTTGCTATTGAGCAGTAATGCAAATATGTAATTGGACTTACTTCAGTGGGCCAACGTGTTTATCTGTGTAGACTAATTACACTGGTCAACAACAAATTTATTGTTTAAGTTTTTTGAGCTGATTTAGGATCATTTTGGTGTGCTGAATCCAAAAATCACGTTAATTTTGCTCAATCAGGTCAACTTTCTGAACTATGCTACATATTGGCTTTTTAACATTTTTGCTTACATTTATGGGCATTTTCACATCATATGATACAAAATTCTTTCATATTTCTTGCAATAAACGAGTTCTGAAGATTGTACTTTTGCCAATTTAGGATTAATGTTTTTTTTTAATATTACACGTGAATGAAATGGCTTCGACAAGAAGATCTTGCAAAAATAAGCCTGACGTATTCTGCTACATCTGCGCTGAATACACCATTGTAACTAACAGGAATCAAGTCACAAGTTTCATAAAGTGTGCTTACCAATCTTATTTTGGTATTAATTATTATATTTTGTGAGAAGATCAAATTTTTCAAAATCAAATTAGCACAAAAAACTGACCTGATTGAGAAAAACAGATGTCATTTTTGGATTTGGCGGTGCAAAATGGTCCTAATTCAGTTGAAAAAACCTGGACAACTTGCAAAAAACATTTTTTTGTAACCCAGTGTTATGCAGTTTATCCAAGGTTATATTCTTGGCTTAATTATCTGAAACATTTCCTCCTGCTTTATGTGTCATAGAATAAGACAATAAGATGGTATGATTTAAGTAGAGCCTGCCCGATATGGGATTTTTGGGGCCGATGCCGATATTGGGGGCTAAAAAAAAGCTGATATCCAATATATCGGCCGATATCTGATATTGGCCGATAACCGATATGTTGGCCGATATATGAAAAAAGAACACTGATCTACACAGGATATAATAATCTTTTATCAGATAACTGTGGAAAGGTGGATAAACAGTTGCATAAATCTTTGTTTATCTCACAAAGATAATTTACACAACTTCCAAATGCAAACTATGCAATCACAAAAATAATTAAAGCAAAAAATATTGCTACCACAAAATTATGTTTTCATTCACAAATTTTGATGTGTCTGCCTCATCAACAACAACAACAACATCTGACACAAAATGTACAACTTTATACAGGGTGGGGAAGCAAAATTTACAATATTTTGAGGCAGGTATTGAAAGACAGTGTATGACCAATTAGTTTATTGAAAGTCATGAGAATTTATTTGTCACAAGAAAATTGACATAATAGAAAATGTTTTTATTCTATGTGTCCTCCTTCTTTCTCAATAACTGCCTTCACACGCTTCCTGAAACTTGCGCAAGTGTTCCTCAAATATTCGGGTGACAACTTCTCCCATTCTTCTTTAATAGTATCTTCCAGACTTTCTCGTAATAGTTTTGCTCATAGTCATTCTCTTCTTTCCATTATAAACAGTCTTTATGGACACTCCAACTATTTTTGAAATCTCCTTTGGTGTGACGAGTGCATTCAGCAAATCACACACTCTTTGACGTTTGTTTTCGTGATTACTCATATGGGCAAAAGTTTCTGAAAAGGTATGGATAATAGTGTTAGGTATGATTATGACATCAATATATGTTTGGTTTCAAAACAATTGACGTAGTGCCTGCTGAGAAAAAACAACTAAATGTTCATTGTAAATTTTGCTTCCCCACCCTGTACACCACTGGCTGGTTGTGTCTTTCTAGTCCATCCCATAGTGGACAAAACCCTGAGGCTCAAATATACACATATATCAGCGATCATATAGTATGTCTTTAATATAAGAGTGTTTACCTTTTCCTTTTCTGCCAGGTGATTTGAATATGTACTGCACACATACAACATATCACTTAATGGTCCATACTACTTGTCACAATATTCTTAAGTCAATTTTTTTTTTTGCCACGGTCCTGTAGGAATAACTGTCAGTGGTCGAGCTGTTGACAGGTTTGGATATGCTACTCAGATCTCCTGTTACCATGGGGATCTGTCATCTTTGTAATACTCTAAAACCTGAGGTAATGCCAAAGAATAAAAGAATGTCTTAGCTCATGTAGGCTATTAAAGGTAATTATGCATGTAGCTGCAGAACTGGAATTAACGGAGTGTGTATATCTGCAAGGCTGTGGTAAAAGCAGCTGTGTTGATTTTAATTACGTGGGTCACATATTCACCGACAATGTCCACATTTCATATCTGACTTAGGATGAACAGACAGATATGAGTAGCAAGTAAAATATGTCTTCATATGAAAACAGTAACCGGATTAATCTCTTTCTGTGTTAGATTTCAGTTTATTGATTGTTGATTGATTGCTGTTTCTTAAAGCCCATCCTCATATGTCAGGATAAAACCGGTCCTGAACGTTCACTTAGACTTGAATATGAACTCAGTAGATTACACTGGGTTACAAAAAAATATTTTTTGCAAGTTGTCTAGGTTTTTCCAACTGAATTAGGACCATTTTGCACCGCTAAATCCAAAAATGACATCTGTTTTTCTCAATCAGGTCAGGTTTTTTTGCTAATTCGATTTTGAAAAATTTGATCTTCTCACAAAATTGATTACATTTTTGTAAACTTTATCTTGGTGACCAAGTTTAATACCAAAATAAGATTGGTAAGCACACTTTATGAAACTTGTGACTTGATTCCTGTTAGGTACAATGGTGTATTCAGCGCAGATGTAGCAGAATACGTCAGGCTTATTTTTGCAAGATCTTCTTGTCGAAGCCATTTCATTCACCTGTAATATTAAAAAAAAACATTAATCATAAATTGGCAAAAGTAAAATCTTCAGAACTCGTTTATTGCGAGAAATATGAAAGAATTTTGTATCATATGATGTGAAAATGCCCATAAATGTAAGCAAAAATGTTAAAAAGCCAATATGTAGCATAGTTCAGAAAGTTGACCTGATTGAGCAAAATTAACGTGATTTTTGGATTCAGCACACCAAAATGATCCTAGATCAGCTCAAAAAACTTAAACAATAAATGTGTTGTTGACCAGTGTTATCATCCAAGCGTTGTGAATCCATCTGATTGAATTTCAGGTCTGTCTTTCATTATATTTCAGGTTTTTCAGATTTACAATAATAACTAGAAAAGCACTCAGAGAGCGCAGACCTCCACCAAGGCGGATCAGTCGTGCCCCCCCCCCAATCACCACCAAAATGTAATCATTTGTTCCTTGCGTCAGTATCAACATTTCCTGAAAATTTCATCCAAATCTGTCCACAACTTTTTGACTTATCTTGCTAACAGACAGACAAACAAACCCCCCGATCACCATCAAAATTTAATCATTTGCTCTTTGTGCCAGAATCAACATTTCCTGAAAATTTCATGAAAATCCATCCATATCTTTTTGAGTTATTTTGCTAACAGACGAACAAACAAACAAACAAACAGACAAACCCAGGTGAAAACATAACCTCCACCGTTTCACTTGGCGGAGGTAATAATAATTTTTTTTAAATTAATTTTTTTTTATTTTCATTGTGCATCTCCAAAAGTACAATACAAAAAAAAGATAGAAATTCACATTTTATGATATACGATTTTGTGACACACAGAGTATAAACCCCACCCCCCTAGAACCAGTGGTGACCCCCATACCAACCCAACCTGGATCTCAAAATATGAAAACCACTAATAAAAACAAATACACATATATACATCAAAGACAATATAATTTACAGATATAAAGAGATAGTCATAGATAATTATGTTGCACTCTTTAGGATGAACAGACAAATGTGAGTAGCAAGTAAAATAACTCTTCATATGAAAACAGTAACCAGATTAATCTCTCTGTGTTAGATTTCAGTTTATTGATTGTTGATTGATTGCTGTTTCTTAAAGCCCATCCTCATATGTCAGGATAAAACTGGTCCTGAACGTTCACTTAGACTTGAATATGAACTCAATAGATTATAATGTATAAAGCATCGTGTATCCATCTGATTGAATTTCACGTTGTTATTTTATTATATTTCAGGTTTTACTGATTTACAAGTAATAATAATATGTTTTTGTTTTTTTTTTTGTTTTTTTTTTTAATCAATTTTTAATTTATTTTCATTATGCATATCCAAAAGTACAATACAAAAAAAGAAAGAAATTCACAAATTCACCGAAATTTTTATGATATAAGATTTTGTGACACACAAAGTATAAACCCCACCCCCCAAGAACTAATGGCAACCCCAATACCAACCCAACCTGGATCTCAAAATACGAAAACCACTAATAAAAAAATATATATATACAGGGTGTCACATAAGTCTCCATACATAGGAGACATAATACATTCCATACATATATGGTTCTAACATGTATTTCTTCATATTTCTTCTTTATAGTTCTTCAGCAGACACGCATTGAAATGTGTTCCCGAAAAAATGGCAGTCATATAGAGCATATTATATAAATAAAAATGGTTTATGTCAAGAAACGTTTATTTTTCCTATGTATGGAGACTTATGGGACACCCTGTGTATTAATAAAAGAGAATATAATTTACAGATATAAACAGATAGGTGATCAGGATAGTCATATATAATTATGTTGCACTCTTTCTTTAACCATAATGTAAACAGCATCCCACATACTGAGGGTCTCCATCATAACTATATCTAGAAAATAACTGATCCATTGTTGCCGTGATAAAAAGTAATAATAATAATAATAATGGATTAGTTTTCTATCATGCTTTTCCAGGCACCCAAAGCGCTTTACGTTATTGATCCATTATTGTAAGTGAATTGTAAGTGAATTCATGGAATAGTACAAATGTGCTGGAGGGCATAAATTATTTCCAACTTGCAGGAGGCACAGTCATCAAGAGGAAAGATAGGGTGAGTTCTGATGGTTCCTTTCATTTCTTCTGTTTTGGTCCTCCAGGCTGTAGTTAAGTGGACAGCCACTTTCGGTTGGTGAAAATGTTGTCTTGGGAAGATTTAGACAGGATGACTTTTTCCACTTGCCAAATGCAGCCTTGAGATTCCTCTCTCTTCTACCACATTTCGCCACAGGCAACATAAGCATCTGAATAAGCCCTTTGAATGCCTACCTTGTTGGAGTTTTTAATTTATATTTGATTTCATTAACTATGGACCATGTATAATAAATGTTTTTTTTTTCCTATGATGGTTTTAGCAGAATTAGCTTTTATCTGCCCCCCTCTAGACAAACAAGGCTAAACATAATACAAACACAACATTCATCCACGCTTTTTCAACACCGTGAATATGTTTGATGAATTCAAAAGCAGAATATTTTAATAGCAAGTGAGATGAATATAATAAAAAGCTGAATGAAATGAGTTGAATAGGGGTGTAAGAAAATATCAGTTCTGCAATATATCACAATATTTCATTTCACAATATTGTATCGATATTAAAAAGTGCTGTATCGATATTTTTTAGGTATTTATTCAAATGCAGATATTGTAGAGGTTCATTTTTGTTTTTTGTTTTTCTTTTTTGTTTATATTTTATTTATTATTACTTAACACTGTTTTTTTTTTTTTTTTCAATAATGTTAGTTCCTTTGTTGGGATTGCACAAAAATAATGTTCTGATGTTAGTTCTGAACTAATAGCATATGAACATTTGAGCAGGATCTTAAACTGTAATGTCTGTAAAACAGAATAAGTTTTACATAAGTTTGAACACAGGAACATTTTGTGATGTAGCATCAGATCCTGTTCTGATCAAATAAAAATGTGTTTAGTATTGGTGCATATTTCTGGTGTAATTAAATTTTTCAAGGAAATAATCATTTCAAAAAAGAAACAAACAAAAAATTGCCTTTTTAACAGTATCATGATATATCATGATATATCATGATCCTATTATTGTGATTCGTATTGTCTTGCCAGATTCTTGCCAATACACAGCCCTAGTATTGAATATGCAGTCAGTGGTTTTGTAAGTGGCTAGCTTTCTGCAGGGGTTCGACAAAACTTAATGTTAATCCTTTTTGTCCCATGGATAGCACCGCCTTCATTTATCCTTTATTAACTGAATTAAGTTAGTTAGTTAGTTAGTAAATAAAGTCAGGAGTGCCAAATCACTTATCTATAAACTTAAAGCAGCATATGACTTTCATCACATTTTTTTTTTCAAATTTGTAGAACCCCAATGTTAGCCTAATTATCACTAATCCATTAGTCTTTCCAAACTTACGCACCTGAATCACTTCCCTCACGATGAACAACTCTGAGGATGACTCCATCATAAACACAGTCCGCTTGTTTACAAAACAAACTGAAATGTCACTCGGGCCTTTTCGTGAATTTCTTCACAAAGTGCATTGTTGGAATGGGAATTCCACACAGCAGCAATTTCTCTGTCTGTTTGCAAGTGCTGAACCCAAATCTGGCCTTTATCTCCATCCACCGACTGGACTCACACTGCAAAAATCGAAATCTTACTGAGTGTATTTTTCTTATTTCTAGTCAAAATATCTCATCACACTTAAAATTTTCCAGATCTGTTGTCTAAAAATAAGTTCTTATATCTCACTGAAAAGTTACTCTTCAGGTGATTATGTCTTATTTTAAGTGTGATGAGATATTCGGACTAGAAATGAGAAAAATACACTTGGTAAGATTTAGATTTTTGCAGTGCATTCTTTAAAACAACGCTGGTGGATTGTATAATTTTACATTGTAGTGGCCCGGCTCATTTTCTTGCCGAATCTGTGAGAAACCGCTTTTGCTTCCTACAATGCACTTCGCAACAAAATTTCCAAAGGCCCAAGTGACGTTCGAGTCATCTTCGAAGTTGTTCACCGTGAGGGAAGTAATTCAGGTGCGTAAACACGGAAAGACTAATGGATTACTGATAATTAGTCTATCACTGAGGTTTTACAAGTTTTAAAGAAAAATTTGTGATGATGTATTGCATAGAAAATACAAAAACACAATGTGCTATCCAAATAAAATTCATAGGCTATAGCATAGGTGTCAAACATAAGGCCCAGGGGCCAAAACTGGCCCGCCAAAGGTTCCAATCTGGCCCGCGGGATGGCTTTGCAAAGTGAAGAAGATATGAACAGTCAAGGGCATCAAACTTGAAAATAATAGCATAATAACCAAGAAATAATGACTTCAAATTTTCTTCTTGGTTTAATGTAAAAAAAAAAAAAAGTAATGACATTGTGCCTATCAATAATGGCAACACAATTTTTTATCTCTTTGATTTACTGCAAAGAACATCAAAATCCTGATATCCTTTAATAATAAAATGTCAATAACCTGAACAAATATGACCAACCTGAAATGTCTGAAGAAAAATAAGTGCAATTTTAACAATATTCTGCCTGTTTAGTGTCTTGGTAGATCTGATCTGTAATGCACATGTAGAAATCATGAGTTGTGGCAGAATACTGATCAAATTTTTCTTATTTTGCTTCAGAATTTTCTGTTTTTTCACATTATTCACATCTTTTTTGTTTGGATAGTTTGTAAAATGTAAATGTTTTCATAATTTAATGTTATTTTTTGCATTAAAAAAATTTGGAATTGTCATTATTTATATGTTATTATGCTATTATTTTACTGGTCCGGCCCACTGGAGATCAAATTGGGCTGAATGTGGCCCCTGAAAGAAAATGAGTTTGACACCCCTAGGCTACAGTATATATTTGTCAGCCTAAAAAAACTCTCTGCTGTCATGGACTACTGTGTTCTTTTTCTACTTTCTCATGGAGGGTCATCTGCACCATGTCATGCCTCTTTCGCCCACATCTCTGCACAGAAAGCAGCCACCTCTGGTCCATTTACGGAGATGAACAGCATGCTGTTCAGCATTCATTCTCTTTCTACCTTTTGTGAGAATAATGTTCTCGCACTGGGATGATGGAGACAGTGTTTAGCACTTTGCACTGATTCTCTCCTGTGACTCCATGGCACCATGAGGACTGATTTTGGCCTCCGTACTTAGTCTTGTGAAGGGTGAGAAGCTTGCGATCTCCTATAAGTCAGGGTCAACTTCATTAGAGGTCCAATTTGATGGAGTTAGAGTCGCTGGAGGAGAAATGATTTCATTGTATTTCAGCCTACGCTCAATGTTGTAGGTCAGTGAAATAAAAAAACAAAAACAAAGCAAAAAAAAAAAAAAATCGTTGGTATCCATCACTCAGCTGAGAAACTTTCACACATTTGGACAAGTGGAAATTTTCAAATTCCTCCTTCAGTCAAGCATACACACCATCAGTTTTGCTCATTGTTCTCAGTGCAACACCCACCTCAGGATTGGTGCTGACAGCTGTGGCATCTCTCCTCTGAAGAAAAAAGAACAAGGCCTACAGGGTGTAAGAGCATCTTTATAAAGCCGTCCTCACTTAAAATCCCTTACCATGTCATTTTAGCATGAATGCTCCTACGGCTGACCCTCACCTCAGTAGATCTGCTCACTCCAAAAAGGTTGACTCAGGTCGCGTAGCTCTCCCAGAGAAACATGAAGACAGCCAGCGTTTACTTCAACTCACGCTGTCCTGTGAGTGTGTAGTTCCAAGTTGGAAGCTGCAGACTTGAGCACTCTCATATTTTTTTAGGCCTTGAGGAAAGTACAGCGAGTACAGAGAATCAATGAACATCTGAAAACGATTTCACCAGACAAATATGTTCCACGGCATCATGACCCACAAGTTCCTGAATCCTGTGTAGAAGCTCCTCATAGCGGCAACTAGGGATGAGAATCGAGAACCGGTTCTTTTTTAGAACCGGATCCCAGTAGCTCGATTCCTTGGAATTGTTTGCCTGCCTGCTTAACGATTCTGCTTATCGATTCCGGCTTCGTGGCGCATGACGTCACACGTACGCTGCATTGTTTTGGTCCACTGGAACACTCGCAAAGCTTCCATTTTTCCAAAAGGGTGGAATCCCTCCGATATGCTCAAACATTTGTCCACAGCATGTGATTCGATTCGCTACTTAGCGGCGCTTGTGAATCTAGCGGCAGAATGAAGACTAGGATGTCATCCATGCCCAGTTCCGGTTCTGGTGCGGGCAACAAACGTCGTACCCCCTCAAATACAAGTTTCCGAAGGTAGAGGAAAAGAAATGAGGCGCACAACAACCGGTTTCACGTAGTAGAAATGCAGCAATAGAGGAATTAGTAAAGCGTCTTTAGTTTCACTTTCACTGTACCAACCCCCCACCCTGAACCGGGCCCGGCATCATCTGTTTTTATTATTTGTGCATACTGTACAGGGTGGGGAAGCAGAATTTACAATGAACATTTAGTTGTTTTTTCTCAGCAGGCACTACGTCAATTGTTTTGAAACCAAACATATACTGATGTCATAATCATACCTAACACTATTATCCATACCTTTTCAGAAACTTTTGCCCATATGAGTAATCAGAAAAGCAAACGTCAGAGTGTGTGATTTGCCGAATGCACTCGTCACACCAAAGGAGATTTCAAAAATAGTTGGAGTGTCCATAAAGACTGTTTATAATGGAAAGAAGAGAATGACTATGAGCAAAACTATTACGAGAAAGTCTGGAAGATACTATTAAAGAAGAATGGGAGAAGTTGTCACCCCAATATTTGAGGAACACTTGCGCAAGTTTCAGGAAGCGTGTGAAGGCAGTTATTGAGAAAGAAGGAGGACACATAGAATAAAAACATTTTCTATTATGTACATTTTCTTGTGACAAATAAATTCTCATGACTTTCAATAAACTAATTGGTCATACACTGTCTTTCAATCCCTGCCTCAAAATATTGTAAATTTTGCTTCCCCACCCTGTATATGTTATATTTTCTGTGCAGATGGAAATATTAACCCTTTCATGCGTAATGGTTTCTACAGTGGACAGCTATTCTACAGCTGTTCTTTTGTATGTTCTATTTTATGTACATTTTATATGTATATTATATTTTTATATTTTGTTGTTTTAGTTCCATACCAGCCAACACAGTGGACACTTATGTAATCATCCCAAACCTACAATTCATACCATTACTGTAACTTTGCTGTTCTTGATAAACCTGACCTGCACTAACATGTTTGAGTTTAAAAGACAGTTAATTGTAAAAAAAAACAGTTTTGGGGTTATTTTTAGACAAAAAGTTTTTTTTTTTTTCACATTATCTCCATGAAATGAGTAATAACTAGTATTAGAATATGTTAAAATGTGAGAAAATATTAGATTAGCAGCATTAAACATGTTTTTATTTCATTGTTTTCATATCATTTTCTGATATTGGGTTTTAAATACATGTTTCTTTGCTTCAAGAATATAATGCATGGTGTAGCTGAGTGGACATTTTTGTAAATCCATGAAAAAAAAACCCAACTCAATTGTATTGTTTTTTTTTTCATGCCTAAGGAGGAATAAAAACACTCAAAAAAAAAAAAAAAACCTCAACTAAGGTTCTCATAATTAATGCATGAAAGCGTTAAAGACAGTTAATGCAAACACACCCATTTGTACTCTTTTATTCCCTCACCCAATGAGAATCGATAAGGAATCGGATCGATAAGCAAAATCGATAATGGAATCGGAATCTTTAAATTCTTATCGATTTCCATCCCTAGGGGCAACTCCCATTAATCGCAAAGCCAACAAGCCTTGTCAGAGATGTCCTGCGTATCAAGGCTTTGTAGCAGGATGTCACAAGTCGCTTTTCCATTGGACATCTGCACAAAACTTTACCGATATTTACTAAATGTCGAAAAAAACAGAAGTGCGTAATGTCGGTTTTTCCATTAAATCACAAATGCAATGATTTGTCTATTCATTATCGCGAGATGACATGAGAAGTCATTCCATAAACATGGCGACGAACGTAAATATGGTGTTGATTTACAGACATATTTACCTCCACCAAGGAGGTTATGTTTTTGCCAGGGTTTGTTTGTTTGTCTGTCCGTTAGTGTGCAACATAACTCAAAAAGTTATGGACAGATTGTGATGAAATTTTCAGGGTTTGTTGGAAATGGGATATGGAAGAAATGATTAAATTTTGGTGGTGATCAGGGGTGGGGGGGCCCACGGGGGGGGCCACTGATCAGCCTTGGCGGAGGTCTGCGCTCTCCGAGTGCTTCTAGTCATTAATATTATATAGTACCCCTCTATCTCGTACTAAATTAAAAAATGATTGGGTTTCCTGGTGTGTCCACACATACTGACACACGTTTCTTCATCTTCTTCACTTGTTGTAACGTCCATCAACATCCGTTTTTTTAAATTCATCTGACTCTAGTTGCGAAAAAAGGTCTTGCCGTTGCAGTTTTGCGTGATATACCATTTGCACTGTGCTCGAAAAACCACCTCTTGCCAGCGCAAAAACTTTTAATTACCTCCGCCTAGGAGGTTATGTTTTTGCCAGGGTTTGTTTGTCTGTTTGTTTGTTTGTTTGTTTGTCTGTCCATTAGTGTGCAACATAACTCAAAAAGTTCTGGACAGATTTGGATGAAATTTTCAGGGTTTGTTGGAAATGGGATAAGGAAGAAATGATTAAATTTTGGTGGTGATTGGGGGTGGGGGGGCCCACTGATCAGCCTTGGTGGAGGTCTGCGCTCTCCGAGTGCTTCTAGTTGAAAAATGAGACTTTTGGCGAATTTATCGTTTTTCCATTAGATAAATTTTTATGTGTGAATTATATTTGCGCAATTTAAGGGTCAATGGAAAAGCAACTACAGATTGCTGACCCAGTAGGGAAGTGCAGGTCAACAATTTTAAAGAAGAAGTTGCTGAAATGTAATATAGACGATCAGGCGTGTGTTGTGCTCTTCTCAGTGTGAGTACTGAACTTATCAGATGAGTTTTTGATGAAGTCCATTAGCTCAGCTGTCATTTTATCTCCACTAAACATGAGTGCATTACAAAAAGCCTTCGTCAGGATGCAGCAGACGTTCAAGTTTTACACTGCCTAGTCACTGCCGCTACCCCAGCTGTGTCAGGATCCTGAATAAAAGGTCATTTTAGCAGATCATATGGGCTGTGCACGTGCCGTACTAAGTTGCTTTTAAATTCTACTCATTGTGTTTGCACAGTTATCCGCTGCCATTTTCAATTGCAGCCTCTCGTCTTCTCTGCAAAATTTCTATGCATTTCATATGGGACCGGCACTTTCCATATTTGCTTTGTCATTTAATTTTTTGCAGACTTTGCTTTTATGCCATTAATAAATGCAGGGGTCGATATAAAGCCTCCCTTGAGTGTATGGGCCTAAATCGCTAATGTCAGAGCATACTGTATATTCAACTGACCCCTCTGTTGTGACAGCAAACCACTCTTGACCCTTTCTCCATTTAGCAAAGCGTCCCAGCTCACCTCTATCCATACTTTCAGGAGGTGGGAGTTTAATGGTAGAAAAGCCCACGTTGTCGCTCTGAATACTCGTTCTTCTCTAATTTCACTGTGTTTTTGTACTGAAATAAATTAGTGGTGTTTGTTAACATTCTGGAACGCTGTGCATAGATCAAAGCCAATGGAACCAGAATCACCATATATCAGTGTCACCTCTATCACGGGAGTACAAGCGTTCACATTTTATTGTTGTTTACACTACAGACTGTTCTCATATTGCAGTGCTTTACTTAGATGTTTTAAATGAATTTTTATGAAGTAGAATTAATCACTATGAAGGGGATAGATATTGTCTTCAAAATAATTCAGTGGAGGTTGGAATATATTCAGTAGAAGTGAGAAATCCTTTCCCTTCTTCATGAAAAATTGTACCCAGTACTGGAGTAGATTGCTGAGGTTCAGTGCTGGTATTCCTGTATGCTCCTCCAACCAAGAGAAGCAGACAGAACAAGATGGTGGTCAGTACACCATCTGCCGTATGGAACACACACTGACTATGAGTAATTGCCTCATACACCCATAACCTTTTAACCATGACAAGTGAATGCATAACCTTGAATGAAATCCAAGTCAGAACCCCCCCCAAAAAAAGAACATTTTATGTGAAGTGAGGTTTTAGGCTGTAGTTGAAGATGGTTAAACCGCCTTCCCTTTGTAAGTCAGGTCTTCAATTCACTCTTCAGTACACTCAAACAGATTTTCACGTCATGCAGTCAGTGCAAAAAGCCTAGTTTTCTCCACTATATTCTTCCCACATGCTGTACATAAAGGGTCGTTTTTGCAGTGTACCTGTGTGTGTTTGTGTGCATGCATATGTGTGCAATTCCCTTTATACCTGAATGTGGGCATGAACGTAAATATGCAGTTGTTGTTTGTGTGGGTTAAAGCCCCAGTGCCCATGTAATATGATTGCAGTGCAGCTTGCTGTGCCTCAGGGGTGTGTTGCATAGTTATTGAGGCCAGGGAAAGGCCACTGGAGGTTCTGTCTAATGCAGTTTTAACACCTGAATATAGCTGCACATACCTTTGATAGAAGACTGTGAACTCCTTATATATGACTTTGAGCACAGTATGCCTGTGTTTGTTTCTGGAAAAGAAAGGAATCAAGAAAAACTCAAAGTGAGAGTCTAGGACAAGAAAGATTTTTTTTTTTTTTTTTTTTTTTTTCATACCTGCAACAGTGCTTTGTGTCTGTGCAAATGGAGCCAAACACCTGGCTCTGCACAGGCGCTGGCCAACCAGGGCAGACTCTGAAAATGACCTTTCTGCAACGAACAGCACATAAAGAGCTGCAGGTAAGAAAGTGACCATGGCAGATCGGAGAGGTTACCCAACTCTCTGCTAGTCCTAGCACACACATTCATCACCAGCCTTCCCACAGGGCTTGCTGTGTTTCATAGCATTCACCATGGTGCATTATGGGATGGGGTACTGCGTGGTGTCTTTGCTATACAGGGCAGACTTGGCACGTTCGTTGGTAACAGTCCCTGAAGGACAGTATAGTGCAATTGGTGCTTTATGTTTTAGATCATTAACTATAAATTCAGTTCAGTAAGATGTAGTGGACTTTTTTTTTTTGTTTTTTTTTTTAAGATCCCAATAACCATTACTTGTGCTTTTATTTAGACTAAACATTTAGCTGTTTTGTGGTTCTAAAAATTGTATGCATGCACATTTTGTTATTGAACAAACTGTCATTATTATTATTATTATTATTATTATTATTATTATTATTATTACCTCCGCCAAGGAGGTTATGTTTTTGCCAGGGTTTGTTTGTTTGTTTGTCTGTTTGTTTGTCTGTCCGTTAGTGTGCAACATAACTCAAAAAGTTATGGACAGATTTGGATGAAATTTTCAGGGTTTGTTGGAAATGGGATAAGGAAGAAATGATTAAATTTTGGTGGTGATCGGGGGTGGGGGGGGGCCCACGGGGGGGCCCATTTCCAACAAACCCTGAAAATTTCATCAAAATCTGTCCATAACTTTTTGAGTTATGTTGCACACTAACGGACAGACAAACAAACCCTGGCAAAAACATAACCTCCTTGGTGTGGGGGGGGGCCACTGATCAGCCTTGGCGGAGGTCTGCGCTCTCCGAGTGCTTCTAGTTATTATTATTATTATTATTATTATTATTATTATTATTATTATTATTATTATTATTATTATTTTGACAGATCTACCTTTAAATTTCTAAAATGGTTTGATCAGAGATTGTGAATAGTGGGTTTTTAAAGGCTGACACTGAAAAAAGAGAAGGAAAACAAAACAAAAACTAGAGGCACTCGGAGAGCGCAGACCTCCGCCAAGGCTGATCAGTGGCCCCCCCCGTGGGCCCCCCCACCCCCGATCACCACCAAAATTTAATCATTTCTTCCTTATCCCATTTCCAACAAACCCTGAAAATTTCATCCAAATCTGTCCATAACTTTTTGAGTTATGTTGCACACTAACGGATAAACAAACAAACAAACAGACAAACAAACCCTGGCAAAAACATAACCTCCTTGGCGGAGGTAAAAATGTCAATAGTGTATTTTTCAAGGTTTAGAAGAAGGGGAAAAAAGAACTGAAAGAGTTTCAGTATTTTTGAAGAGTATCGACTTTTTTTTAGGATAGAATAGAATAAATGTATTTGTCATATGCACACAGAACCAAACGGTTATATCCTATAATGAAATTCTTATTTTGTAGGTACCCCTTCGCCGAACATATACAATCTAAGCCAGTGGTTCCCGATCTTTTTTGGCTTGTGACCTCATTTTAACATCACAAATTTGTGGTGACCCCAGACATTCAAAATGAAGACTTTTTTTTTTTTTTGTTGCTAAAATTAATTAATAAATGACATTTAGTCTATATAATGTATATTATTATGGACGGAGGCAGAAAAGCCAGGTGTAGATTACTGCACAAAGGGAGAATTTGATTTTCCTTGGTCAGGATATGTACAGTCAGTCCAGCTTGGATTTACAAGGCTGACAATTAATACTGAACAAACAAGAACTCAAACTATGAATTATGAAAGAGCTGCAGCATCTGAAACTGACCACAGTGAACATTTGACAGATAAACAGAACCACAGTGCTGCAGTTTCAGACTCACAGTTTGTCATGTCTTTTATGGACTGGGATTGTCTCCCTGAACTCACCATATATTTTTTATTTGTAATTTTTTTTTTTTTTTTATCAATTACTAGAAATTTCAGGCGACCCCATTTGAATTCCAGGCAACCCCACATGGGGTCCCGACCCCAATGTTGAAAAACACTGATTTAATTCATTGTTGCAGCACTACTACAGATATAAAATGCTTAATAACTTTTGATCAACTAATCATATCAGTTAATTAATAATTCAGCAGCATCAGAATTGTCTTTTTTGGACGTTCAGAGGCTCTATAGTGAATATGGAAACACTGTCATCTTCTGCAACACACATTGACCAGTAAAACCCATGCAGTTTGACAAATGACAGTGGTTGTAAATGTTTGTTTTTCAGTTGATGATATATTTTGCCGAAAATGTTGCATTTTGTTCTTTTCCCTGTTTTAATAAAACAATAAATATAAATAATCAGTAAATTGAATATGGGAAAATGCTTCATTTACACTGAAAAATGCAAAATTCAGAGGATAATATTATAATGCATGTTGATAATCCACTAAAGAAAGGTTTCATGTAGAGTAGGGGTGTCAAACTCATTTTAGTTCAGGGGCCACATTCACCCCAATATGATCTAAACTGGGCTGGACCAGTAAAATAATAACAGTGAAAAAAGTAAAATTACATTATGATAATGTTTATCATGTCTTTTATGGACTGGGATTGTCTCTCTCAACTCACCATATATTTTTTATTAGTAAGTTTTTATTTTTATTTTTATCAATTACTAGAAATGTCAGGTGACCCCACTTGAATTTCAGGCAACCCTAAGGTTGTAAAACACTGATCTAAGCAAAAGAACTATAACAATGTAACTCTAAATAAAGAGCCTATATAAACATAACTAAGCATATCTAACAAACTGTAACAAGTCTAAAAAAAAAAAAAAAATCTAAAAAGGGAGTCTAAATGGATATAAATAAGCCAATCTAAAAAACTAAGCAAACTAACAACTCTAGATGCAAATGAGTAGCACAACTAAATAAATAAAAGTAAGCACCTAAAACCAACAGTAGCAGCAGTCATAAAAGTGCACTGTGCATTATTGTAAACTTTCTTAAATAATGATTTAGATGCGGTTCGTACCTTACAGGCTGCCTGTGGGCTATACTTTCAATTGACATCATGTGTTTTTCTTGTCAAAGTAATTATCATTGCATGGTCATGCAGTTGGGACTACCATGAAAAATGTCCATGCTGGTGTGTTCAAGGATGTTTGTGTCGTGTCTGAGGCGGCTGCTAAAAGTATTACATTAACAAACTGTTGACAAGTCATCATGGACAGTGAGTGATACATCAAGTTTATATGCTAGCTAAAATGTCACTTTGCACAGACTTGGTTCTATTGCTGAACACATACACTTTTTTTTTTCATTTAAATGTGTATTTTTCTTTCCTCTTTGCGTTGCAGCTACTGTCAGACAGCCAGATCAACATGGTGAAGGTAGTGAATTCTGTGAGTGATGCTCTTAACGCCATGCAGAAAGAGAACGTGGGACTGAAGGCACGAGTCAAGGCCGACTTGCAAAGGGCTCCGGTCAGAGGGGCTCGTTTCAAGGGCTGCTCTAATGGTAAGAGAAACAAATATAACTGTATGTTCCTGCCTAGAATGATTTACACCCTTCAGTGTAGTTTTTGTCTGTCTAATAATAAATGTGTCTCTGTCTCTGTGTATACATTATTCATATATCACTGGCTACCTATATGTTTAACCTTCCGCCACTGTATTCAGCTCTGTGTCATCATCACCCCCTCTCTTATCCCAACTCTGCTCTTATGTAAAATTATATTCCACTGTGGTCTGTCTGTCATCCATCTTTGCAAATATTCATTCTCCCCTGCCTCTCCTGGTGATATCAGTATGTTTCTCAGGGCTACATCTCATCCTCCTTGTCCAGTGGCCTTGGTAGAGATGTGGATTTTTTTTTTTTTTTTTGTACTGTACATGAGAAATGACTTGCACGTCCACTGAGCTCTGTTGCTGAAAGGCAGACAGGGGCCTCAGGCATCATCCCATTGGAAGGCTTTTAACCAGGCGCAGTATACCTGATGGCATTCCCCTGTTGGATTTGCCTTGCATAGGTAGCCAAGGAGTGCACAGTGAAGGCCGTCCGTGCACAGCATACAGCGTACAACAGCAAAGATGGAGAGCGCTTGGAGGCACGCCATATGGATGTGGTCGGATTTTAGCAAAGAAAAATAAATTCATAGACCTGTAGAGAAATAGACAGGTTTTCATTTTGAATGTGATGTTTACTAGAAAACCAGACTAACCATCTAAATGTATTAACCCTTAGGGGTCCACGGTCACGGGCCCATGACTGAATCACATGGCATTTTTAACATGTTGTAGCGTCAGAAGTCTGTCACGTAAACCACTGCGTATAATTGCATCCGAAAGTGCGGACTTGAAACACTCTCCCACTTTTTATTTGATGCTGATAGAGCAAATACAGCTGGAGATATGACGTTTTAACACCGGAGCACACAAACGTGAATAAAAATATGGGGAGAAAACCAGAGAAAACGCCTACATAAAGATATGTCAAATATTTGAGTATAGTTTAATTTATTACAAATTTGATTTTATATACCTAGTATTTGGAACCAATATTCACTTTTAAAGTCTTTGAAAAGGTTTGTTAAGCATCTTTGTGTTATTTATGCAATACATTATACACATTTTTCAAATCAGATTTAATTTTTTTGTTTGTTTGTTTGTTTTTTTTTTTGGCCTTTTATGTTGATATAGTAGGTTAAAGTGAAAAAATAAAAGACAGATGAGATACATGAAGTTGTGCTGAAAAAAAGACCAAACATGGGTAAAGTAAACATTTCTTTATATCGGCTAAAATTTACCTAGGGGGTCAAGTGAGTGGCCATTTTTGTCAAAAAAAAAAAAGTTTTAAGAAATGCATAGAACTGTGTTGAAATAATGCTAATCCATTTGTGCACAGACTACTGATATTATTTGACAGTGGAAGCTCTATTTTCAGAAATATTGGATTTTGAATAGCACATGTATGTGAAAACTTTTGCTGGTGGACAGACGTGACATTACCCATGATGCTCTGGTCAGCACCAGTACTTTATTAGTAATAAACTTATAGACTTACTATTGCTAATTCTCCTCTTATTCATAAATGTTAGTATTGTGGATCTAAAACAATAACAGCTGACACAAAAACACAAAATGTGGCAGTGGACGGATGTGACATGGTTGTTACAGATCCCATCATACTGATGCTCGGCAGCCATGTCACCGTTTACACTAATGATCCCTGTGCAAAAACTAGGATCAGAATTATTTATTGTATAGTTTATCATCATACTAAAGAGGAAATAACAATATAGAACTGTTATTTCTTTATAAAAATGCTTATTATTAGAAAAATGTTGATTTAAAAAGTGATGTGTGACATTCTTAATGTATGTATTGGCGTAACAGAAGCAGGATGGATCAGCACCATACTCCATATTGCAACCTGTAAAAATAAAACATGTGATATGTAGGATAGAATCTTGTAAGAAAAAATGGGGAATCTAAACGAACAGAATATTTGTTTTTCAGGTAAATTCAGTTAAAATATAACTTGGTCATTTGTGACATGAAAATATAGCATTAATTGTGATGAAACTGGACATTTTTGAGCTGAAAACATAGTTCATATGACCATCAACATGTTGCAACAGAACTGAAATCCTGTAAATTTGCAGAACTTGCATTTACCAACACAAAGTTCCTTTGGGGATTCACTTATATTGATTTCTTATGCACAAAGACAGAAATAAGACCTCTAAGCAAATTTTAGCCATATATAGTATATAAAGGCAAATTCAAAAGTACTCAAAAACGGCCAAAATAGGCTCAGACAACTAAAGGTTAAAAAATGCATAAATGTTTTCCAGGGCACACCAGAAGCTCTGTCCATGGTTCTGAATATATGCATTGCATGCACTGTCACTGTATGTTATCCTCAATTTAATCCCTAATTGTGCTTTCCCAAATACCCTAAACAGTTTAAAATACATTATCAGTGACCAATGACTCAAAACCAGAAATTTGGGTGGCAATAAAAACAAATTATTATCCAAAATACCCTCTAGATCTGAGCAGAATAGAGATTTGATCAGAGATATGATAGGCCCATTAGAAAAAGGTTTTCAGCTTTTTAATGTGACAGCTGCAGAGACAGTAAAAGGGTATTGGTCCCTGTTGCAAAGGCAACTATAGAGGCGCTCTGAGAGTGTATATTTAGTGCTTCCAAATATTAGCAAATCATCATTCCACATGGTCACTGCTTGTTATGTTGCTACAGTAGGATCCCCAGCCACAAATCAAACAAGCAAAATATCATATCTGGTTGGGTTTTAATGGCCTTAAAAATATTTTCAGATGTGGATAGGATGATTTAAAGCTGATATTAAAAGCAGTCTATTCTGAAGTGACATTTCATCAAAATAAGCAATTTTGGCCCACAAAGGGAAAATACAGTCACGGAAAAAAATATTAGACCATCAGAAGTCATCAAAAACAAGTCTTACACAATCAAGTACTAACTCCTGTGTGTGTCATGTGACTAAAACAGACAGAAAAGAAAACATGGAATGCCTAAAAGCACTGTTTTTGGCAGTACAATGGCATAGCTATTGATGTAAGAACTGAAGTGATTTTGGTTTATATCAAGAAAACATGGAAAATGGATAGATATCAGCTCTGAAATTTAACTCTTATGAGCTGTTTCTGTTGTTCTCATTATAATTGGCCAAACAAATGTACCTTTAATTGTACCAGGCATTAAAATGAACAAGAAATTGAAGAAAACAAGAGTGGTGAAATAATTTTTTCCGCGACTGTATAATCAAATTAAATGAACAACTAAACTGAGTTTATATGTATTTAGTCAATTTTATGTGGTTGTATGACCTAAACAATATGTGTTTGTACTATTATTAAAATGGAATCTACAGTATCTATAAAAAGGGATAGTTTTATATGTATATACAGAAACCACACTGTCTAAACTATCCATAAAAACATGGTTAAGTCAGCCTCCAGTTTGTAATAATGATTTCCTCAGCAGTGGCTTACAGGCTGATGTCTCATTATGTCATACAGATTTAGCTGAAAATAGGTATCCAGTTTGGTCAACTGCCTGTCATTATTACAGTGTATTATTAATATGTTTTACACATGAGCGGAGTAACATTTAATGAAATGAAAACACTAATTATGCTTCAAAGTTAGTTTACATATTTTGTTGACATGTTCATTACCATTCATAAATAATGTAGAAGGAAAAGGGCTGTATTGAACAGTGGGATACATGTTATTCCTACATAACTAAGCTGTTCTAAAAAGGGGAAGGAAATAAGAAAAAATGATCTTGTTTGAAAAATAAGGCCTTGTGATTTCTATTTCATCCTCCATCATGAGAGAAATATTTGAAGTACAGTTCAATTCAGCAGCTCTTGATGTCATAACTCTCTATGATGTTAAACCCAGATAGTATTTTGTAAACTACGCATGTTCAACATTTAACCTTGACTAATGTTTTCAGAATAATTCTCAGTAATACCAGTAATATCCCCTCTTTTTTCCTTCCAGGTAAAAAAAAACAAACAAACAAACAGAAAAAAAAAGCTTTCCTGACTTGGCAATGAAACGTCCTCGCTTTATACTGACAAAGAATGAGGCAATGACGGTCTAATATTAATATTAATATAGTACAAAATTAGCTACAAAGAGACAAAACCTTCCACTTTTGTAATGGCAAGCACTCTCCTTCCTTTTCCCTTATAATCTCATTTTGCTGTTTTTCGCTTCAATAATCTGCAAAAGGACATTAAATTAAAATAAAGCTTTAAGAAATTTGTTCCCAATTAGCCTAGAATAGTTATTTTGCAATGACAATAGCACTGAGACTTAAAGAATAATTTGCCTGTTGATTGATTTATTATTTATTGCTACTTGAAATTATAGTAGGTTTCATGCAAATATCCAGTGATTGCTTCAGATCGACCTAGTTTAAAGCAGGGATATTCTGAGGCTCTTTAAATGTCAGGGAAAAGGCTGCGCTGAACTTCAGCACCATGGACAGAGCCGCAGACATGTACTTCTGCCCAGTGGATTCTTCACACATGGATTCAGAGAAATACTGTGTATGGTCATAAAAAAACAGAATATCTTATTAAACCACAACCAATATGTTAAAGATTATAAAGTTGTATTAAGTCCAAAACCATACAGTTCTATATCCAGGGCTCGTTTTATCCCTGTTTGCTGAGCTACACCCAGGCCAAACTGTTTCAGCCTTCGTGCAGATTTTTTTCAGAGCCTAAAGACGCTGCCATTCATTTCACATGGCCACAGGTTACATAATATTCATTCACTAGCTGTGACTAATGCAGTTGTTCTCAATCTTTTTCTGCCAGGCCTCCCTCAACCCCAACAACATTGTAACAGTAGTGCAGTTATAACATTTTTTTGAAAGAAACATCAATATTGTTACAAAACTTTTGGTGTTTCCTTGAATAATTTTTTGCTCAAATTGAAATAATTTAGATTTTTGCTTGAACTGTAAACACGCAGCGACGGTAAATCACAAAAACCACAATTAATTTTGGTTAATGAACTACTGCCCCAGGCTTCTTTATCTTTAACCCTTTCATGCATAGTGGTCATTACAATGGACAGTTCTTCTACATCTGTTCTGTTGTTTATTCATGGGTTTTGTTGTTTTAGTTCCATATCAGCCAACATAGTGGAGCTTAACCCTTTCATGCATAGTGGTCACTACAGTGGACAGCTATTCTACAGCTGTTCTCTTGTATATTCATGGGTTTCAGTTCATACCATTACTGTAACTGTGCTGTTCTTGATAAACCTGATCTGCACTAACATGTTTGAGTGTAAATCAATTGCTACTTGTTATAAGAGTGTAATTAACAGTTTTTTTAAACAAAAACTTTTTTTTTTTTGCATATAATCTCCATGAAGTGAGTAATAACTAGTATTAGACTATGCTAAAATGTGAGAAAACATCAGATTAGCCGCATTAAAAATGTTTTTTTTTCATAGTTTTCACACAGTAAATAACTCTCTGATGATAGTTGTAAATATATGTTTCTTTGCTCTAAAAATTAAACGCATGGTGTCCAGCTGAATGGACATTTTTGTAACTCCATGAAAAATCGTTTCATTAAAAAAACTCAATCGCATTGATTTTTTCATGCCTAAAGAGGAATAAAAACACTCAGGAAAAAAAAAAATCAACTAAGGTTCTCATAATTCATGCATGAAAGGGTTAAACATCATCCCAAACACTGCAATTCATACAATTATTGTAACTTTGCTGCTCTTGATAAACTTGATCTGCAGTAACGTGTTTTAGTGTAAATCAATTGCTAATTGTTATTAGACTGTAATTAACAGTTTTCTGAAACAGAAAGTTGTTTTTTGGGGTTTTTTTGCATATCCTCCTGAGACCCAGCAATGCATTTTGTCCTCTATAGGGGACAAAAGTTTGACAGTTTAACTTAAATGCTGTCCATTGCAAGGGACATTCCATTAAAAAAATCAATCAATAAAAAAAAAAATATTTTTAAAATGTATCTGAAAAAAACTTGCATTGTGCAGATTCCAATCAAGGCAATTTTTTAGTCTAAAAAAGCTAAAATTGTCAAATTCCTGGGTCTCAGGAGGATATTATCTTCATGAAATGAGTAATAACTAGTATTTGAGTATGATAAAATGTGAGAAAACATCAGATTAGCTGCATTAAAAATGTTTTTATTTCATAGTTTTCACACAGTATATCACTTTCTGATGATGATTTTTTAATAACTGTTTCTTTGCTTCAAAAATTAAACGCATGGTGTCCAGCTGAGTGGACATTTTTGTAACTCCACGAAAAATAGGTTCATAAAAAAAAAAAAAAATTCAATTGCATTGTTTTTTTCATGCCTAAAGAGGAACAAAAACACACAAGAAAAAAATATTGACTAAGGTTCTCATAATTCATCCATGAAAGGGTTAAATGGGTTATGAAGGCTGTATAAAGTCTGAGTGCGATCCATAAGAACATGCCTTTTTTTGAGAGTTTTTCTCATAATGCAATCACTGAGACTGATCCATCTGACTGTCAAGGTAGCTAAATATGCTCTAAATGTGCAACCCACTCCCATAATTGGTATACGAAATAAAGTTCTGCAATTAGTTCCTGAAAATATGTTGAATTGCTCTTCTATTGTGTGCATTTTGTCCTCTGTTGGGGACAAAAGTGTGACAGTTTAATTTAAAAAATACTGTCCATTGCAAAAGACATTCCATTAAAAAAAAAATCAATCAATAAATAAAAATAATTTTTAAAATGTATCTGAAAAAACTGTTGCATTATGTAGTTTCCAATTCAAGACAAATTTTTAATGTAAAAAAGCTAAAATTGTCAATTTCCTGGGTCTCAGGAGGATAGTACCTCCATGAAATGAGTAAAAACTAGTATTAGAGTATGAAAAAAATGTGAGAAAACATATGATTAGCACTCATTAAAAATGTTTTAATTTCATAGTTTTATTTCAGAGTATATCACTTTCTGATGATGAGTTTTAAATGCACGTTTCTTTGCTTCAGAAATTAAATGCATGGTGTCCAGCTGAGTGGACATTTTTGTAACTCCACGAAAAATAGGTTCATAAAAAAAAAAAAAAAAAAAAAAAAAAAATTCAATTGCATTGCTTTTTTCATGCCTAAAGAGGAATAAAAACACTGACTAAGGGTCTCATAATTCATGCATGAAAGGGTTAAACCACCAAGTGCTAAATCTCCAACTATCTGGGCAAAAAAAAACTACGTGTTCTGGAGATTGCATGACCAACGGTGGGCTCTAGACTACTCCAATACTCCGTAAAAACGGGGTCCAGCTCAGCCAGGCCGCTACCAGAGGGGGGTCACTTAACCCTTTCATGCATGGTGGTCACTACAGTGGACAGTTCTTCTACAGCTCTTCTCTTGTATATTCATGGGTTTTGTTGTTTTAGTTCCATATCAGCCAACACAGAGGACACTTATGCATCATCCCATACACTGACATTCATACCGTTAATGTAACTTTGCTGGTGTTAATAAACCTGATCTGCACAAACATGTTTGAGTTTAAATCGATTGCTAGTTGTTATTAGACTGTACTGAAGAGGGGTTTTTTTAAGCAGAAAGACATTTTTTATATATATATATCTCCATGAAGTGAATAATAATTAGTAGTAGGGTATGTTAAAATGTGAGAAAACATCTGATTAGAAGCATTAAAAATGTTTTTATCGCATAGTTTTCCATATCACTTTCTGATATTGCGTTTTAAATACATGTTTCTTTACTTCAAAAATTAAATGCATGGTGTCCAGCTGAGTGGACATATTCGAAACTCCTTAAAAAAACAAAAACAAACAAAAAAACTCAATCACATTGTTTTTTTCATGCCTAAAGAGGAATAAAAAACTCAGGAAAAATATCTTGACTAAGGTTCTCATAATTCATGCATGAAAGGATTAATTTAAATTATTAACCTACCACTTATATTTCAGATGGAAGAACCAACACAGGAGAAAATGAAGAATTCACCAAAAAGAAGGGTTGAGGTTTAAAAAGTTAAAACAAAGCTTGATTTATTGCTTCAGGCAAAAATAGAAAAAAAAAAAAAAAAAAGAAGTCAGTTATCCACTAGTATCTCTTACGACGACCTCGCTAAATCTACTTCCTCTTAAGAGTCTCCTTCATTACATTTTATTGTCTTTAGTCTCTTTGAAGACGTTCATATTTGGTACATAAGTTCAACATACACATATAATCGGTTGACAGTTGTTATGTAAAACACGTCAGACATAATGTCAATCACTCCACGTGAGGTGATTCTAAGAAAACACACATTTGAAATTTCACTTAAGTTTAACAAGTGCATTGGACACCCTGGTTTGACATCTGCACACTTAGACTAGTGTTTCTAAACCACAGAAACTTTCCAGAGCTGTATTGTGTGAGCAAGCACCTATGCGTCTGTTCATCTCACTTAACCAAAAAAGGTTTTCATTTTGCAAAACAAGCGCTTTATGTACGAACCAGAAACGACCCTGACCTTTCACTGTTCAGTACACACAGGTGTGAGTTTCAACTTAACCACAAAAAATTTCCCTGTAAGCAGATACAAAATATAAATCAGAATATAACAATGTAGATTTGCAAAATAAAACACTCATCAAGCAAAACAACTTATAATATTTATTTTCTTCTTTTCCTTTTTGGTCATCTGACATCTTAAGGCAAGACCAGCGTCTTACAGAACGATACAAATACTCCTCCCTGAGAATATTTATCCAAATAAAAAAAAGAAATGCGCAATTCTCTTACGACTATTTATTTATTTATTTATTAGGATCCCCATTAGCTGATGCAGTACATCAACTACTCTTCCTGGGGTCCTCCCATTCCAAACAAACATACAGTATCCATTTCCAAGCATAAAAAACAATGTGATTCACCCTTATATTTCCTTCTTTAGAAAACTCAATAGTCAAACCAACAACATAAACAATAATAACAATACTACAAGATCAAATTAAAACCAACACGAACTATGACATTAAGTTACTTTTTTTACAGCCACAAAAAATGTCGGTAACAAAGATGAACAAAGCCCCACCGATTAATCAACATCGGTCAATATGTAACTGATGCATTAACTTCGACAACCACGGACCGCTATCCTCTTCGTCTTACAAACCATTCACCCCCCACCCCTGTCCGTGCACTTCCTGTGTACCGCAGTTTCACTCTGCAGGTGCACCTGGGTATTAATACTGTACATTAACTGTCACTTACATTTTAAAGAATGATTTACCAAACAATTAATATATCACTACTTATAAAATATATACTCGCATCTTCTCCCAAAAGTCTGCTCTCCCTCCACATCTATAACCCCTGGTTCCCCACGGGTCACGTACTAGTCTAATATAAGACTATTATACAGGGTGCTGAAGTTGTGTAAATTATCTTTGTGAGATAAACAAAGATACAACTGTTAATCCACATGTCCGCCATTATCTAATATAAGACTATTATATCCTGTGTATATCAATGTTCTTATTTCATATAGCTGCCAATTTATCAGTTATCGGCCAATATACTGAATATTGGCCTATATATCAGATATCGCCTTTTTTTAGCCCCCATATTGGTATCAGCATTGACCCCAGAAATCCCGTATCAGTCAGGCTTTACATTTGAACAATATCAGTAGCTGTAATGAGCCTGTTTACATTTGCACATCCCAGAATATTAAAGTGCAAACTGTCCAAAAACAGAAACATGTCACATTTTTCTTTTCGAGTCAAATACTTGTCCATTCTCCAAACCTCTGATCTTTCTCATTCTCAGATCGACATGACAGTAGATTTGTTTGTTGTACATCCCTAAAATGAGTCCAGGGAGCTCCAACGCTAAAACATTAGTTCCACCTGCTACATATTTTCATTTTCATTTTATTTATTTATTTAGACTGGGACAATGCACAGTATACATTAAGCTTAAAAAGGAGAGATGTAGTGTCCCAGGTTGTAGCACTAGTGCTAATAATCCACCTGTAGTCCCTGGGCAGGCTGATGGTATCATTAAAAAAAACAGACATTAATAAAAACTAGAACATTAACAAGTGTTCAGAGAACGCAAACCTACGCCAAGCACCCTGAACGGTGTGCATGTGTGGATCAACTATTTCTTTTTAAATTAAACAGTTTCAAGGTTGTTCCATACAGCAGAAAAAGTGGAAGCTTGGTACCAGTCATGTGTATGTCAAATTATATTAAATTCCAATCAATATTTGTTAAGTTATAATGAAAAATGTGTCGTAAATGGGATTTTCAATGTTAAATGGAAATATCCACAGAGTCCACATTCCACAGTGGATGTGGACAATTTTGTGCCAGATGTAAGATATTGTTATAAGCTATGGGTGGATCAAATTGGAGGCTAATCAGAGTGGTTTTGAATTTTTTAATGAATTTTCAAAAATATCTCAATGATGAGAGATAGGAAAATTGTAGATTTTGTGACCTTGCTGTGACCTTGAACTTTGGCCTACTGGGCCCAAAATTTAATGGGTTGGTCCCAGGGTCTAGGCCTATCTGTGGGTACAATTTGGTAAAGATGGTTGGAATAGTTTTCCCATAAAGTTGCTAACAAACAAACACACAAACAAACACACAAAGTGAAGTGATCACAATACCTCTTGGCGGAGGTAAAAAACAGTAAAAAAAAAAAAAAAAAATGCATTTCTATATCTCCATCTGTATAAAATATTCATTCACATCCAACCATTCACTCCATGTTCTAACCTGAAGACCCCATGCCCCCTCGGCAAGCCTTCATGCCTCCCCTAGGGGGCCCACCCCACAGTTTGAGAAACAATGAACTAATACAAGGACGCCACCATCCACTTGGTGTTTTTGTTGTACCAGCTTTAATATTTCATTAGAGACGCAAACATTAAACAACTAGAAAAACAAGGATAACAGATGGTTACAAATTATTAACCTACATATTCTTCTAACATTTATTACCTCCACCAAGGAAGCAATGTTTTCTTGCTGTTTGTTTGTGCATTAGTTAGTCTGACTCTCAGCAGTACTATACAAAATCTACTGCACCAATTAGCATGAAACTTAACAGAAGGGTAGGGCAAAAGCCTTACATTTAAAGCTAATCCATAAAAATGTAGCGTTTAATAGGTTTTGGCACATCCATGTAAGTCATGTAACTCTTTCACTCTTTTTTCTTGATCACAAAAAATCTGAAATGTACTGTAGGTGTGATACAGTTGTGTTGGTGTATCAAAGTAAATATGATAGAAATATTACATCACAATAATATCCACATACTGAAGCACAAACACACAACAATCCAATTTTAATTCTTTTTTTTTTCAGACAGTGTTAGTGTGAAACACCATGAGGCATATGGACAGCATGCACACAAACACCTACACAAACAGGCCCGGTGTATATATTAAAGTGCAGCCTAGAACCTTATATATACACATATATATAAATATATACATGTTTTTTTCCTTCCTGTGTGTCCCATTTTGCCTGTGAATATCTCAAGTATTCATCTCTGTACTGTTTGCAATGGATTCCCATAAGAACACATTAGATTTTCAAAGTCATGTGAATCCAAACTTGACAGCGGTGAAACTCTCCTCAGTTGCGACTACATTTTGAGCTACATGAAATCGCTGTTTGAGTCCTACTTTTCAGTTCATGGACTGAAAAGACAACTTTACAGTAATGCTACAACATTATTTATACTCTCGAAGATATTTAAAAACTAAGTCAGTCACTGTTAGATCATTGAGCTACTTATTTCTGTAGCCATGTTGATACATTCTGTTATAAAAGCAGGCCTTTCTAAAGGATACATTAGGTTTTTTTTTGGAATCAGAGAGGATAATTGGAAATGGTGCTGTGAGAATCCACCGCCAACCAGTAGAAGCTGAAGCCACCTCCTCCTGAAACCTCTGTATTTTCCTTCATCACTATGTAACAGTGTAGTGGTAGGTAGTGAACAGACCACAGTTGCATAATGAAACATCGTATCCCACCAGTGTAGAGGGAGGCTCCTACTGATGCAAACTAAACACGGGTGTATTTACTTGTATGATAGACAGTAATGCTATGCTAATGCTGTTTCTTCGCTCTTCTGTGTTGGACTGAGACCAGACTGGACACTGTAGGGACTCACTACTCACTCAATGACCACTTTATTTGTTCATTTATTTTATTTATCTTTTTATGAGCAATGTAACAGTACATACAAAGGAGCAGAATTACAGTGCATTCATTATACATTGCCTTTTATATTATTTTCCCCTATACCCAATCCAACCCCAAGGCCCTCCGAGAAGGGGCAACGGCAGAAACAAAAACATCGTAACAGTCTCTGAGCAGTAAAAAATCAAATAAGTACAAGCAGTTTCAAATCTGTGATGTAGAAGAATATTAACTGAGCTAATGGAAATAGAAGAAAATAAAAATAAAAATAAAATAAATATAAAATTAAAAAAAAAATTAAAAAATGAAGTCATAGCTTGCAGATACCTGTGTTTAGACCACTTTATCTTCAAGGTAGGAGATGTTTTCATGGATCGTTTTTACTATATTGCTTTAAAACCCCTTCACACCCCGATTGCAACCAATTTTAGTCACCTGTATAACGGACAAGACTGAAAAAACACCCTCCAATCATTTTAACTGGCCCATTGAAATGATTGAATGATGATATTGTTAGTGTGTATTTTTGTTGGCAGCTCCAAAAATAAGTCCAGAAGCAGATATAATTCCTCAACTCAATGCCAAACCCCATAATGACCATATTTACCTCATATCTCTTTTTGTTTACGATCGTCTGTGGGCATGTGTATTTAAAAGTGTGCCTAAGGTAAAGTCCTGTGATCATATATCTGTCAGTTTAGTATGTGACCAAGATGTGACCTATCCAAAGAACTTTAACGCTAACCAGTGACACAAAAGAATCCTGACCAATAGTGACTAATGTGATTAAACTCAAGAATTCAACCATCCAAATTAAAATAATATTTCAATATGTCTATCAAACTCAACTGCCATTTCACTCATTCTCAGAGGCAAACAAACAAAGCCGGGGGGGGGGGGGGGGGGGGGGGTTGACATTGCGCAGCGCTTGTGAACCCTCAGGAACAAACATTGTACGTTCCAGTTCTCTGGAGGCGTGGCTTCGAGGGGGATGTCAGAACGAAGGGGTTTGGACTTTTGAATTGTGTATTTTCAAAATGTAGCTACCTCAAACTGTTTTTTCCAGGATCTCCTACCCTACCTTTAAATGTCAGAAATATTTTTAGTTCACACAAACAGTTATTTTTGTTCATTTTTAAAACATTTAAGTAGATACGGGTAATTTAAAATAGCCACATGCAAAAATGCAAATTGAAATGCAAAGTTGAGACGACTACTGTTGCATAAATGGGTGAATGAGTATTTAGAGTAAATGTCGTTCTTACTGTGTTGTGCTTGTTATTTCAGCATGACTTTATTTGAAAGGTTTGTGAGTGAGAATTTCACCTTTCAGTTAAGATTCACAAAACAAATATTCACAACTGGAGAAAAAAAAAAAAAAAAAAACCCACACAGACACAAGTGTGAATCATGAAATTAATGGTCAAATTCCAATTACTGACACTGGACTCAGAGTCATGCTGTTGTGCATGCTGACTTGCTGTCATGGCTAGCTGGGGTGTTTGATAGAACGGAACCATTGTTGGTGTTGTTTCCCACTATTGCTGCATTCATGCGGCAGAATAAAAAATAAGAAAACTTCTTATGAATTCCAGCTTAGTAGACGATGGTAACACACACTATATGGGCTGTATTGGTTATTCATAGTCAATACATTCACAGGTGATTAATAATGCAGTTGTTGGTTCCCTTAGTTAGCACATTCTATCAGAGGATGTTACATACAATACTTCCAGCTGTCAGCAGTGGCTTCGCAGCTAAACAGGTTTTTTGCTTTTTGAAACTTTGGTTTAGGTTAGGTTTAGGTTAGTTTATTTCAGACACAGACATAATACAAAACATATGAAACAAAAACAAGAACAACAACAACAACCATAACAATAACAATAACAACAATAATAACAATAATAATAATAATAATAATAATAATAATAATAATAGTAATAATAATAATAATGATAAACAATACACAAATAAAAAAATCAAACAATAGAATAATAATAATAATAATAATAATAATAATAATAATAATAATAATAATAATAAAAAACAATACACAAAAAATCAAATAATAGAAAAAGAAAAGAACAACTGTTGTGGCTGAAAGGGAGTAGGAAGAAGCCACTGCTAATCCAGTCCTACCCCCTAATTCCAGTCCTCAGACTGTTCGTGCTGAATCACTTGATATACAACATAAGATTGTGATTATCTACACCCACTTCTACATACACACATACAGTCACATACACACATACATACCCATGATCACACCCTTCCTTGAGCCAGATATTGTGAAAATAACATTTCTTTGTACATTTTTTTTGAATTTTTGAATATTTGGACACTGCTTGAGGTCTACCTCCAACCCATTCCAAAGCTTGACCCCACACACTGATACACACAAACTTTTCCTGGATGTCCTGACTGCTGGGACTTTGAAATTCCCACATCCCCTCAGGTTATAGCCCCCCTCTCTATGGGCAAGTAGTTTTTGTATGTTGGCCGGTAGTTGATTTTTTATTGGCTTTATATAGAAGTTGAGCTGTGTAAAAATTTTACCAAATCATTGAGTTTTAATAGTTTTAACTGCAAGAATAATAAATGAGTATGATCCAAATAGCCGACTTTATGTAAGACTCTGATACCATGTTTTTGTAATGTGAAGAGAGGGTGTAGAGTAGTTTTATAGTTATCGCCCCATAATTCTATGCAGTAGGTTAGGTATGGCAGGAACAGACAACAATACAATATATAGAGTGCCTTATAATCCAGGACGTGTTTAGCTTTGTTAATGATGGAAATGCTTTTGGATACTTTTGTTTGGATGAATCTGATGTGTGATTTCCAGACTCTAAGTTTCCAAAATTAGAGTTTGGAATCTGAATATTTCCAGTAAAATTTCCAGATTGTCCTTCTCTGCAAACCAAAAGCTGTGGTCTGACAAATATGACATGAACTGCACTGAGACTGAATGGGGTTCATTTTAAATAGGATATTTAGAAATGGACTTTGTAATTCACAGATGAATACCTACACATGGGAATTCAGCCTTAGTGGTGGTTGGAGCCAAAATACATTTTCATTTGTTTATTCCTCTTTTAAATTTTGACCTTAATTTAATCATTGTTTAGTGGGTGTGGCTGTGATGATGGCCACATGTGCCATTCATCATGGGTGTTGCAAGGTTACATATACCTGCTGTGTGAGGTGGGCGGTGTGTGTGTGAGGAAAGCCCCAAACAATTTTCTGACCGTGAGACAGAATAAATTAAGTTGGCCGGCGTTTTCAGTGTTTTTTATGTTAAGAAGCGTATTTAGTTTATTTATAGAAAGTATATGGAACAACGATTGCAGGGGTGTCAAACTCATTTTAGTTCAGGGGCCACATTCACCCCAATATGATCTCAAGTGGGTTGGACCAGTAAAATAATAACAGTGAAAAAAGTAAAATTACATTATGATCAGGTTTATATCTACATTGTTTCCTTAAAAATCTGAATAACGTGAACAACTTGAAATGTCTTAGGAAAATCAAGTGCAATTTTAACAATATTATGCCTTGGTTTATCCGTTTATCATTTACACATGTGCATTACAGCTTACATTACAATTACAAATACACAAAACATTTAGTAACAAGTAGAATATTGATGAAATTGCATTTACTTTTCTGAAGACATTTCACATTATTCATATTTCTTCAGGTTATTCGCATTTTTGTTAAAGGATAGTTTGTTAATGTAAACATTTTCATGTAATTTTACTTTTTTTTTTTTTTTTTTACACTAAAACAAAGATAAAATCTGCACTTGTCATTATTATTATTATTATTATTATTATTATTATTATTATTATTATTATAAAAGGTTATTATGACAGTATTTTTCTGGTCTGACTCAATTGAGATCTAATTGGTTTATATGTGTATGTATAGAACCTGAAATAACATGATTTTTATACTATTGATTAATATCGTCAGTGTAATTTTGGCATTTCACAAATTCATCCTACGGGCTGGATTGGACCCTTTGGCGGGCCGGATTTGGCCCCCGGGCTGCATGTTTGATACCTGTGAACAATTGTGACCTATATGAACACTTATAGTCGATATTAGTGAATAAATGGATTGGCATATCCAAAGACAAAGAAAAGCAGCTGGACATTAATTCATGCACACGACAAAAAAATACAACAGGTTGAACCCTTCCATACTATAGTAGTGGCTAAAGGTAAAGCTACTACAGTGGTGTAGGTAAAGGTAAATGAGTGTCTGTCAAACAGGAAGACGACGCAACAAGGTACCAAGTAGACAAAAAAAGTCCCAAAAAAAGCAACTTAATGGTCGTATCAGCAGCAACTGAAAAGTGAACTCATGATAGACAGTCTGGAGGGAAAGTGAGAGAAAGTGGTTGGTATATGTGCCAAGGAGCTGATTAGGAGCCAACTGGTGTACAGGTGGGTGAAGTAGTCAGGCGAAGAATTAGAATGGAGCTAAGTGACAAGAGGAAAAATGGTGTAAATAACACTAGAAGTGGTTGTAGGCACAACAGGGACATTTTTGACACATTTAGTGTGAAAGGACAGCACATTTACTCAATTGTTCAGCTCTTAAATGGCTCATTAGCATGAAATGTATGGAAAGTGAAGACAGTATGAAGGCTCTAAGACGAATACCTAATACTTAATCCCTAAGTCGTGGGTAAACAGTAAATAATGATATACATTAGTCCAAAGTTAAGGGAATATCCATGTGATTATTAAGGGGGGGGTGTCCTATGAAAAAATAAAACCTCTAATTAAGTATCATTAAAATGAAAAGCCCTTCCTCTAGGGCCTTAAATACTTTAATAACGATAGCCGTTTTTAATGTCTCGTGGAATTTTGACAGTTTCAAGTTTCCGATAATGAAAAGAAGAACAGCTTCCGAGTGGAAATGCTTATATAACTTATATGGGACGCTGATGAAAGTCAGGGCTTATTAGCTGGGTTTTATACAGAGAAACGGTAGTGCTTCAGGGAGACTAAACACTTCATATCGTGTAGGGACTGAAAAAAAAAAAAGTCTTGTATGGCCTTTTCAGGAATTCTCTTGGCTGTTTTAAATTCAGGTGTTTGACCCAGTGAAGGCTGGCATACATAATCTATGACATTGTCCTCAACACTGAGTTCCTTTCCAGCTTCCTGGGGAATAGATTTTGTATCCCTTGTGTTAGGACTGGTTTCTCAGTCACAGACAAGGGTGCCACTGTTCGGCTTTGTTGTAGCTTACAAGCTCCCTGTCTCCATCTCCTCTCCTCTTCACTTACTCTTCCTGAATTCTCTTCCTGTCACTCTTTCTGTTATATACTCTCTCCACTCTTTTTGCCACTCTGTCACTCAAATTTATATATCTCCTCACTGCAGCCGCACTCCTTCCTGTCTAGTTTCTCTACATCTTTTTTTTTTTTTTTTTTTTAAATCTCAAATCTATATCTCAGCGCGATATATCTTCAATTTGGTCTTCGTTCCACCCTTTCTGTCTTCATTTCCACCTGCTTGCATTCTGTCTTTGTTCTTGTTTTTATCTTTGCTGCACTTAGGCTCTTTTGTCCTGTGTCATCGATCACTTCTCCCTCCCCTAATCCATCTCATCATCCATCGTTTTTCTGTTTCTTTTCTTTCCGAGCAGGCTTTGTTTGCCTCTTAATTGCTCCTCCTCTCTGCTCTCCTGCCTGTATTTCTTTTCCATCTTTAGAACAGCTACTGAAGAAACAGTGTAAGCTACAAGGGGGAATATTATTCAAATCAAATTGTTTATTATACAAGGAAAGTGGACTGTGTGTGTGTGTGTCAAGGTTATTATCATTAACGAAAACTAATGAAATGACGAAAACTAGGATTGTAAAAACATTTTCGTTAACTGAAATAAATAAAAACTGTAACTACAAGAAAAAAACGATAACTGAAACTGTATTGTGTTTACAAAACTAACTAAAACGGATAAAAATTACGGATAAAATTCCCTTCGTTTTCGTCTTTGTCAATGTCGGATTAATACAAAAGCGATTTATTTTGCTCTATCAATTTTAGCTAGCAGCACCATATAGTACTTCACGGTTCGTCACTTCTCGTCACTTGTGGTTTAGAGTCGTCTTCTGGTCCCCACTCTACCTGGAAACATGGAGACTAAAGTTGGGAGAAAGCAGCAGAGTCCTGTCTGGGATTTATTTGAATACAATGGAGAAGAAGATAAAAGATACGACAAAACTAAAATTAATACTAAAACTAAAACTTTCGGAAAAAAAAAAAAAAAAAAAAGAAAACTAATAAAAACTAGAAAACCTGCTCTAAAAATGAATTAAAACCAACTGAATTAGGGGAAAAAAAAAAGTCAGAACTAAATAAAACTAAATTATAATGAAAAATCCAAAACTATTATAACCTTGGTATGTGTGTGTGTCTCAGGCATCGCACAAAATCCAGAAAGACCTAACTGCTACAGTTTGTCATACTTATGTATTTTTAGTCAAGGAAGACACTAGCAAAAACAGCAAGTTGATAGGACCAATATTTTGGGAAATAGTAGTAATTTCAGAATACAATAGCCTTATAATCATGTTGCTATGCCCATGACAGTTCACAGGAAGCACAGTACTGCACTGCATGATGGGAAATGAAGTTGAAAACAGTTTACTAACTTCAGTCCCTAGATATCGGTATTAATATATTAATTGTCATTTTCTTTTTTTTTTATGTATTTACTTATTTTGGTCTGGTATAATGCTTTTGCATCATTTCGTCAGGTATCATCATCATCATCATCATTATTTGCAGACTTGGGAGTCCATTTAAAAAACAAACAAACAAGCAATCAACAAACAGAATAAATAAAAAAACACAGGTTAAAAATACAGCGAAAACATCATCAATATTATAAAAGACAACTGTACCAGTGTCGCCACAGGGATGACTGGTATCGCACCGAACTATGATTGGGATTTGTCAAAAGCCTAATGATGGAATTCTGACAATCGTTCAGTCGACAGATAAATTTGTACATTAAGTTTGTCATAAGAGCCTGAAAAGTGTGAACTCCTGCATTGCTGAATAACTCACTTGCGCTAGTCCATCGAGGTGTTTTAAACAGTATTCTCATGGAATCATTATATGCTACTTTGAGCTTCTGTAAGCTAGCCTTTTTAAACCTGGCCAACAATGGGACAGTATAAAGAGGAGTACAATATGCTCTGAAGAGATTCTTGACATTTTCTGTACACATTGAGAATTTTCTTGCCAACATATTAGCCTGGGCCTATAACATCCGCCATTACCTGAACATATCATCATCATCGGACATTTGATCCGTAATAAAGTGACCTAAATACTTTATTTTGGTGCTGACACTCAGCACCTGTTCTGACAGATAAAAATGAGGAAAGTTTAGGTCCTTGTCCCCTTTTGTTCTGCATATCAAAACTGTACTCTTTGTAGCATTATTGTATTGCACTTCATACGTAATGCCATACTCAGAACATATATTCAGCATATATTTACCTATGTTTTATTTGTTTTGTACTTCCTGGACATGTAGTTTTGCATTTGGTTTTGTATTCATTTTGTTTTATCTTTGGATGTATTTAGTTTGGTTTGTCTGACTTTATACAGTAGTTGTGTATCACTACCCATTAAGGTTATTATTATTTAAAAGGGGGCAGGAAATATAAGAATTTCTTCATCCTGCTCCTTTTCAAGCATGGGTGTGTATATGTTTGTTCACCTGATGATTACACTGGTCAACAACAAATTTATTGTTTAAGTTTTTTGAGCTGATTTAGGATAATTTTGGTGTGCTGAATCCAAAAATCACCTTAATTTTGCTCAATCAGGTCAACTTTCTGAACTATGCTACATATTGGCTTTTTAACATTTTTGCTTACATTTATGGGCATTTTCACACCATATGTTACAAAATTATTTTATATTTCTTGCAATAAATGAGTTCTGAAGATTGTACTTTTGCCAATTTATGATTGTTTTTTTTTTAATATTACAGGTGAATGAAATGGCTTCGACTACAAGGTCTTGCTAAAATAAGCCTGACGTATTCTGCTACATCTGCGGTGAATACACCATTGTACCTAACAGGAATCAAGTCACAAGTTTCATAAAGTGTGCTTACCAATCTTATTTTGGTATTAATTATTATATTTTGTGAGAAGATCAAATTTTTCAAAATCAAATTAGCAAAAAAAACCTGACCTGATTGAGAAAAACAGATGTCATTTTTGGATTTAGCGGTGCAAAATGGTCCTAATTCAGTTGAAAAAACCTAGACAACTTGCAAAAAACATTTTTTTGTAACCCAGTGTTATTTAGAAGAGGGCAGGAAATATAAGAATTTCTTCATCCTGCTCCTTTTCGAGCATGGGTGTGTACATGTTTGTTCACCTGATGATTATTGAATGTTTGCTGATGAAATGCACAACCATGAATGAAATAAATGAAAAAAAAAAGAATTTTAAAAAATGATTTACCAAACATTGTTTATGTCAGTACTTATAAAACATAGACTAACATCTTTTCCCAAAAGTCAGTTCTCCCCAGCATAAAAACTGCCACATCTAGAACCCATGGGAAACCACAGGTCAACATGCTAGTTTTATTTATATAGTGCCAAATTATAACAAAAGTTATCTCACATTTAGAGTAGTAGTCATTTATTCATCCATTTAACAGAACATGATAGGGATGCACCGATACCACTTTTTTCCAGACCGAGTACGAGTACGAGTACTTACATTTGAGTACTTGCCAATACCGAGTACTGATACGAGTACTTAATAATCCCATTCCAGTTCTTAGTTACTTTTGTAAATGTGCTTTATTGTCGTTGTCATTAGTCTGACTGGAACAAAGTGCTGCTACTGACATTTAATGTGTTGGAATGAGCGTTTCTCAATTAATCCACCAGTGGGCGCCACTCTGAATTAACCATACTGGACAAATACCATGAAGAAAAGTAAAGTTTTTTTGAGAAGAAGAAGAATAAAGTCAGTAATAACAAACATGGAGACAACAGAGGTAACACTAATGTGATACTAATATTGCAGCACTTTTGCTGGTAAGGTTTAAAAGCTTAGCTTCAGCAGGTAGAGAAAAGAGAAATGAGTGATAAGTTTCGTCTTCACTTCCGCTGGTGGTGGTCCACACCGCTCCGTACTCCCGGTGGTATTCTCTGTCTCCACTAGCACCTGGAAAACGGATGGAATGTACGCAGAGGATGGTCAGAACGCTGCGTCCGTATCTGTCTGTGTCTGTAACGTTACTTGCAGTCAGCGTTACTTTTATCACCGTTGCTTATTTTGAAAAATCTCCACACTCTTCAGACTCCACACACATTATTCCTCCTCCTCGTACCTGCTGCACTGAACTGTGAATGTCACACGGCCGTAAGTGGTATTAGAGCATTTGTATCGGATTACTTTTATGAGTATGAGTACACACACTGAGTATTGGAGCCGATGCCCGATACTGGTATCGGTATCGGAGCATCCCTAGAACATGATATATACATACATACAGTTCAGATCTCCATACCAAACGTGGGCAAAAAGGTGTAGACTGAAGCAACAGCGTCTTAATGCCTATCCTATTTACAAGAAGGAAAGCTGCAGAAACAAAATAAAAGAACAAGATGGTGCAGTTTTAAACAATAACATAGACTGATAACTCCTCATGGACAAAGACCCAGGATCAGGACAGATCCTCTGACCCACAGAGCTGGTCTAAACCAGACTCTTAACCCTTTATTCGGCAAGTGACTATTTTTGGTCATTTCCACATACATTACAAGACAGTGACAGCAACAGTTACAGTGAGTGAGGACAGTGAGTCAACAATCTTAGGTCCAATGTGGTCTACAGCAGTGGTCCCCAACCTTTTTGTACTACAGACCGGTTTCATGCATGAAAATTTTCCGTGGACTGGTAAGAGGTGCGGGGGTCCCAGATTTCCTTTACAGTCTGTCTATCTATCTATCTATCTATCTATCTATCTATCTATCTATCTATCTATCTATCTATCTATCTATCTATCTATCTATCTATCTATCTATCTATCTATCTACACTGTAAAAAAAAAAACAAAAAACAAAAAAAATAAATAAATAACGGTATTATTCCGGCAGCTGGGGTGCCAAAAAAATACTGTTAAATAACGGAAAATAACCATTTCATAAAAATACAGTAATTTTCCATAACTAAAATACAGTTTTTTGCCCTAACTTTACATGAGATTGTTTTTTTTTTATTTGATTTTTTAATGTTTAATAAAGAATATTTACATGTATTAAAACGATCAAATTGCCTATATATATATATTTCTATAATTTTCAATGAGACTAAGTTGTACAATCCACTAATAAAAACTGTATTTGGACAGTTTATCAGTGCTTATACATGTTATACATTCACAAAAATACATTTATTCAACATTTTTGTGGTGAAGCCTCCTGTAATTCCACAAGATATTTGTCAATTAACAAACAAGAAGGAAAGCTGCAGAAACAAAACAAAAGAACAAGATGGTGCAGTTTTAAACAACAACATAGACCGATAACTCCTCATGGACAAAGACCCAGGATCAGGACAGATCCTCTGACCCACAGAGCTGGTCTAAACCAGACTCTTAACCTTTTGTCGGGCAAGTGACTATTTTTGGTCATTTCCACATACGTTACAAGACAGTGACAGCAACAGTTACAGTGAGTGAGAACAGTGAGTCAACAATCTTAGGTCCAATGTGGTCTACAGCAGTGGTCCCCAACCTTTTTGTACTACAGACCGGTTTCATGCATGAAAATTTTCCGTGGACTGGTAAGAGGTGCGGGGGTCCCAGATTTCCTTTACAGTCTGTCTATCTATCTATCTATCTATCTATCTATCTATCTATCTATCTATCTATCTATCTATCTATCTATCTATCTATCTATCTATCTATCTATCTATCTATCTATCTATCTATCTATCTATCTATCTATCTATCTATCTATCTACACTGTAAAAAAAAAAACAAAAAACAAAAAAAATAAATAAATAACGGTATTATTCCGGCAGCTGGGGTGCCAAAAAAATACTGTTAAATAACGGAAAATAACCATTTCATAAAATACAGTAATTTTCCATAACTAAAATACAGTTTTTTGCCCTAACTTTACATGAGATTGTTTTTTTTTTATTTGATTTTTTAATGTTTAATAAAGAATATTTACATGTATTAAAACGATCAAATTGCCTATATATATATATTTCTATAATTTTCAATGAGACTAAGTTGTACAATCCACTAATAAAAACTGTATTTGGACAGTTTATCAGTGCTTATACATGTTATACATTCACAAAAATACATTTATTCAACATTTTTGTGGTGAAGCCTCCTGTAATTCCACAAGATATTTGTCAATTAACAAACAAGAAGGAAAGCTGCAGAAACAAAACAAAAGAACAAGATGGTGCAGTTTTAAACAACAACATAGACCGATAACTCCTCATGGACAAAGACCCAGGATCAGGACAGATCCTCTGACCCACAGAGCTGGTCTAAACCAGACTCTTAACCTTTTGTCGGGCAAGTGACTATTTTTGGTCATTTCCACATACGTTACAAGACAGTGACAGCAACAGTTACAGTGAGTGAGAACAGTGAGTCAACAATCTTAGGTCCAATGTGGTCTACAGCAGTGGTCCCCAACCTTTTTGTACTACAGACCGGTTTCATGCATGAAAATTTTCCGTGGACTGGTAAGAGGTGCGGGGGTCCCAGATTTCCTTTACAGTCTGTCTATCTATCTATCTATCTATCTATCTATCTATCTATCTATCTATCTATCTATCTATCTATCTATCTATCTATCTATCTATCTATCTATCTATCTATCTATCTATCTATCTATCTACACTGTAAAAAAAAAAACAAAAAACAAAAAAATAAATAAATAACGGTATTATTCCGGCAGCTGGGGTGCCAAAAAAATACTGTTAAATAACGGAAAATAACCATTTCATAAAAATACAGTAATTTTCCATAACTAAAATACAGTTTTTTGCCCTAACTTTACATGAGATTGTTTTTTTTTTATTTGATTTTTTAATGTTTAATAAAGAATATTTACATGTATTAAAACGATCAAATTGCCTATATATATATATTTCTATAATTTTCAATGAGACTAAGTTGTACAATCCACTAATAAAAACTGTATTTGGACAGTTTATCAGTGCTTATACATGTTATACATTCACAAAAATACATTTATTCAACATTTTTGTGGTGAAGCCTCCTGTAATTCCACAAGATATTTGTCAATTAACAAACAAGAAGGAAAGCTGCAGAAACAAAACAAAAGAACAAGATGGTGCAGTTTTAAACAACAACATAGACCGATAACTCCTCATGGACAAAGACCCAGGATCAGGACAGATCCTCTGACCCACAGAGCTGGTCTAAACCAGACTCTTAACCTTTTGTCGGGCAAGTGACTATTTTTGGTCATTTCCACATACGTTACAAGACAGTGACAGCAACAGTTACAGTGAGTGAGAACAGTGAGTCAACAATCTTAGGTCCAATGTGGTCTACAGCAGTGGTCCCCAACCTTTTTGTACTACAGACCGGTTTCATGCATGAAAATTTTCCGTGGACTGGTAAGAGGTGCGGGGGTCCCAGATTTCCTTTACAGTCTGTCTATCTATCTATCTATCTATCTATCTATCTATCTATCTATCTATCTATCTATCTATCTATCTATCTATCTATCTATCTATCTATCTATCTATCTATCTATCTATCTATCTATCTATCTATCTACACTGTAAAAAAAAAAACAAAAAACAAAAAAAATAAATAAATAACGGTATTATTCCGGCAGCTGGGGTGCCAAAAAAATACTGTTAAATAACGGAAAATAACCATTTCATAAAAATACAGTAATTTTCCATAACTAAAATACAGTTTTTTGCCCTAACTTTACATGAGATTGTTTTTTTTTTATTTGATTTTTTAATGTTTAATAAAGAATATTTACATGTATTAAAACGATCAAATTGCCTATATATATATTTCTATAATTTTCAATGAGACTAAGTTGTACAATCCACTAATAAAAACTGTATTTGGACAGTTTATCAGTGCTTATACATGTTATACATTCACAAAAATACATTTATTCAACATTTTTGTGGTGAAGCCTCCTGTAATTCCACAAGATATTTGTCAATTAACAAACAAGAAGGAAAGCTGCAGAAACAAAACAAAAGAACAAGATGGTGCAGTTTTAAACAACAACATAGACCGATAACTCCTCATGGACAAAGACCCAGGATCAGGACAGATCCTCTGACCCACAGAGCTGGTCTAAACCAGACTCTTAACCTTTTGTCGGGCAAGTGACTATTTTTGGTCATTTCCACATACGTTACAAGACAGTGACAGCAACAGTTACAGTGAGTGAGAACAGTGAGTCAACAATCTTAGGTCCAATGTGGTCTACAGCAGTGGTCCCCAACCTTTTTGTACTACAGACCGGTTTCATGCATGAAAATTTTCCGTGGACTGGTAAGAGGTGCGGGGGTCCCAGATTTCCTTTACAGTCTGTCTATCTATCTATCTATCTATCTATCTATCTATCTATCTATCTATCTATCTATCTATCTATCTATCTATCTATCTATCTATCTATCTATCTATCTATCTATCTATCTATCTATCTATCTATCTACACTGTAAAAAAAAAAACAAAAAACAAAAAAAATAAATAAATAACGGTATTATTCCGGCAGCTGGGGTGCCAAAAAAATACTGTTAAATAACGGAAAATAACCATTTCATAAAAATACAGTAATTTTCCATAACTAAAATACAGTTTTTTGCCCTAACTTTACATGAGATTGTTTTTTTTTTATTTGATTTTTTAATGTTTAATAAAGAATATTTACATGTATTAAAACGATCAAATTGCCTATATATATATATTTCTATAATTTTCAATGAGACTAAGTTGTACAATCCACTAATAAAAACTGTATTTGGACAGTTTATCAGTGCTTATACATGTTATACATTCACAAAAATACATTTATTCAACATTTTTGTGGTGAAGCCTCCTGTAATTCCACAAGATATTTGTCAATTAACAAACAAGAAGGAAAGCTGCAGAAACAAAACAAAAGAACAAGATGGTGCAGTTTTAAACAACAACATAGACCGATAACTCCTCATGGACAAAGACCCAGGATCAGGACAGATCCTCTGACCCACAGAGCTGGTCTAAACCAGACTCTTAACCTTTTGTCGGGCAAGTGACTATTTTTGGTCATTTCCACATACGTTACAAGACAGTGACAGCAACAGTTACAGTGAGTGAGAACAGTGAGTCAACAATCTTAGGTCCAATGTGGTCTACAGCAGTGGTCCCCAACCTTTTTTGTACTACTGACCGATGTTATGCATTAAAAATTTTCCATGGACCGGGTAGAGGCGCAGGGGTTCCAATAACAAAACCCTTTGTCAGTTCAGAGCATGTGATCAGTCAGTTACAATGATTCTACAGTAGAATATCAACTCACCCTAATGCAGAAACAGTCAGAACCCTGGACTTGTTCCCCTGCAACTAGACGGTCCCATTTGGGGCTGATGGGAGACACACAGTCCAGGTGTGTTCCGTAGATCCAGTCTACTCTGGATTCCGTTGGAAATGGAAGGACTTTAAGGGGTTTTGTGGCGATATCTGCATATTCTGCTTTGATTTTAATCCAGAATGCACAGAGGTTTGAAGTTGTCTCAAACATGGATTGATGTGCCGGAGCAGTTTGGAGGCACTTGTGCGTCACCTGTTGCGATGAACCTGTAACTTCGGCAGGAATCCTGATATTTCCTTCTAAATGCGGCTTTCTGTTTGCAGGCAGTCTGTGACCCTTCTACAGCCTCATCGTTTCCTTGTTTCTTCCCGAAAAAGTTCTCCAGTGAATTTTGTTTTTGGCTCATTTCTTTAGAGCAGTTTGTGAGGCGAGGGCAGAAACGGTTGCTTTTCAAAATAAAATCTCCGCAAGACTATTGGAAAAAATAGCTTTAAAATTAACCACTTTTTTTTTTTTCTTGGCGGACCGGTACCAAATGATCTATGGACCGATACCAGGCCGGGGACCGGGGGTTGGGGACCACTGGTCTCCAGGGTCTGTAAGGTCCACCTCTGCATGAACAGTGAGTGTACCTGCTTTGTTAGGTACCATGAAGTAATGGTACTAATGTAAGGACTGATGTTCAAAGGGATAATGTGGATGTGGACAGGGGTCTGGATCAGCACTTATGTCGTTCTAATGTTCAAAAATACATGTTCCTTTCACCTCACTTGTGTTTTTTTTTATTCATTCATTCATTTTCTGAACCCGCTTTATCCTCACTAGGGTCGCGGGGGTCGCTTGGAGCCTATCCCAGCTACATAGGGGCAAAGGCGGGGTACACCCTGGACAAGTCGCCAGTTCATCACAGGGCTGAACATTTAGAGACAAACAATCACTCTCACATTCACACCTATGGGCAATTTAGATTAACCAATTAACTTATTAGTGCATGTCTTTGGATGGTGGGAGGAAGCCGGAGTACCTGGAGAGAACCCACGCAGACACGGGGAGAACATGCAAACTCCACACAGAAAGGTCCCACCCCCCGTCGACTGGTGTTGGAATCGAACCCAGGACCTTCTTGCTGTGAGGCACGAGTGCTAACCACTGCACCACCGTGTCGTGTCGTCATATTTTTTTTTATTTTAATCTTTATTTTTTTGCCACTTACAGCTTACGAACCAAATATGGTAACTCCGTTGATCTTGATTTTCTACTTGACAATGATAAGTTTTGGAAAAGTTCACAAACGGGCACAAAAGTCTGATGTTGTCCAGTAACACACTGAGGTTGAACTGTTGAATTTCTGAGTATTTCTATGAGTGAACTGTAAAAGGTTAAGCCAATTCACAGTCACCCAACAGAATCCTCCAGGAGCAAACACTTGATGACAGTAGTGAGGAGAACTTCCTGTTAACAGGCACAAACCTCAAGCAGACCCCGGCTCTTAGAGGATGGTCCAAGAGACATGTCGTAGAACTGATCCTTATGTTTACTGTACTTATGTGCCAGCAGTGGCGTAGACAAGACACGACAAATGCTACATCCAATGTTTTCCTCATCCTCTGATTTCAATCTGATTCCGTTCTGCAGCTCCTCTTTGGAGCCATGTTGGACCTAATTAATTTCATGTCTCCTCTCTTTCACCTCTCCCTAGGCTCGCGTCCCCGTGACTGTGGTGATCTGTACGCCAGTGGTCAAAGAGAGGACGGCATCTATTCCGTGTTTCCTGTTCACCACCCCTCAGGCTTCCAGGTCTACTGTGACATGACCACAGATGGAGGAGGGTGGACGGTGAGTCAGAGGAAACACACACAGCATCTCCCTCAGATGCAGCACGGCAGACACACACAACAAGGTCTTAAGCTGCATCAAAATAGATCCATCCACTTGGCAGGCTACGTTTTACCAGGGTTATAATCGAGATGAAATTGCAAACGGAACAAAAAAAAACAACCAAAAAAAAAGCACCTTGCACTGCATTTATTTTTTGAATAAAAAACCAAATCTACTAGATTGGGGTCATTCCAGTCACGTTGCACATATACTTATACTCTATCTATCTATCTATCTATCTATCTATCTACACTGTAAAAAAAAAAATTAAAATACTGTTAAATAATGGAAAATAACCTTCTCATAAAAATATGGTAATTTTCCATAATTAAAATACAGTTTTTTGCCCTAACTTTACATGAGATTTTGCATTTTTTTTAATGTTTAATAAAGAATATTTTCATGTATTAAAACAATCAAATTACCGATAAAAATATATATATAAATAATTTTCAATGAGACTGAGTTGTACAATCCACTGATAAAAACTGTATTTGGACAGTTTATCAGTGCTTATACATGTTATACATTCACAAAAATACATTTATTCAACATTTTTATTGAGAAACCTCCCGTAATTACACAAGATATTTGTCAATTAACAAACAAGTCTTGTTAAACTTACAGAACAAATACTCCTTTTACGGTTAATTTTCAGTAATTGTATCTCATTTTATTATTTTGTTTTACAGTATTAAACTGTAAATTAACAGTTTAATCTTATGAATAGAAAAGAAATATTTGTGAAATTACGATACATCTGCAAATGTATTTTAACTGTATTTTTCTGCAGAAAAAACAGGAAATTTTATGGTTATTCACAGTCTATTTTTGTAATTTCATTGATATTTTCCTGTATCTTAAAAATACAGGAAAAATCTGTACAATAAACAGTGAAAATTCTGTTAAAATACAGATATTTTTTTAGTGTATCTATCTATCTATCTATCTATCTATCTATCTATCTATCTATCTATCTATCTATCTATCTATCTATCTATCTATCTATCTATCTATCTATCTATCTATCTATCTATCTATCTATCTATCTATCTATCTATCCTGATACACCTATACTTTTTTCTGTGCCCATGCTGTGATTACAAGTGTACTGCCTTAGATTCTCACGCATCTGTGTCAAAATGTTTCATCTAAGTTTTATCATATAAAAGCATCGAGCTGTTAAACTGAAGCTGTTTGAAAATGGTTTAAAAATGCATAATGAAATTCATTAATGTTTTACTTTTAATTAATGGGCTATATTTCCAATTATAGTTATTGTTCTTATTGCACACATTCTGGGAGACATACACACAAGATTTAGAGTCAAAGAAATAGTTTATTCAGTCAGGCTGTACAAATTTGACAATAACATTCATTCTTCCAAGGCTGCACTTCGTTTTCCATTTTACCCCCCCCCCCCCGAAGAGGAGGCAAGGGGTATTGTTTTTGGTTCAGTTTGTTTGTTTGTTAAGACTCTAGCAGCAAAACTATTGATTGAATTCATACCAGATTGGGTTTATAGATTGCCAGTGATCCAGAGTAGATCTGATGGCATTTTGGGAAAAGTAGGTTAAAGTTCAGATTTTTGATGAATTTTTATTTATTTATTTATTTATTTTCCCTATTTACTTATAATGGGCGCGAATTCAAATGTCTGTAGCAGCAAAAATAGTGGTTGAATTCATACCAAATTGGGTTTATAGATTGTCAGTGACCCAGAATAGATGTCATTACACTTTGGGAAAGGTAGATCAAAATTTCAATTTTTTAAATCTTTTTTTTTTTTTTTTCATTTACTTATAATGGGCAAAATTTCACATGTCTTTTGCAGCAAAACTGTTGGATGATTTCATACCAAATTGGGTTTATAGATTGTCAGTGACCCAGAATAGATGTCATTACACTTTGGGAAAGGTAGATCAAAATTTAAATTTTTTATGATTTTTTTAAATCTTTTTTTTTCCCATTTACTTATAATGGGCAAAATTTCACATGTCTTTTGCAGCAAAACTATTGGATGATTTCATACCAAATTGGGTTTATAGATTGTCAGTGACCCAGAATAGATGTCATTACACTTTGGGAAAGGTAGATTAAAGTTTCAATTTTTTATGATTTTTTTAACTCTTTTTTTTTTTCCCATTTACTTATAATGGGCGAAATTTCACATGTCTGTAGCAGCAAAAGTGTTGGATGATTTCATACCAAATTGGGTTTATAGATTGTCAGTGACCCAGAATAGATGTCATTACACTTTGGGAAAGGTAGATTAAAGTTTCAATTTTTTATGAATTTTTTAAACTCTTTTTTTCCCCATTTACTTATAATGGGCGAAAATTTAAATGTCTGTAGCAGCAAAACTATTGGATGATTTCATACCAAATTTGGTTTATAGATTGCCAGTGACCCAGAATAGTTCTGATTACATTTTGGGAACAGTAGGTCAAAGTTTAGATTTTTAATGAATTTTGAAAATCTTTTTTTTCTCCATTTACTTATAATGGGTGAAATTTCTAATGTCTATAAAAAGCATCAATTTTGTTTCAATTTACTTCAAACTTGGCACATATATAGAGGCAAACATCCCCACATGCATGGACATGATAATATCAGCTGGACTGTTGCCAAAATAAGCTACAATACATGTGAGGGTTGGGGTTTGTTGTGCCTGGCACCACTTGTTACTTCAGGTTTTTATCGCACAAAGCTCTACACATTTTCAGTGAACAATTTAGTCCATCCCAGTATTTCATTCCCCTGCCCAGTTTGTACACTAGAGTACAACTTTCATAAATTAGTCTGTGATTGAGAAAAACAAACACAACCAGTCAGGCAGAACAACAGGGTATCGTGTATCTGAGAAGCTGTTTGGAGCGTCTGAGTACATCTCATGACAATTCTAACCAAATTTTAAATGTGCATTTTTAAGGTTACTTAGTATAGTTTTTGCATTTTTTTGCTGTTCTGTTTTTTTATGCATAATTCCCAATTAGTGAGTTCCAAACATCAGCAGGTAGAGAGCTGAAGGACAATGAATAAACAGGAAGCAAATAATTAAGAGAAAATGAGAAAACACAACAGAAAACATACCTGATGAGCTGTTATGACACTGTATGTGAACACAAGGTATAAAATGCTGATAGATAGATAGATAGATAGATAGATAGATAGATAGATAGATAGATAGATAGATAGATAGATAGATAGATAGATAGATAGATAGATAGATAGATAGATAGATAGATAGATAGATAGATGAAAAAATGAAAGAAGAAAAGATGGATGAAATGGAAGGAATGAAAGAAGGAAGAAGGGAGTGAAAAAGAAAGATGGGTCAAAGATGGATTGATGCAGATCTGAATTTTCACATATACTTTACATCTCATGATTAAACCTCACTCACTCTATCTATCTATCTATCTATCTATCTATCTATCTATCTATCTATCTATCTATCTATCTATCTATCTATCTATCTATCTATCTATCTATCTATCTATCTATCTATCTATCATCCAATTTTCCTTCATTGTTCTTTTTTCCGTCCATCCATCCTTGGCTCATCTTTTCTTTTCCCTCCTTCCGTCCTTCTTGTCTTCCTTCCGTATCATCCATCTTTCCCTCTTTCATTCTTTTCTTCATCCATCCATCCTTCTTTCCTACATCTTTCTGTCTGAACCTTTCCTTCCTCATCCTTTTCTTCCATTATCTGTTTCCATCCATCCATCCATCTTTGACCCCTCTTTCCTTTTCCCTCCCTTCCTTCATTCCTTCCATATCATCCATCTTTCCTACTTTCATTCTTTTCTTCTATCCATCATCCATCTTTGACCATCTTTCCTTTTCCCTTCCTTCCTTCCTTCCTTATTCCTTCCATATCATCCATCTTTCCTTTCTTTTCCTTTCCACAACAGAAAACGTACCCGATGAGCTGTTATGACACTATATGCGAACACTAGGTATAAAATGCTGTCATAGTGAGGTTTAATCATGAGATGTAAAGTATAATATGTGAAAATGTGTAGATGTTTATCCAATGTAAAGGTGCCAGCTTTAAAACAAACTATTTCTTATGTACAAATAAATATCACTATAATCAGAAAAAAAGCTGTTTCCATTTCAGTTATGTCTGACCTGTTTATTCTCATAAATCCTACATTCTTGTCTTTGTAGAATAACATTTAAAGATCCTGTTTTTTTTTTTTGGTTTTTTTTATTTCTAAGAAGGTGACATAGATAAAGATATTTAAAGTTTGGTAATATGCATGCCTTTGCCTTGATCAAACATCTGTCACTTGTCTGGCCTTGCTAAAGTAAACATAGTTGTTTAAGTACGACTGTATACTGGAAGCGCTGCGTCTTTGGGGAATGAGAGACAGCGAGGTGAACAAACACTGACACAGAGATGTTTGAAGTTATATTTGGAAGTGTGGTTTAGTGTTTTACACGCTCCATCTTACTGGTTAGAGCCATTTATTTCTCTTTGTTCTGAAGTATAACGTAGCTGTCCTCTGGGAAAGCTGAACAGTTCCTAATAGAGAACTGAAGCCTCGTATCACTTAAAAGAGTTGGAAATTTCAGCTACATGAATCCATCAAAACACCTATTTCACAGGTTGTGACACATTTTAGTGAAGCATTCAACTGCTGAATTTGGAATCTGTAACCTCAAAAAAACACTGAGCTGCAAATTTAGGAAGAAAAAAAAACAAAAAAAAACCTTATATGTGTTTTATGGGAGTGAATGCGTTTTTTTGGGTGGATATTTTTAAAGCTTCCTCAGATGGACGTTTCAGAAGGTCCTTACTTGAATGTGCAAATGTGTCAAACTGTCCTGATATTTTCAGTATGTAAATGGTAATGTATATGTAAATGGATACCACAGCATGACTGAACTGGATTAAACAACAAGCATGTACTCACGATCAGAATGGAGACTAAACTGAACATAATTACATGTTTTGATTTGATTTCGATTTGTTTCTTGAGCTGAAGGACATATCATTAACCTCATGGTATAATTGCTTTAGTCATATTTTTTCAGCACATAGCCAATGATGCAAAATTAAGCAGCAGTGTTAGGAATGGTAAAATTAGGCAGATATCACAATGTGACCAAAAATGAGACTTAGGTAAATATGCTATGAGGCTAAGGATATGGGTTTCCCATTGATATTAATAAGGTTCAGCTGTATTTGTATACAATTGTGCTCATAAGTTTACATACCCTAGCAGAATTTACGATTCTTTGGCCATTTTTTAGAGAATATGAATAATACAACATAATAATACAAAATAATAATAATAATAATAATAATAATAATAATAATAATAATAATAATAATAATAATAATAATAATAATAATAATAATACAATAATTCAAAAACTATAATAATACAAAAACTTTTCAAAAATACAAAAACTTTATACTACTACTACTACTACTACTACTACTACTACTACTAATAATAATAATAATAATAATAATAATAATATTAATAACACAATTATTCAAAAACTATAATAATACAAAAACTTTTCAAAAATACAAAAACTTTATACTACTACTACTACTACTACTACTACTACTACTACTAATAATAATAATAATAATAACACAATTATTCAAAAACTATAATAATACAAGAACTTTTCAAAAATACAAAAACTCAATACTAATAATACTAATAACAACAACAACAACAGTAATAATAATAATAATAATAATAATAATAATAATAATAATAATAATAATAATAATAATAATAAATAACAAATAATAATAATACGAAATTTATTTTTAGCTGCTTCTCTTAAGATAAGATACTTTATTGCCATTATACAAAATGTACAATGAAATTCAGGTGCACTATCAGGATATGGGCTCATAAAAATAGCGATAGTAATAAATAGTATTATTATTATTATCATTAAATATATTATGATATATCGTATCGTGATCCTAGTATTGTGATTTGTATTGTATCGTCAGATTCTTGCCAACACACACCCTTAATGACAGGTCGACTTGGCCTTGTGTTTTGGGGTCATCGTCAAGGTGGAATATCCAAGACCATCCCATGCGCATTCTGTTAGGGTATGTAAACTTATGAGTACAAATATAGATAGATAGATAGATAGATAGATAGATAGATAGATAGATAGATAGATAGATAGATAGATAGATAGATAGATAGATAGATAGATAGATAGATAGATAGATAGATAGATAGATAGATAGATAGATAGATAGATAGATAGATAGATAGATAGAAAGAAAGAAAGAAAATAAATATAATTTTTGGGCTATTTTTTTTCAGTTGGGATTCTTGGACAGTGCTTTTTACTTTTTTTGTGTGAATTTAATTGAAACACATTTTTTTTAATGACCAGACATATTTTTATTTACAAATGGCAACAATGACAAAAAAAAATGACAAACACAAAATGAAATATCCTTAACTTTTTGTTTAGTGTATATACAGCATAAAAGCAAACATATCCATTTATGTTTGGCTTTATGTCAAAGTCAAAGCACCTTTATTGTCATTACATTGTATGCAAGGATTGTAAGGAGATTAGTGTTGCTCTCATTATAGTATTAAAACACAATAAACATAAATACAATCGTAAACAAGAAAAGCACATGGGGAGCGCAGACCTCTGCCAAGACACATCTGCACATCCCCCCGATCACCACCAAAATGTAATCATTCCTTCCTTGTGCCAGTATCAACATTTCCTGAAAATTGCATGAAAATCCATCCATAACTTTTTGAGTTATCTTGCTAACAAACAAACGCATGCAAACACACATAGCAAAGTGATCACAATACCTCCTGGTGAAGGTAAAAAACACAATCACGTAAATAAAAGGAGCACTGGAAGACAAGATGATTGAGGTATAAATAGATGTGCATATGTAATATTGTACAGGACTATACTTATGCCATCATCTATGTGATTATATGGAGTGTAATACATATGCATAACACGAACCGCCGAACACGAAACACGAAAAACGGACTGAATAAGAAAACATTAACGCGTATGATCATCTCTTTCCACCCATTTACATATCAAACACATAAAGCACACACTGTATCGAACTTCCGACTCGAGTGCGTATATGTGCTCCTGTATATCATTGACTAAATGTGTCAGATAGGCAAGGTCGCACCCTCCCATCATCAAATAAAGTGAGACTGTCAGGGTGACAGAGTGCTTAGTGCAGCATGATAGAACAGAGCCAAAGAACAGCTTGTTAGCGGGTAAAAACCTCCGTGTGAGCGTATGCATATGTGTGGAAATTAATGTTTGTGCCAAAGTTTTTGCACTTAAACAGTAAAAGCTTGTGAGAGCGGGTTGCACATCAGGGGGGTTTCCATTCATTTTTTATACAATGCAGCAGCGTTAAGTAACTGCTTCTTGCATATTGTCTTATATGCGGATTTACATGGCAGCTCAGATTGAAGTGATAAAATTCGCAGGTACTGATCCTTCCTGGTGTGTTGAGCTGATTGTGATAACCCTTGAGCCTCATTAAGAGATCAGTGCAGTGTGATCCAAGTGGGGCAGGTAGGAAGAAGGGAAGCTGGGTGAGTTGAGTGGCTTACTGTCTGTCTGAGGGCTGAGCTTAAATAAAGAATGAGCCATATGCTGCCACCTCATTAGCATACTTTGACATAGTGTTGCACTGTTACAGAGACTACTGCAGACAGACTGAGAGATGAGCAGGTTACTTAGAAAAGGGAGGGAAGAGGGGAGAGAGAGGAGAGAAGAGAGCGAGGCTTAGAAGAGACAAGAAAGAGAGAGAGGGGCTGATGAAAACATCAGAATCAGATGTGGAGCGGGAGAGACAGTGAGACGTGCAGATTAAAAAAAAAGAAGAAGAAGAAAAAAAAAGTGCACAATAGTGGTACAGCTATTTTACTTTATGCTCTAGAGCAGGGGTCTCAAACATGCGACCCGGGGTCCAAATGCGGCCCGCCAAAGGTTCCAATGCGGCCCGTGGGATGAATGTGCAAAAATTCCACAGTCAAGGCTGTTGAACTCATTTTAGTTCAGGTTCCACATACAGGGCGGGGAAGCAAAATTTACAATATTTTGAGGCAGGGATTGAAAGACAGTGTATGACCAATTAGTTTATTGAAAGTCATGAGAATTTATTTGCCACAAGAAAATTTACATAATAGAAAATGTTTGCACAAAGACAAAAATTTGAAGTTGTCATTATTTATAGCCACAGTGTCATATTTTTTTCCACATCAAACCCTGAAGAAAATATGGAGTCTGCATTCTTAGTGCAAAAAATAACATTAAATTGTGAAATACTTACATTTACAAACTATCCTGCAACAATAAAATGTGAATAACCTGAACACATATAAACAACCTGAAATGTCTAAAGAAAATTAAGCACAATTTTAACAACTTTTCTCCGTTTTACTCTGTTTAGTGTCTTTGTGGCAGATACTTCAGGGCAAAAATAGGGCTGACGAGCCACTCCAGGACCCACAAAAACTGAAGTCAAGGTCATCATCGAGACTGATGGACGAACAACAGCGTCTTTGTAGATCTGATCCATAATGCACATGTAGAAATGATAAGTTGAGGCACAATATTGTTAAATTTGCTCTTATTTTTCTAAAGAAATTTTAGTTTTTTCAGGTTATTCACATCTTTTTTGTTTGGATAGGTTATAAAAGTAAATATTTTCATAATTTAATGGGGTTTTGTGCACTAAGACGAAGACAAAAATTTGAAGTTGGGATTATTTATAGGTTATTCTGCTATTATTTTACTGGTCCAGCCCACTAGAGATCAAATTGGGCTGAATGTGGAACCTGAAAGAAAATGAGTTTGAGACCCCTGATCTAAAGAAAACTAAGCACAATTTTAACTCTTTTCTGCCTGTTACTAAGTGTTTAGTGTCTTTGTAGATCTGATCCATAATGCACATGTAGAAATGATAAATTGAGGCATAATATTGTTAAAATTGCACTTATTTTTCTTAAGAAATTTCAGTTTTTTCAGGTTATTCACATCGTTTTTGTTTGGATAGGTTATAAAAGTAAATATTTTCATAATTTAATGGGTTTTTTTTGCACTAAACCAAAGACAGAAAGTTGGAGTTGTCATTATTTATAGGTTATTATGTTATTATTTTACTGGTCCGGCCCACTTGAGATCAAATCGGGCTGAAAGTGACCCCTGAAAGAAAATGAGTTTGACACTCCTGCTCTAGAGTTTCTTAATTCAGATACGGCTGGAGATAAATCCCTCTTCTGTTGTATTTGCAGTAAAAAGGTGGCCCTTAGGGAGTCTCATAGCTGATGCAGCCGTCTTTAGTAATGGTGACAGGAACAGAAAAGGGCTCTGGATTTAGTTGTCAATCAGCAAAACTGTAGTGACTGTCAGCAATGACCTTTCAAGGAATGTTTCGAGTATTAGAGGCATTGTGTAAAGGCTGCGGATGTCTGTTTTTATGTCCGCTCGTATAGCACGTCTTACGTTCCTTTGTAAATCAGATAGCGGCGCTTCTTCTTGATTCAGGTTGGCTTAGGCGTGTCGGTGAACAGCCTCACTCACATCAGCATTACTGAACTGTACATGTTGTTTTACTGCTGTGAGTTTTAGATTTACTGAGCGGGCTTGAGTGATGGAAAGACATGTACAGGATAAGAGGAGGAAGATAAAAAAAAAAATGAATGGGGCTGAAATTAATGCAAAACTGACACTGCCTGGAGGGAGAGAAGTCATATAAGTGATAATGTCTTGGAAATGGGTATAAATATGAATATCCCAATGTAATGTTTTGTTGCCCAGACTAAAACAACAACCAGATTAGGGATGTAACAATTTGAAAATTTCATATCGTGGTTATTGTGACCAAAATTATCACAATTATTATTATTATCGCGGTATTGTTGAAATGTATTAAAAAATGTTCAAAAAGTACTTATACTCACACTGAAATAATTTAACCAAGTTGTATTTTTGAAAAAATGAAAAAATAAATGACATAAAATAATAGGCACAATGTACTTCCTGTATCAGAAACATTCAAATATTAACATGTAAACATCAAACATACAAATGTGCATTAAAGATGATACTTTATGGCCATTGTTTGACCATTTTCCTTATCAAATTTGAGTTGTTTTAGTTTCTTTTTTCAGAAATAGATAGATAGATAGATAGATAGATAGATAGATAGATAGATAGATAGATAGATAGATAGATAGATAGATAGATAGATAGATAGATAGATAGATAGATAGACTGTAAAAAAAAAATCTGTATTTTAACAGAATTTTCACTGTTTATTTTACAGATTTTTCCTGTATTTTTTATCATTATACCGGTAATCGTTACATCCTTAAACCAGATACAGGATTAGTATTGTTGCTTTTGAGATCAGATGATACAAAGACTACAAAAACAACTGAACACGACTTCAACAATTTGCACAATTAAAATAGATCCACATATATGTTATAGTATATGCCACTGTACTGTTTATTTTGGCGTCAGTATTTGGCTGTATTTTGTTGCTCTGTATTGACAATGATATTTTTAAAGCAAAGTATGTTTTGCCATGTTTGTATCATATTTGATACATCAGGTCTCAATGCTCAAATATTAAAATTTTTGAACAAACAAAAACACAATATAACACAAACATGTCTAAAAAAATGGTAATTCCTTTTCAAAATTGTCAAAGTTCTGCCTCCTTCCTCATTAATGACAATCTTGTAGTGTCACTGGAAAGGCCTCTGGGGAACGAATTCCTCCCCCCTGGTGGATTATCTGTGTATTGCACGTATCTAATTGTATACATCAGGTTTTTCAAGAAAAAAAAAATCACACTGATCATGTAGAGGGCTTCAAAACTCATGTATCAAATATGATACGTTTGGTGTTATAGGGTTAAAAACGGCCAATACCAGCACTACTGCCACTTTCTGATTTAGAAAGGAAACTACATCACTTTCTCAAAACAATGCCGGTACAGTACACCTGAGTACAAGAGCACATAACGCCACCGTCAGATACTGCGTGCCTACGTGACACAAAGCTACACACGACCATAAATCCAGCTGAAGAATGCTCGTTGTCCTCTCTTATTACTTGAGTTTACAATGGCCAAGTTCGCTAGTTCTTCCTAAAGGCCTGTTTTGTTTGTGTGGATATGCTAATGTAGGGGTACACATGCAGAGTGTGTGTTTTATTGTTACAGTGTAATTCTATTCTTTCCTGACTCGGTTTATTTGATTTCTGAACCAATTCATCAGAGAACATCAGCCATCACAGTTTCTAATATAAAAAAAAAAAAAGGTTTTCCATAGATCACTGCAGGATTCACAGTAAAATAGACCAAAGCACATCCACCCACCTGCTTTTAACACCCACAGATACCATGGTTTCTTTGTTTAAAAAAAAAAAAAAAAAAAAAGAAGAAAAAAGAAGAAGAAATACACTCATTCGAACACATGGAAAATGAAAGCAGTTACAGCCACTCCTACAACATTCTCATCTTTGGTCCAGAGCACACACATCTATTTTTTTTTCCCTAAGCAGACCTGGATACTGATTGGTTTGATCACAGTCCGCTGAGTGAGGGTCCATCTCAGATGCCTCGGAGCCCAGAGAGGTCAATAATACATCTGAATCCAATTAACATAAGGCTTCCTTCAGTGAAGTTTGGACTGGCATTAGTGCCTGTTACTCCTTATTATACAGCCCGGCAGAGGTTTTCCACAGTAATCCTGAGCTCATGTGGATCTATCAGCTGCAGATGAATGGTGACTCTTGATGTGGTGCCGTTTGAGGGATCACAGATCACAGTGCTCGGCTTTGGCTTGAACCTTTGCCCTTTATTCATTGAAATAGACCCCGATTCCTCGACTCTTTTGTTTCAATTCTTCACTTTAACCCTTTCATGCATAGTGGTCACTACAGTGGACAGCTGTTCAAAGGTGTTCTCTTGTATATTTATGGGTTTTGTTGTTTTAGTTCCATATCAGCCAACACAGTGGACACTTATGCATCATCCCATACACTGACATTCATACCATTACTGTAACTGCTATTCCAAATAAACCTGATCTGCAGTAACATATTTGACTGTAAAAATAAATAAATAAATAAATAAATGAATAAAAAATAAAAAAGAAAATTGCTAATTGTTATTAAACTGTAATTAACTTGTTTTTTTTTTTGTTTTTTTTGTCTTTGTTTTTTTTTTTTTGTTTTTTTAAACAAAAAGGGTTGTTGTTTTTTTTTTTTTTGGGGGGGTTTTTTGGGTTTTTTTTACATATTATCTCCATGCAGGTATTGTTAAAATGTGAGAAAACACCAAATTAGCAGCATTAAAAATGTTTTTAACTCATAGTTTTCACACAGTATATCAGTAAATACATGTTTCTTTGCTTCTAAAATTAAATGCATGATTTCGTAACTCCATGAAAAATAGGTTCATAGAAAAAGCTCAATCACATTGTTTTTTTTTTTTTTTTTCATGCCTACAGAGGAATAAAAACACAGGGAAAAAAAATCTTGATTAAGGTTCTCATAATTCATGCATGAAAGGGTTAAACGCTGAAATATCATTAACGCTTTCTATTGTCTTTGAGGGACATTATTTAGCTAGTTTTATCATGTATTTATTGAAAAAAACAGGCAAATGTTTACAGCCATATGTTCACATCACTTATGTCTGATCTCATAGTTTAGCAATTATTTAATCTCATTAGTCCAAAATTGCTCTGTTCCAGTTTTTTCCCGAATGTGAGGAACACGTGAACATTTACAAATGAACAAAAACTGAACTGAAAAAAAAAAAGAAATATGTTGTGCTCACTAGGGGTGTGTATTGGCAAGAATCTGGCAATACAATACAAATCACAATACTAGGATCATGATACGATATATCATGATACTGTTAAAAAGGCAATTTTTTGTTTGTTTCTTTTTAGAAATGATTATTTCCTTGAAGAATTCAGTTACACCTGAAATATGCACAAATACTAAACACATATCTATTTGATCACAACAGGATCTAAGGCTATAACACAACATTTTCCTCTGTTAAGATCCTGCTCACATGTTCATTTTCTATTAGTTCATAACTAACATCATAACATTGTTTTTGTCCTGACAAAGGAACTAACATCTGCCTCTCAGACAGTAAAAAGTGCTTTTAGGGATGCTTCAAATAACCATTATTTAATAAAACAGCATTAAATAATTAAAAAAAATATAAACAAAAAACAAAAATGAACCTCTGCTATATCTGCATTTGAATAAATACCTAAAAATATCGATACAGTAGTTTTTAATATCGATACCGTATCGTGAAATGAAATATCATGATATATTGCAGAACCCTAGTGCTCACACTGTTGGTGTATATTTTAATATCACTATCTTAGTTTTTTCATTTGCATTTTCCACTCTGTTCCATTCATTTCTTATTTGGGATTTTAAGATATTATCTTTTAAATCTTGAAAATCACAGCTAAACATATATAATTTTAGCTAGTTTGTGCTTTAATTCTATTATTTTATAACATAAATCACAGCTTTGCCTCACAACTCCTTAGGCTTTAAGACAGATCCTTTCTCCAGGTTTCAGATTCACAAAAAAATCTAATATTTCTTTTTTTTTTTTTTAAACTGACTGTAAAGAGACTGTATGAAGTCTGTGTAGAGACTGTAGAAGGCAGAAGTGTAGTCACTGGAGCTGTGAGGTAGACTGTGGTGTAGTAAAGCCGAGGGATAAGAAAGACAAATGTGCAGTAATAAGCACAGCTTTACCCAGGTTTTCCTTAAAGGTCTGATTATTAGGCAGAGTACGAGGTGGTTGTGGTGAGAACAGAAATCACATGAACATAGGGAGAGAAGAGCATCCTCCGAGGCTGGATGACTCATAGAGCACCCATAAACAGTACTGTGGATATGTATACATGCAACTAAAAATAAACAAGAGGAAACTGTGACTTCCAGGTTATCCTGAGTTTGGAAAATGTTTTCAGAATGACCAGGCGCTTCCATTAGAGCCGCTGCACTGGGCAAAACAATAGAATAACATATGTGCATGTGATATGTGATATCCTTCTCCACGTTGTCATATTCTTGCTCAGCAGGACTGTTTACTTTGTTTACAGAATGTACGATGCATTACAGTCATGTGTCACAACACAATATACACTTTAAAGGCGGGGTAGGAGGTCTTAGAAAACAGGTTCGAGCAAGCTACATTTTGAAAATACTCAATTCAAAAGTCCAAGTTGGTTTGCAGCTGGTGGCTGACTCTGCACTGTGTCCTTAAGCTTTGGGTGATGCCCGCTGACAGACTGATCTCATGAAATCACGTTGTATGTGACACCCGTTTATTGCATTTGGAGTGCTATACGTACGCATTTTCATCCTGTCACGAGTTATTTAACTCCATTTGATAGCGTGTCAATGCGCTAGCTGCTAATCGCGCTAATGGTGTGCAGAGTTTATTTTTTAAAATTGATTTTGGGACATTTTAAATCGATTCTGAATCTTAGTAACCGAAAATCACGATTTTTATATGAATCGATTTTTTGGCACACCCCTAATGTAGAGGATGGAGAGGGTTTGTCAAAATGGCAAATGATTTAACTCTCTTTATCACGCAAACACTAGTTAAAAATGGTAAAATAAAGGTAAATGGTAAAACTGTTGGCCTCATCGAACCTGGACCTTCAGCGTGCCCTGGGGCGGTTTGCAGCCGAGTGTGAAGCGAGCGGGATGAGGATCAGCACCTCCAAATCCGAGGCCATGGTTCGCGACCGGAAAAAGGTGGTCTGCCCTCTCCGGGTCGGTGGGGAGTCTTTGCCCCAAGTGGAGGAGTTTAAGTATCTCGGGGTCTTGTTCACGAGTGAGGGAAGGATGGAGCGTGAGATTGACAGACGGATCGGTGCAGTGTCTGCAGTGATGCAGTCGCTGTACCGGTCGGTTGTGGTGAAGAAGGAGCTGAGCCGAAAGGCGAAGCTCTCGATTTACCGGTCAATCTACGTTCATGAGCTTTGGGTCGTGACCGAAAGGACAAGATCCCGGATACAAGCGGTCGAAATGAGTTTCCTCCGTCGGGTGGCTGGGCGCACCCTTAGGGATAGGGTGAGGAGCTCAGTCACCAGGGAGGAGCTCGGAGTAGAGCCGCTGCTCCTCCGCGTCGAGAGGGGCCAGCTGAGGTGGTTCGGGCATCTGTTTCGGATGCCTCCTGGACGCCTCCCTGGGGAGGTGTTCCGGGCATGTCCCACCGGGAGGAGACCTCGGGGAAGACCCAGGACACGTTGGAGAGACTATGTCTCTCGGCTGGCCTGGGAACACCTCGGGGTCCCCCCGGAAGAGCTGGAAGAAGTGTCTGGGGAGAGGGAAGTCTGGGCATCCCTGCTTAGACTGTTACCCCCGCGACCCGGCCCCGGATAAGCGGAAGAGAATGGATGGATGGATGGATGGATGGATGGATGGATGGTAAATCTGCCATTGGAACATCATAGCACAGTGTTTTTCAACCTTGGGGTCGGGACCCCGCATGAAGTCGGCTGGAATTCAAATGGGGTTGCCTGAAATTTCTAGTAATTGATAAAAATTAAAAAAAAAACTTACTAATAAAAAATATATGGTGCGTAGACAGAGACAATCCAAATCCATTAAAGACATGAGAAACTCTAAAGCTGAAACTGCAGCACTGTGGTTTTGTTTATCTGTCAAATGTTCATTGTGGTCAGTTTCAGATGCTGCAGCTCTTTCATAATTCATAGTTTGAGTTCTTGTTTGTTCAGTATTAATGATCAGCCTTGTAAATCCAAGCTGGACTGACTGCACATATCCTGACCAAGGAAAATAAAATTCTCCCATTGTGCAGTAATCTACACCTGGCTTTACCGCCTCCGTCCACAATAATATACATTATATAGACTAAATGTTGTCTAAAATTAACATTTATTTCCCACATAGTATAGCAAACTATTACATGATCAAAACAAATTAATTTTAGCAAAAAAATTCTCTGTTTTGAATGTCTGGGGTCGCCAGAAAATTGTGATGTCAAAATGGGGTCAGGAGCCAAAAAAGGTTGGAAACCGCTGTCATAGCATGTAGAAAAAAATATGTAGTGTCGTTTGTTTGACCCAAGAATGAGAGAAGAAAATCAAAGTGAAAAAAAGAGAGGAGAAGGTGGTTGTCAGAGGAAACTGGACAGTACGTATATCTCTTCCAGTCATAACTCAAACCCAGGAGACTGTCTTGACTACAGAGGTAGGAGATGATGGCAGATATAGTGGATATAAAAGAAAAGAGCTGTCATCACCAGGCCCTCAAGCCCCCTTAATGTACAAACACACTGTACGTTCTTCTAAGCCCTACGTTTTCTCAAGCCGTACATGTCTACATAGAGTAAATGTGTGTTCATGTGTGGCCACCAGCACAGACAAATGCTAAAATATACATACACACTCCCGTGAAGTAATCCTCTGGGCCTGCAGTCCACCTATTTCAGCAAAGGGTGATTTCAAATGCCATTTAAACACAGCCTCTCAGCTTAAAGGTAATGTCTTCTATTATTACTATTTTATTTGTTAAAAGGAAGGGACTAAAAATGACCACTGTATAAATAATGAATGAGAGTAGATATATGAGAGTGCAGTGTGGGTCTGCATTATCAAACGGTGCTTTTATCAGAAGTACTGCAATCACACTCAAATATTCAATTCAGCTAAGAACTGAAATGTAAAAGTTTCAGATTGGATGTACGATTGTGTGCATGTTGTATCACTCCTTTAGAGGCTTGGAGTGCCTTTTGAGCTTTTCAGAGTGTTCGGTATGGGCTTTTCAGTACCTCCGTCTGACTCACGGCCTCTTCAATATTTCATTTCTGTTAGTTTATTGGTTTGGAAAAAATAAAAAAAAAAAAAAAAGAAAGAAAATCCAGGATGGATGTTTCTGCAGTTGTGTTTTATCTGTTAATGTTTTGAAGGGCAGGAAAACTTTATGGTATGATATAACTTTTGTTCAAAATAATTGTTTCTTGTAACGTCCCTGAGAAATCTACTGTTTTGTCTTTTATTTTCTGCACAGCGGTGCTTGTACAAATGTGTTCCCTTATTAAGCTTTAGGCGCAGCTGTAATGGTGGTACTAAAAGAGAGCATGAGCATCCTCTGTGATCACAGGTAACATTAGACATGTGACATTTGTGCCAGTAGGACTGTGTTTACAATGCCTACATAGGTTGGAAGACAAAAAACGGATCCCCAGCAGAGGTGATCTCGCATAGACTCCAAGGGAATCTCAGCTTCCCCTAAAATTATGAAAATTAAATGGTTAAATATGTTCGGTTGTGTTGACATGTCATTGATTACAAATGTGTTAGAACACGTTCATCTCAAAGACGAGTTCGTTCAGAATCAGCTTTATCACAAATCAATAGACTCAATGTTGTTCACTTCTCATCCATTCCCGTTGCGCTGTTTTCTCATTCGATCTCTGCTCAGTGCATTTGTCCGTAGACGCTCAGCGTCCATGCACTTCAATGGGACTGAGTGGCTGGCAGTTTCTTTTTCATTGTCTCAAAACTGTACGGTAATTGGATAAATGCCACGATGTTGTCCCGCCCCCGGACGCTCAGTGTCTCTGGGGGTGAATGGAGCTGTGGGCGGAGCTCGGCTGGGCTGGACGCTGGGCTTCCATGTGCTGATTGGAGGATCGGTCGAAAGGCTGAATCCTGTTTGATTGACAGCTAGTTTGAGATCTACTCCTTCACTGACAGAGTTCAGTTTAATACCATCGTGCATTCTGCTGTGAAATCAAGAGAGAAACCACTACGAAATTACTCGTTCATTTCTTGCATTGTAAATAAAACACACTCACTGTACTTCCTTGTTTCAATTTAACATAATTTCAAAGTGTTCTTGTTTCAGTTCCATAATTTAATCATTTCTTGTTCGAGTTTAATATCAGTTTAATGTCACTGACCATTTTCTTAAAAAGGAACGGAGGGCCGGATTTATGTTTAATAACTTGACAATTTTTTTGATGTAAGCCGACAATGAGCAATACGGTAATTTTTAATATCAATACAGTATTGTGAAATTAAATGCCGCAATATATTGCAGAACCAATATTTTCTTACATCCCTAGTTGTGAAACGACACTATTTACTGGTTTCCATTAGTAACAGCGTTCATCCTATTCCTGGATGACAGCGGTGTGTGTCACACTTACAGTACACAGAAAAACCCTTGGCATCCTGTCTACCTGTGTTAACTGGGTTAACATAACATGGAAAAATAGCTTTGCGTTGTTTATATGACATCTTAGAAATCAGGTTAGTGCAGAGAGCCAGCAAAGATGTGCCTTCTTAAGTTCTTGTAAATGCAGAAATTGTATGAGTTTGTGTGTGAAAGCGGGGGTTCAGTGTTTGCGGATGGTTGTGTGTGTGTTTTGTTTTGTTTTTTTTTTTTTTTTTTGCTTTTTGCTTTCCGTCTGCTCTTGTTTGCCGCTGCTGTGTTCAGAGCACATCTGTCTCTCTGATAGGATTATAAAACATTCACCAACAGATGTTTGTAGTCCTCTTTGAAGATAGCAATTTTGCAGACTGCTGTGGATTTATGAGAGCTTTCATCAGCCACTGTTGAATCTGTCACCATATCATCAATATTCTTAAGTACGTAATCAAATTGTTCGCAATTCTTTCCCAGTCTGTTTTGATGTATGTTAAATATGTAGAAGCAGGTGTGTGGCGGCGTTGGGAAAGATTTCTATTAAGCCTTTTTTTAAATTTCATTTCATTTTATTTATTTATGTTGATCTCATTCTGTATTGCATTTACTCCATACTTTCCTCATTATATTCCTTACTTTTTTTCAGTTTTCCTTTCCTGTTACTTCAGCCTGTCTCTCACGGCTGATGTGTTAATCACCCTCTGAAGATGTTACCAATTATGTTCACTTAGTCAGTATAGAGCAGCGGTACCAAGTGGCATCTGCTGCCAAAGCACCAAACATATAAACATAGTGTGCTCACAGTGTGTACATGCCAGGAGCTAACAAGCTATTGGCACATTTCCTATTTTCCACCCAGTCATATGCCAGATTGTAAATCTTCCCCAATCAGCTTCAGAGAGCTTGTGTTTGCTGCTTGCCTGTGTTCCGGTCTGTCAGTCAGTGTGTCCGTCTGTGCGCGCTGTGGGCTCCCACTAGTTGACAGAAAGCGTGCTGAAGAGCTTAAGGCTGCATGTTAAGTAGCCTTCATCTACTGCCGAGATTACAGGGAGCTTAATGTGATCATGCTGCACTAGCCCTTCAGCATGCGTCGGCTTGAGATGGGTTATAGATTGAGGTTTGCTTATTAAAACTATGAGAAGGTCTTTTCCTGACTTTTGGATAATTTTGTTTATCTCTTTCACTAACTCATCGTTCTTCATTTAACGCATATATATCATGCATTTACATATGAATTGGTTTTCAGGCTGTCTAGATTTTTGTTGTTATTTTATTTTTTGCTCTCACTTTTCTAAAGAACCATCACGGAGTCGAGTTGACTAAGAAGGAAAAATGCCCCAACTTACATTACGTCGCTGCGTAACTACAACAAAATAATTAATTCCCTACGACAAAGAAATTAATCAGTCGGCATCGACTTTGACCAACAACAAGATTCACAATGTCATGAGCTTTACCCCCACAAAATTATCAACCATATAATAATAAGTAAGAACATTTGAAAAAACAAGAAGAAAATCGGGCTCTTTTTTTTTTTTTTCAGGTCTAATTGTTTCAGCTGATTTTGACTCAACGAACCCCCCTTAAGAAAGCCAAATGGGCTTGTCCAGACCGCCAGACACTGAACGCTTTCAGAACCATATTTTTTAGTCATGTGACATGAAAATGTCTGAAATAGAGTTAGAAGCCTATATGATATATGAAATATATGAAAATATATATGAATATATATGGATATAAGTAATTTTGCCATTACACTAGATTTTTGTTGTTATTTTATTTTTTGCTCACACTTTTCTAAAGAACCATCACAGAGTCGAGTTGACTAAGAAGGAAAAATGCAACAGACTTTTCATTTGCTGACACGCTGACTCTCTAACAAAACATGTTACAGCTTCTACTCTCACCCTCAAAGGTACCTTACTTCATTTGTACAGCTCGACTAACTGTGGTATACTAGGTTTGCCTGCAAAACATTAATAAATGTTTGTAAGGTAAGGGTGAAATCAGGTAATTTGGGGGAACATAACAAAACAGTGTTGTAATTTTACACAAGCCATTGTAAGGCAGGGGTGTTGAACATGTGGCCCAGGGGCCAAAACTGTCCCCCCAAAGGTCCCAGGATGGATTTGCAAAGTGCAAAAATTATACTGAAGATATTAACAGTCGATCATGTCAAACTCCTTTTAGTTCAGGTTCCATTTGTGATCTCAAGTAAAATAATACCGTAATAACTTAAAAATAATGACTCCAAATTTTCTTGGTTTAATGTGAAAAAAATGACAATGACAATAAATAATGACCACTGTAGAATTTTCTTTGTTTTAGTGTAAAAAAAATCCATTAAATTCTGAAAATATTTACATTAACAAACTATCCTTTAACAGTAAAATGTGGATCACCTGAACAAATATGAACAACCCGAAATGTCCAAAAAATATTAAGTGCAATTTTAATAATATTCTGCCTGTTACTAAGTGTTTTGTGCCTTTGATCTGATCCATAATACCCATGTAAAAATGATAAGTTTAGGCATAATATTGTTAAGATTGCACTTTTCTTTTTTCAAGTTATTCACATTCACTTTTTTGTTCAAGTAGTCTTTAAATGTAAATATTTTCATACTTTAATGTTAATTTTTTTTGCACTAAAAGATCGTAGACATATTTGTATCAAGAAAGATAATAAGAAATAAATTAAGGCTTGGTATGATTTTAGTGGGCATGTTATATATTCATGTGTAGATGTATAGGTTCGGTGGTTCTCTTGTCCTCTTGTCTTCTTTAAATGGTTGGTGGTTGTGTGGTTTTTTTTTTTATGACCCCGATAAGAGCCACAATCTGAAACACATCGGTCCAGCTTCAATAAAGTCATTCTAAAGTAGTACCATAAGTGCAGGTAGAATTCTTGACCTATTTATGTATCTTCTTAAGCCTCTAGAAAGCACAGAAAAAAATCAAATGAACTGAAGGATGACAAAATGCATATTTAACCCATAACGACCCAAATATCCACCAGCGACCAAAATCATATACTGATATAAACTGTTTAATACCTGTCGATCCACTAATTCTATCAGTACATGTAAATAATTGATGTAAAATGCAGTTTGTCGTCTTTTCATGGTCATCAGATATGACCCATTTGGACGTTCAGAGGCTCCGTAGTTACCGTGGAAACACTGTCATCTTCTACAACACTGATTCACCAGTAAAACCCATGGAGTTGGATCAATGACAGTGGATGGACACACTTATTTTATGTTCAGTTAATGATATATTTTACTGAAAAGTCACATTTTCTTCCATTTTCTCTGTTTTCAATATTATAATCCTCATCTTTAATCTGACCTTTTTATGAACATCTACATGATCAGTGAAATAAATATAGTAAAATATCTCATTTTCACTTAAAAATGCAAAATACAGAGCATAATATTAGAATAAATGAAGAGAAATGGCTTAAAGAAATGTTAAAAATAGAGAAAAATTGATTTGGAAACTGCCACATAAGTAGTATTGGGTCTTTCTGGGTTAATCAATAGGTTTGATGCATTTTGTTTTGACTAATTAATACTGACATAATTTGTTATACTGATAACTCATGTTAAAAAGCATCTGGTGACTTTAAGAGGCTTTTAATGCTTGTGCGCTGGCGGTAGTCACAGCCATAGCTTTATGTTTCCACGTTGTCCTTCCATCCCATTATGAATGTGATGCTTTGATGGCATTTAGATAGATAGATAGATAGATAGATAGATAGATAGATAGATAGATAGATAGATAGATAGATAGATAGATAGATAGATAGATAGATAGATAGATAGATAGATAGATAGATAGTGTCATAACAGCTCATCGGGTATGTTTTCTGATCTGGAAAGGAAAGATAGACGATATGGAAGGAATAAAGAAGGAAGGAAGGAGGAAGGGAGTAAAAAGGAAAGATGGGTCATGGATGGATGGATGGATGGTTGGAAACAGATGATGGAAGAAAAGGATGATGGATGGGAAGGAAGGATGGATGGATGAAGAAAAGAATGAAAGAAGGAAAGATGGATGATATGGAAGGAAGACAAGAAGGACGGAAGGAGGGAAAAGGAAATATGAGTCAAGGATGGATGGACGGAAAAAAGAGCGATGAAGGATAGATAGATAGATAGATAGATAGATAGATAGATAGATAGATAGATAGATAGATAGATAGATAGATAGATAGATAGATAGATAGATAGATAGATAGATAGATAGATAGATAGATAGATAGATAGATAGATAGATAGAGTCATAACAGCTCATTGGGTACGTTTTCTGATCTGGAAAGGAAAGATGGATGATATGGAAGGAAGGAAGGAAGGAAGGAAGGAAGGAAGAAGGGAGGGGAAAGGAAAGGTGGGTCAAAGATGGATGATGGATGGAAGAAAAGAATGAAAATAAGAAAAATGGATGATATGGAAGGAATGAAAGAAGGAGGAAGGGAGTAAAAAGGAAAGATGGGTCATGGATGGATGGATGGAAACAGATGATGGAAGAAAAAGATGATGGATGGGAAGGAAGGATGGATGGATGAAGAAAAGAATGAAAGAGGGAAAGATGGATGACATGGAAGGAAGACAAGAAGGATGGAGGGAGGGAAAAGGAAAGATGAGTCAAGGATGGATGGACGGAAAAAAGAATGATGAAGGAAAATTAGATAGATAGATAGATAGATAGATAGATAGATAGATAGATAGATAGATAGATAGATAGATAGATAGATAGATAGATAGATAGATAGATAGATAGATAGATAGATAGATAGATAGATAGATAGATACCTTATTAATCCCTAGGGAAATTGAAATTATTCAGATTCGGTGCAAACGTCCACTTTTACTCAAGGATGAACTGAACGATGATGTAAGACCACTTCCACTGGGAAATCATAATGTTTAGCAAAAATGGATTAAATCACACCAAAATACTGACACCTTCAATTTCACAAAAACACACTTAATACCTTTTATCAAATTTTACACAAGTCTTCCATGCATATGTTTTGAGTCTCAACAAAGATGACTGTAACTTGACCGATTGCAGGACGTAGTAATTCGACTTCCCTCAGTAAATATGTGCCGTTGCCTTTGGAATACGGAGGTAAATCGTAGAAAGTTGCCTCTGAGAGGTTGTTTAGAGTTTGTGGAGCATGTAGAACAGCTTGTATAAAGAATTAATTACCTAAAAGGTGCAAAGAAAAGGATAAAGTTAAAGCACTGCTATATGGAGAACAAGTCTCTGAGAGCTACAAGATACAAGAAATTGAAAGTATCAGTGAGCGTAAAAAATATACCTGTTCTGTTTTTTTTTTCTGTACAGATGGTGGACACACAAAAAAATCCATTCCCTAATACAATCTGATAGCTTTGCAATAAAAGTTACCTTTTTACACCTGAAACGTTCACATTTTATGATTTCTGTCAAGGTCAGTCAAGTATTGTGTATCTGCACTGTTATATTATTACACTGGGTTATAAAAAAAATGTTTTTTTGCAAGTTGTCTAGGTTTTTTCAACTGAATTAGGACCATTTTGCACCGCTAAATCCAAAAATGACATTTGTTTTTCTCAATCAGGTCAGGGTTTTTTTTGCTAATTTGATTTTGAAAAATTTGATCTTCTCACGAAATTGATTACATTTTTGTAAACTTTATCTTGGTCAGCAAGTTTAATACCAAAATAAGATTGGTAAGCACACTTTATGAAACTTGTGACTTGATTCCTGTTAGGTACAATGGTGTATTCACCGCAGATGTAGCAGAATACATCAGGCTTATTTTTGCAAGATCTTCTAGTCGAAGCCATTTCATTCACCCGTAATATTAAAAAAAAAACATTAATCATAAATTGGCACCGCTAAATCCAAAAATGACATCTTCTTTTTCTCAATCAGGTCAGGTTTTTTTTGCTAATTTGATTTTGAAAAATTTGATCTTCTTACAAAATTGATTACATGTTTGTGACTTTATCAGTTGATTTTTTTATATACAGGGTGGGGAAGCAAAATTTACAATATTTTGAGGCAGGGATTGAAAGACAATGTATGACCAATTAGTTTATTGAAAGTCATGAGAATTTATTTGCCACAAGAAAATTGACATAATAGAAAATGTTTTTATTCTATGTGTCCTCCTTCTTTCTCAATAACTGCCTTCACACGCTTCCTGGAACTTGCGCAAGTGTTCCTCAAATATTCGGGTGACAACTTCTCCCATTCTTCTTTAATAGTATCTTCCAGACTTTCTCGTAATAGTTTTTCTCATAGTCATTCTCTTCTTTCCATTATAAACAGTCTTTATGGACACTCCAACTATTTTTGAAATCTCCTTTGGTGTGACGAGTGCATTCAGCAAATCACACACTCTTGGACGTTTGCTTTCCTGATTACTCATATGGGCAAAAGTTTCTGAAAAGGTATGGATAATAGTGTTAGGTATGATTATGACATCAATATATGTTTGGTTTCAAAACAATTGACGTAGTGCCTGCTGAGAAAAAACAACTAAATGTTCATTGTAAATTTTGCTTCCCCACCCTGTAGAAGCCTCCAGCCATAAAACAGAATAAAGATGACGAAGTCTGTTCTGATCCACTGTAAAAACATGGCAATGTTTGTGTCCTGTTCATTATTTCAGAGCAGATTCAGCTACTCCCTGCTGAAATGTCAGATTTATTTCCTTTCTAATATCAGTATTGATCCCAGTATTGATGTGTTGCATGACTGCGGTAGTCAAATAATCAGGTTACAACTCAAAATTGTACTTTGGTATCACTAAATTAATCTGAATCAATCAATTAATACTGAATCGAATCGATATTGAATCGAATCGTGATTAATCGATTCAGAACCTTATGAATCGAAATCGAATCGATTATGGAAATTGGCCATGATACCCAGCCCTAGTGGTGATGTACTTTCTCAGTGCCTTTTTTAGTAAAAAAAAACTGTCAAACTTCAATCCTCTTTGTTTTTTTTCTGTTATTCCAGCCTGTTTTGACCCTAAAACAGACAGTAAAACAAAACCACCGAAGAAAAGGAACCCAAGCACATACTCACAGCAGCTTTTATGACACCGGAACAGACGTAAATCCACAGTAGCACGTTCACCTGGAATAATGTCACAGGGGTTAAAGGGTTAAATGAATATTTTGTATTGCCTCAGATTATATTGCAGGGTGAAACACCTGGACCTCCCTGAAACCTCTGATATGATGGAACCATATTTGTGTTGTTGTGGCGTGAACATTACCTGCCACACACCCAACAGGATAAATCTGCCAGTTTGTGACCTTGACAGAAACAACTTTGATGTCTGGCACTGCCCTCTAGCCACACAATGTGTCGGAGGATTTGTCTGCTGGGATTCTGAGCTGCATCTCGGTGGAAAGTCTGTTTACATCTGTGTGTGGGGGTGTGGGGACGTGACAAGGCTGATTAAAATACAGGCATTTAAGCCCGAGTAATGTATGCAAATGTAAAAATTTAAAAAGGAAACACTCCAAACTAGGCAGCTGGCTTTCTGTTTGCACATCAGTCGTTGAGTCTTGTGATGGGTTAGCCAGTTTTCTTACTGATTACACTGGTTGACAACAAATTTATTGTTTAAGTTTTTTGAGCTGATTTAGGATCATTTTGGTGTGCTGAATCCAAAAATCACATTAATTTCGCTCAATCAAGTCAACTTACTGAACTATGCTACATATTGGCTTTTTAACATTCTTGCTTACATTTATGGGCATTTTCACATCATATGATACAAAAGTCTTTCATATTTCGTGCAGTAAACGAGTTCTGAAGATTTTACTTTTGCCAATTTATGATTAATGTTTTTTTTAATATTACAGGTGAATGAAATGGCTTCAACTAGAAGATCTTGCAAAAATAAGCCTGACGTATTCTGCTACATCTACGGTGAATACACCATTGTACCTAACAGGAATCCTGTTAGAAAAAGATTTTTTTTTCTCTTAAAACCTATTTTGGGTGAGAACTATATAAAAAAATCAACTGATAAAGTCCCAAAAATGTAATCGATTTTGTGAGAAGATCAAATTTTTCAAAATCAAATTAGCAAAAAAAACCCTGACCTGATTGAGAAAAACAGATGTTATTTTTGGATTTAGCAGTGCAAAACGGTCCTAATTCAGTTGAAAAAACCTAGACAACTTGCAAAAACATTTCTTTGTAACCCAGTGTTATTTAACCCATAAAGACCCAAACATCCACCAGTGACCAAAACCATCTACTGATCTAAACTGTTTAATACCTGCTGGTCCACTAATCCTATCAATACGTGTAAATAATTGGTGTAAAATACAGTTGGTCGTCTTTTCACGGTCATCACATATGACCCATTCGGATATTCAGAGGCTCCGTAGTGAACATGGAAATACCGTCACCTTCTACAACATTGATTCACCAGTAAAACCCATGGAGTTGGATCAATGACAGTGGATGGACATCTTTATTTTATATTCAGTTAATGATACATTTTAAGGAAAAGTCACGTTTTGTTCAGTTTTCTATGTTTTCGGTATAATCCTCAACTTTAATCTGATCTTTTTATGAACATCTGCAGTACAAGATCAGTGAAATTAATATAGAAAAATACCTGATTTTCACTTAAAAATGCAAAATACGGAACATAATATTAGAATAAATGATGAGAAATGACTTATAGAAAGGTTAAAAATAGAGAAAAATTGATTTGGGAACTGCCACATAAGTAGCACTGGGTTTTTATGGGTTAATCACTAGAAACACCATCATCTTCTACAACATTGTTTCACCAGTAAAACCCATGGAGTTGGATCAATGACAGTGGATGGACATATTTATTTTATATTCAGTTATTGATATATTTTACGGAAAAGTCACGCTTTGTTCAGTTTTCTATTTTTTTGGTATAATCCTCAACTTTAATCTGAGCTTTTTATGAACATCTACATGATCAGTGAAATTAATATAGAAAAATACCTCATTTTCACTTAAAAATGCAAAATACAGAGCATAATATTAGAATAAATGATGAGAAATGACTTATAGAAAGGTTAAAAATACAAGACTGTCATTAATGAGGAAGGAGGAGGAACTTTGACAGTTTTGAAAAGGAATTACCAATTTGTTAGACATGTTTGTGTTATATTAAGATTTTGTTTGTTTCAGAATAATAATATTTGAGCACTGAGACCCAATGTATCAAATATGATACACAATTGAAACTCATACATGGAAATTGATAATTGATATTGATATATTTTTTGGTTGTTCAGAAGGACCAATAAAGGCTCCAGTTTCAAAGAACTGGAATTTTCTGTCAGTGATTTAATGGTTCAGGCTTTACAGGGTTAATAATATATTTTATTGCTCATGTCACTTTTCCCAGCTTTCATCTGAGCTTTTGTGAACATCTCCTTGATCAGTGAACTAAATATAGGAAAATACCAGATTTTTTTTACTTAAAAATGCAAAATACTGAGACTGTCTATAATGTTAGAATAATTGCAATTGCACATGCCTAGAACATGTGAAAAAAGGTTTAACCTGTCAAAACTTGAGGGTTGTCTTTCAGCTGTCAGGAATTGGCTTTCTGAAAGTTTCCTTTTCCTTAACTCTGCAAAGACTGAAATGATGATCATTGGACCCCAGAAGTTGCAAAATTTACTCAATAATGTTTCTTTGTCTCTTGATGACTGTGTTGTTCTTGGCAGAGACAAGATGAAAAACCTTGGGGTCATATTTGACCAGACACTTGCTTTTGATAAGCATATCAAGGAGGTGACTCGAATATCATTTTTTCATTTTCAAAGGATTGCTAAGATCAGGCCAATCCTGAGTGACGAAGATGCTGAGGTCCTCATTCACGCTTTCATAACATGTCGTTTGGACTATTGTAATGCTCTTCTCTCAGGATTACCCAAAAAAAGTTTCCGAGTCCTGCAGATGGTGCAAAATGCTGCAGCTCGAGTTCTGACTGGAGCTGGGAAATACGATCACATTACCCTGGTGTTGGCCTCTCTTCACTGGCTTCCATGTCAGGTTCATGCTGATTTTAAGGTGCTTTTATTGACTTATAAAATTTTAAATGGAGCAGCACCTTCTTACTTAACGGAGCTGGTTAGACTGTATGCACCTTCTCGTGCTCTTCGCTCACAAGGATCTGGCCTCCTGACTGTGCCTAAAGTCAGGAAAAAGACTGCTGGTGAGCCAGCCTTTTCTTTCCGTGCGCCAACACTTTGGAACAGTCTTCCTCTGGACATAAGGCAGGCATGCTCTGTGGATGTTTTTAAAGCAAAGCTCAAGACCCACTTGTTTACCCTGTGTTATATGTCTGGATTTGTTTTTACTGTGTTAATGTTTTTAGTTTTTATGTTTTATTGTGATTGATTTTATATCTGTACAGCACTTTGATTGAAAGCGCTTTACAAATAAATTATTATTATTATTATTATTATTATTATTATTATTATTATTAATAATAATAATAATAATAATAATAATAATAATAATAATAATAATAATAATAATAATAATAATGGGCGACACGGTGGTGCAGTGGTTAGCACACGTGCCTCACAGCAAGAAGGTCCTGGGTTCGATTCCAACACCAGTCGACGGGGGGTGGGACCTTTCTGTGTGGAGTTTGCATGTTCTCCCCGTGTCTGCGTGGGTTCTCTCCGGGTACTCCGGCTTCCTCCCACAGTCCAAAAACATGCACTAATAGGTTAATTGGTTAATCTAAATTGCCCATAGGTGTGAATGTGAGAGGGATTGTTTGTCTCTATATATTCAGCCCTGCGATGAACTGGCGACTTGTCCAGGGTGTACCCCGCCTTCACCCCTATGTAGCTGGGATAGGCTCCAAGCGACCCCCGTGACCCTAGTGAGGATAAAGCGGGTTCAGAAAATGAATTAATAATAATAATAATAATAATAATAATAATAATAATAAATAGTGATAAATCACTTAACAAGCGTTAAAAATAGAGAAAAAAACATTTGGGAACTGCGGCAAAAGTAACACTGGGTCTTTATGGGTTAACATACAGCAGTCATTGCTGGCATTTACTGTCCACATACAATATGTGTCTCTTTACATTGTGCAGTATTTCTGCAAAAACAGGCCTAAAGCAGACACGAAATGTGCAGTATATACCCATCAACTTCCACCTTCACACCCACGCGGTTACATCCACACTTACTATACACACAGAGTGAAATATTTTGGAATATATAGTACTGTGGAAAAGTTATAGGTCAACATTAGATTTGCTGATTTAGTACATTTATAATGAGCACACATTTATCAGTCTCTGTATTAAGATACAATTTGAATATTTGTGAAGTATGTACAGCAATAAAAACAAATGTTTCAAGAAAAAACAGCTTCTACAAACCAAATAAGTCATATTTTATGTGACCTCTTTTTGCACTTAATATGACTTTAACCCTTTTGTTCAGGCAATATGAGATTTATTACATTAATTCTATGATATTTTATACCAGGTTTCATTCAACACGTCAGATGTTTCTAATTGCTGTTGCTGCTTCTTGTCATGAGGTCAGAGGTCACACTAAACAGTGACTCTAACCTTTACAAACCATTTAGTTCAGGTATTTGTGTGTTTTTTAAGGCTGTGCACATATTTTCTATAGTTTCTTGTTGTATCTGAAGAAAATAGAATATTAATGCTCATTTAAACCGTGTAAAAACAACTAAGTTAAAGTTTTCCTAAGTTTTTTTTTGCACTGTATTGTACTAAATTTAAAAATGTTGGTAAAATAACATTGACTTTCCGTACTCATACTCAAATGTCAAAATCATAGATGCATGTCGTGCTGCACGATTTTGGCTAAAAATAAAATCCCAATGTTTTCCTCTAAAAACGTGATTTTCGATTTCGATTTTTGTGTAAAACTGCAAAAGACAACAAAAGTCAGCATGTCATTTTCGTGAGCAGCCCGCAATGCAAGGCACTGCTCCCTACCTCAAATCTGTGATGGTATCACGGAATTCCCGAAAATTCCGTGACGGGCCCACAGACATTGTAAGTCAGTGACAGGCATCAGTCATGCGTATATGTGTGGGCTACGTAATATGAGTGATCTCCATGGAGTTATATTTAAATTGGGGGATCTGTGCGTGGAGGAGACGGCCCCAGGACACAGTGGAGGGATTATCGATCAATCAATCAGTCAAAGTTTATTTATATAGCGCTTTACAACAACATAAAGAAGACCAAAGTGCTTTACATCTAAAAGCATGATTAAATTATAAGATAGAAAGACTTTAATCCAAATACTATAAATATACATAAAACAATAAGACACAATAGACAGTGATTAAAAAAAAAAAGCCCTGGATATGTCTGGGTGGAGGGCTGTCTGGGCCCCTCTGCTGAGGCTGCTGCCCCTGTGAACCAGACCAGGATCGGAAGAAGACGGTTCGGTACGGATCCGTGCATGGACAATGTAAGATGAGTGACCCCCATGCAGTTATATTTGAACTGGGGGGTCCAGGGCTTACATTGGTATCACTACTGCGGGCCCATCACAGATTCAAGGTCCATGGTCATTACATGGACTTCTGTGAAAGACCGCTCTGACAGTTAGGAGGAGGAGCCTACGGGAGCCCGGAGGCATGTGGCCCAGAGACACAAGAGATGAAATCAATTTGACGATCTCCCTTTTTTTTTTTTTGGGGGGGGGGGGGGGGGGGGGGTTCTTCCTAAACCCACCACCACCACCCCTCTTCAGAGGATGAGTTTATTTTTAATTACAGCTTGTATTTTAAGTAACAATCTCCAACTTCATATTCACATGTTCATTCACTCTTTGCTTGTACACATATATATAGAGGGGGGGCTCATATAGACTGAAATGTACACAGACAGGACGAGACAAGACAGTGGGACAAAACAGACAGAAGACAAGACAGTGGGACAAAACAGACAGAAGACAAGACAGTGGGACAAAACAGACATTAGACTGTGGGACAAAACAAAACAGGCATAAGACAAGACAGTGGGACAAAACAGACATAAGACAAGACAGTGGGACAAAACAGAAATAAGACAAGACAGTGGGACAAAACAGAAATAAGACAAGACAGTGGGACAAAACAGGCATAAGACAAGACAGTGGGACAAAACAGGCATAAGACAAGACAGTGGGACAAAACAGAAATAAGACAAGACAGTGGGACAAAACAGAAATAAGACAAGACAGTGGGACAAAACAGACATAAGACAAGACAGTGGGACAAAACAGACATTAGACAGTGGGACAAAACAAAACAGACATAAGACAAGACAGTGGGACAAAACAGACATAAGACAAGACAGTGGGACAAAACAGAAATAAGACAAGACAGTGGGACAAAACAGACATTAGACAAGACAGTGGGACAAAACAAAACAGATATAAGACAAGACAGAAGGACGAAACAGGCATAAGACAAGAAAGTGGGACAAGCCAAACAAGACACTCTCCCTTTTTTAAAAATGGTCCTAATTTAAAAATCTGATTTCAACTTAAAATCGATTAATCGCGCAGCCACAGATACATGTCTGCATTTGTTACCAGGCAGTAAACATATGTATGTAACTTGAGCACAAAAATAGGCGTAAAAGAAAAAAGTCCGGCTCGTCCATGGAAACACACGGATACCCGAAGTCAAAGCCCCATGTTTGCTGCCACCATCCAATCAGAACCACTACCTCTCTCCATTCAGACAGAAAATGATTGGTGTCTCTCTAAGCTTTATGTCTCCAGGGAACACACACACATTCTGACCTTCTGGGTCAACATGCAATTAAACCTTAGAGGGGCTCTCTACTCTCAGAAGGATGCTAGACATCCTTGTGAGGAGGCAGGGCCAGAACAAGAGTGTTAACCCTAATCTGAACTGAACTGCTTGGTGGTTAATCGGCTGCTGCACAGAGCTGCTTCACGCCAACATCGGCCCGTTTCTTACCGCTGCACTGATTCGCGGTAGCAGGAAGCCACTGCCGGTACGCTGGTGTCTCAGGTTTTCTGTCAGTGCTGATGTGTAGAACACGAGCCTCATGGCCACTGCTGCTGAGAGAGAGAGAGAGAGAGAGAGAGGGAGCTTAGCCCAGACAAGAGAGTCGGCTTCAAGGATCTTTGCTGACCTTATATAAAATAAAGGAAAGAATTGAAGATGGATTCCTTCAGCTTCTATTTGTCATGTTCCCTGTGAAAGAGAACATAGCGTCTGTCTTTCTTAATGTAACAATATAAGAGTGGGAGTAGTTCATGAAGCATCAGTGTCAGGAGTTTTTTTTTTTTTTTAAGACTGTGACATTGTAGATAACACATATGATTAACAGCTTTGATTGTCACATTATTGTATATAACCCATAAAGACCCATTGCTACTTTTGTACCAGTTCCCACCTGAATTTTTCTCTATAATTAATCTTCCTTAAGTGATTTGTCACTTTTTATTATATTATCCTCTGTATTCTGTGTTTTTTTTTCAGGGAAATTCAGGTATTTTCCTGTATTTAATTAACTGATCATGTAGATGTTCATAAAGGCTCAGATTATGAACATATTTCCACTATGCACTTTACTGTCCGTATGACTGAACAATTCCATTTTAGTTTACTTCACAGTTTATTGTTGCACCTTACTGTTTTTCTAGCATTTTTGTTTTTTATACCTCTAATTTATTATGTATACTGTGTTTGCTCTTTATCCTATGCTGATCTTATATTCTATTTTTGCACTACATTTTCCCATTTTCTCTATCTATCTATCTATCTATCTATCTATCTATCTATCTATCTATCTATCTATCTATCTATCTATCTATCTACACTGTAAAAAAAAAACAAAAAAAACCCCGTAAAAAACAAAACAAAACGGTATTATTCCGGCAGCTGGGGTGCCAAAAAAATGCCGTTACATAACGGAAAATAACCATCTCATAAAAATACAGTAATTTTCCATAATTAAAATACAGTTTTTTGCCATAACTTTACATGAGATTTTGCTTTTTTTTTTTTTTTTTTTAATGTTTAATAAAGAATGTTTTCATGTATTAAAACAATCAAATTACCGATAAATATATGTATATATATATATATATATATATACATATATATATATATATATATATATATATATATATATAAATAATTTTCAATGAGAGTAACTTGTACAATCCACTGATAAAAACTGTATTTGGACAGTTTATCAGTGCTTATACATGTTATACATTCACAAAAATACATTTATTCAACATTTTTGTTGTGAAACCTCCCGTAATTACACAAGACATTTGTCAATTAACAAACAAGTCTTGTTAAACTTACAGAACAAATACTCCTTTTACGGTTAATTGTCAGTAATTTTATCTCATTTTATTATTTTGTTTTACAGTATTTAACTTTAAATTAACAGTTTAATATCATAAATAGAAAAGAAATATTTGTGAAATTACGATATATATGCAAATGTATTTTAACTGTATTTTTCTGCGGAAAAAAAAAAGGAAATTTTATGGTTATTCACAGTCTATTTTTGTAATTTCATGGATATTTTCCTGTATCTTAAAAATACATAAAAAATCTGTAAAATAAACAGTGAAAATTCTGTTATAATACAGATTTTTTTTTTTTACAGTCTATCTATCTATCTATCTATCTATCTATCTATCTATCTATCTATCTATCTATCTATAGTTGATGGTCATTCTATCAGAAACAGAGAAAACTGAAAAAAAAAAATTGACTTTTTCAGCAAATACATCATTAACTGAACATAAGCCGTCTCCATGTCTCCTGGCAAATCAATGTTGTAGAAGATGACAGTGTTACCATGGTAACTATGGAGTCTCTGAACATCCAAGTGGGTCATATCTGATAATCATGAGAAGATGACAAACTCCGTGACCAGTGACCAGTCTAAACAATAATAACTGTGGAAAAAGTAAAATTATATAGTGATCAGGTTCAGATCTACAAAGTTTCCTTAAAAATCTGAATAACATGAACAACCCGAATTGTCTTAAGAAAAACAAGTGCAGTTTTAACGATATTTTGCCTCGGTTTATCAGTTTATCATTTACGCATGTGTGTTACAATCGCACAAAACATTTAGTAACAGGCAGAATATTGGTAAAATTGCATTTGCGTTTCTTAAGACATTTCCGTTTGTTCATATTTGTTCAGGTTATTCACATTTTTTGTGAAGTATAGTTTGGTAATGTCAACATTTTCATGTAATTTTCCTTTTTTACACCAAAAAAACAAAGAGAAAATTTGGGGTTGTCATTATTTATAGGTTATTATGATAATATTTGACTGGTTCTGACCCACTTGAAATCTAATTGTATGTGTCTGTCTGTGGAACCTGAATTAAAAGGATTTTGACACCACTGATTGTTAATATATTCAGTGTAATTTTTACATTTCACAAACTCATCCCGCGGGCCGGATTGGACCCTTTGGAGGGCTGGATTTGGCCCCCGGGCCGTATGTTTGACACCTGTGGAATAATGTGTCATAAAAATGTCTGTTGTTAATGTTTTATTTGGTTTATGTTATGTAATTTCCCCTATTTCGGAATCCCTGGAGGTGCGATAAACAAGTAGGGATGGAAATATAGGAAAACCTCAATCAAGTTCTTAACAGCATTATTACTAAGCAGCCCTTTTTAATGTCATCTAATATAATTTTCGGAGAGAAATGAGGTGTTAGTGAGATATAAAGACATGAAGTGTGAGTAGTTCATGCGGAATTTATAGCATGGATGTGGTCTTTTTTTTTTTTTTTTTTTTTTTTTTTCCTTTCTCTTCTTGTGTGCTTTTATAATCCAAGATATCTGTGCCTTACTGCAGTACCTTCACAATTGAGCTGCTATTTGTGGCATTTTGTGAAGAAAGTTTCACCAGTTAAAACATCAGCTTCAACAGGGAGGCTTTTTAGAGTCCTTGAGTGCCCTGCTGACACATCAGTAACATGATCAAGGTGCATTGTTTATCAAATGCCACAGTTCTTTTTTTGTGAGGCTTTTCATCAATGTTGGATTCAGCGCCGCAATGCTTTTATGTTACCGTACCTACTAGTGAAATGTATAAAGATCAGTTATAACTGTGACGTTGTGTAACAGGTTTTGTAAATCTGTATCTGTTTGCACATAGAGGAAAAACATCTAATGTCGTGTGCTTCATCAACATAAAACTGTACATCCATTTGTTTAAGAATGTGCTGATTCTCACTTATTGTTGCAAACTGCGATAGAAATCTGGGGGAAAAAATGATAAAGAAATTGAGATAAGATAAGGTAAGGTATGACTTTATTGATCCTACTATGGGGAAATGTAACGGTTTACAGCTGCAATATGCAACACACCAGTGCAAAAGAATGGAAGGTAGAATAAAATGTTCTTAAAAGTATAAAAAATTACATATAAAATTCAAAGATATTTCCATAGTGATTGCACATATACATGCTGTGATATGGGGGTGGTGGAGGGTCACTGTGTGCTGTTATACACTGAAAAAAATTGACGGTGTTGTTTACTACGGAAAACCTAGAAAAGTATTCGCACTTAGAATTGTAAGTAAATTCTACAAGGGCGATCATCAAGTAAAATTTACTTGCGGATATACACTATAAACAAAAAGTTAAGGATATTTCTTTTTTTTCTCTTTTTTTTTTTGGTCATTTTTGCCATTTGTAAATAAAACTGTCTGGTCATTAAAAAATGTGTTTCAATTCACACATAAAAAAGTAAAAACGCTGGGCAAGAATCCCAACTGCAAAAAATAGCCCAAAGATTTAAAATATCCTTAACTTTTTGTTTGTAGTGTACGTTTATTTTACTAGCAAACCTCAGGGAAATTTACTGATGATTATTAATGCGGTCATTGAATTTTACTTTCTCCTTCTTTATAAGTTTTACTTAGATTGTGACTGCTTCGAACTGAAAAATGCTAATGCAGCTAAAGCTAATGGCTTTTCAAGGTAATTTTTAAATACTGTAACGTTTTGGTAGAACAAAGTTACTGGAGAGTAGGGATGGGAATCAGTAAGAATTTAACGATTCCAATTCCATGATCGATTTTGCTTATTGATCCGATTCCTTATTGATTCTCTTATCAGTTCTCATTGGGTGAGGGAATAAAAGAGTACAAATAAGTGTGTTTGAATTTGTGATGATTGACCATGTGGAGGAGGAAACACACCAGGAGGCTGGAATAATCTTCACCGCACTATGATCTATTTACAGTGTTGCCCAGATAACATTGTTGATTGAGCTGTGTTAGTGAAAAAAAAACGAACAAAAAAAAAAAAAAACTTAACTAACTGATGAAAAACAGCTTGACAAAACATAAGGAAAATCAGTCTTCAATGACAGAAAATAAAGCTCAGCCCATGGCTAAGGGCATCTAGAAGCACTCGGAGAGTGCAGACCTCCGCCAAGGCTGATCAGTGGCCCCCCCCCCCCGTGGGCCCCCCCACACCAAGGAGGTTATGTTTTTGCCAGGGTTTGTTTGTCTGTCTGTCTGTCTGTCTGTCTGTCTGTCTGTCTGTCTGTCTGTTAGTGTGCAACATAACTCAAAAAGTTATGGACAGATTTTGATGAAATTTTCAGGGTTTGTTGGAAATGGGCCCCCCCGTGGGCCCCCCCACCCCGATCACCACCAAAATTTAATCATTTCTTCCTTATCCCATTTCCAACAAACCCTGAAAATTTCATCAAAATCTGTCCATAACTTTTTGAGTTATGTTGCACACTAACGGACAGACAAACAAACCCTGGCAAAAACATAACCTCCTTGGCGGAGGTAACAAGCTTCAGTGACCTGCTTCACTCAAGCAGAGCCACACTTCTGCCTCAAGGAGCTTCTACTCCAGGCTTTTTATACCTGTTGCCCCTCCCACATGAACAAACCAATCACAAATGTTCAATTTACCTTTCAGTTAACATTTGCTGGAATAATACTGATACCTTTACCTAAACCTCATTTCACTACTTTTATTTAATACTTCCCCAAAAAGTCTCTAACAGTTTAAACCTAGCATTTTAAAGGTTAACTACTGGCCAACTCACAAAACTCCCCTCTGATGGCTGCCACCCTTGGTAAGTTCCTGATGCCCTCTACTATAAAAGGTTTGGGAACCTCCCTCTTCCTGTTTGTCTGTCAGGCCTGGAATCTGGTGATGAGATGGAGAGAGCATGGAGTGAGCATCAAACAGATAGGTAACAAAAGGAGCAAAAGAAACAGACTAAGCTACGCAAAATGTGTTTTGATCTGTGGGCCCATTATGTAACTATTTCCAAGGATGCAAAAATGATAAATATGAAATGAAAATATAATTAATAGAAACAAACAAACTAGACCAGCTAAGCTAGCAGGCCCAAACCCATGCTCCCCCTGTCACTCCAACCCAGCACCAGGCCCAGAGCCTGAGAACAAAGGATATGGGTTCAACCCACTCACAGGGCATGGGTTACCACCATGACAGGATTAACTGTCTTTTATATTTCCATCTCTACACAGAAAATATAACATATACAGTCTGGACAAATAATAAGAACAGATGACGCTGGGCCTGGTTTGGGGGGGGGGGGCGTACAGTGAAAATTAAACTAAAGACGCTTTACTAATTCCTCTATTTCCGCATTTCCACTACATGGAACCGGTTCGACTCTGCCCGTCTCCTGTTGTTGTGCACCTCATTTCCTTTCCCCTACCTTCAGAAACTTGTATTTGAGGGGGTACGACGTTTGTTGCCCACACCAGAACCGGAACTGGGCCTGGATGACATCCTGGTGTTCACTCTGCCGCTAGATTCACAAGCGTCACTAAGTAGTGAATCAAATGAATCACATGCTGTGGACAAATGTTTGAACATATAGGAGGGATTCCACCCTTTTGAAGAAATGGAAGCTTTGACAGTGTTCCAGTGGACCTGGTGTCGTCTTTTTAGACCGTTTCTGCCTCAACGCCATGTTGGCTACGTTCTGACCAAAACAATGCAGCGTACGTGTGACATCATCGCGCATGCGCAACAAAGGCTGAATCGATAAGCAGAATCATTAAACAGGCAGGCAAATGATTCCAAGGAATCGAGCTACTGGGATCCGGTTCTCAAAAAGAACCGGTTCTCGATTCCCATCCCTACTGGAGAATGAACATTGGTCGCACTTCTTGGATCCTGTCGTGGACCAAGCAGTCAAAGCACAAAACACAGGTTTAAAGTTGTGACAAAAAGGATTTATTTTCCCGGAAAAATGATCTTTACAAAACAAATAACTGAAATCATAGTTATAGGGCCCTTAAAAGAGAAATCTTTCTGCACCTGCATTGTTCGTGTCCCTTTAAAATATGAATACAATCAATAATACCTTCAATAATACAAACAGCGCCTTATTGTGTTATCTATGAAATACATATTGATTTCCAATAAAACAGTATATTCTTACATTAAAAAAAAGTAAATGTCGAGAATATACTAAATGTCACAGGATTTTCAATTCTCGGTAATATGACTCACCCTTATAATAGATTGGGCTTAAACTGTGGAGTAATATCGAATAAAACTGTGAAGTTAGATTTTAATCCCGCCAGAGGAAAGTTAAGGAGTCTAATCTTTGACATCAGATACCGCAGACGACCGAGACACTTGTTTGATGGTGTAATGCACTGCGACAAGAGCAAAGCTTGGGAAGGTCTTATGTAACAGCTGTTACAAATCCCTTTGTTTCTGTCTGTGTAGCACGCTATGACCTCTGTACACACCACATGGGAAAAAAGTCACACAGACACATGTATAATTCAGGGCTTCTAAAGATTTCTGGGGGAAAAAAAATAAAAAATAATAATAATAATAAACCCAAAAGGCAGAAAGCTCGGAAATTGGTGGGGAAATCAATCTTTAAAATTAGTTTGGAGGAATTCAAATGGTTAGGGAGGAAGGAAGGGAGCTTCTTTGAGGATAAAGAAGAGTACGTGTTATGATGATGTGAGCGATAATGATACAGTAATGATGATTCAGAGGTTCATAATGAGGACGATTACGAGGATGAAAATGACAAAGATGAAGATGTTGCAAATGCTGTGCAGGATTTTTTTTTCTTTTCTTTTTTCTTTTTTTTTTTTTTTCCTCTATTTCGATGTTAAAAGCAAATATGGTGGTTGGTGCCATCTGGTACCTTATGGTATGTTAGGGGATTAGTAATGCTGAACATAAACTGTCTCAGGGAATTTCCTTTGTCATTTCAACATTAGCACAGCCCTCCAATAGCGAGTCCGAGCCTATTTTCCATCTGCATGCATTTCCTCCTCAAGAGCACATTTCCAATTTCCCTTCATCTTCAGCCTGACACTTTGAACGTCAGCACTTTTATTGGATAGAGTATTTCATCGGGCGATACAGATTCTGCACCCTCACACGTTCACTCACACACACACACTACTGAGGTAAATATTGAATATTTGCAAATATTTCTTGTGTTTCTCCCATCGAAATGGTTGCTATAAAAAGCCCACTGTGCAATTCCCCCACACAGCATTTCTTTGTAGAATTTCGTGATTCACGACGGAGAAAAAAGAAGAGAAATTTCATCTCTATCTGTGTATTTAGGATTATTGTATTATGAATATCATCCTTTTTTTTCTGGGATTTCAATTAAGTATGCAGATTCCATGGTGATTTGATTCAAAGTCAGTCAAGATTTAATGGATTCCTTTTATTAGCTTCCGACAAATTGCCTTTTTAGTGGGAAGAGCATTTGCATTATTCATTTGAGAAAGAGCAAGCTTTTATGAGTTCATTTAGTTTAGTTCTAGATGAGCTCAGCGACTAACACTGGGACTTAGAATGAGTCATCACACAGAGGGGAATGAAACACTCTCCCACCAATGAATCTCATCTGACCCCTGACCTTTAATCGCTGTTGCCGTCTTTGTCGTGTAGGTGATTCAGCGCAGGGAGGACGGCTCTGTCAACTTCTTCAGAGGATGGGACTCGTATCGGGAGGGATTTGGCAAGATCACTGGCGAACACTGGCTCGGTAAGTGTCTTGGGTGTGAGAGTGTATAATTGCATGTAAAATCATGGAGCACAGACCAGCAGACAGCACATTGGTCAAGCAGCCAGCTGTTGGAACAGACATCAACAAGCGATAGCCACTATTCCTTGGCTGTAAACAACAGCTGGCATCGATTTTCAAGCAGCACTATCCACTGTATCGGATGATCCACACCAAATAATTGTTTTCATTAAAATCATATTTAAAAAAAAAAAAATCACATTTCCTCAATCACAGTAGGCTGCCAGCTTGGTTTTTAGCACTTCAGCAAATTCTTGGCTTTGTGTTACACTATGAAAGTGACCCCAGCGAGTTGCACACAGTGAGATTTGCAGACGTTACTGTAAAGCAGGGGTCTCAAACTCATCACATTCAGCCCGATTTGATCTCAAGTGGGCCGGATCAGTAAAATAATAACATAATAACCTATAAGTAATGACAACTCCAAATTTGTGTCTTTGTTTCAGTGCAAAAAACCCCAAAAAAACATTAGATTACAAAAATACTTACTTTTATAATCTATGTGAATAGCCTGAAAAAAATGAAATTTCTAAAGAAAAATAAGTACAATTTTAGCAATATTATGCCTCAACTTATCATTTATACATGTACATTATAAATCGGATCTACAAAGACAGTAAACACTTAGTAACAGGTAGAAAATTGTTAAAATTGTGCTTAATTTTCTTTAGACACTTGAGCTTGTTCATATTTATTCAGCTTATTCATATTTTATTGTTACAGGATAGTTTGTAAATGTAAGTATTTTCATAATTTAATGTTATTTTTTGCATTAAAACAAAGACAAAAGTTTGAAGTTGTCATTATTTATAGGCATAATGTAATAATTTTTCCACATCAAACCGAGAAGAAAATATGGAGTCATTATTTTTTGTAGTTTTTTTTTTTTTTAAATAATTTTATTTTTATCAGGGAGGTCATACATAGTCCAGCATTTTACAAGATCTCTGTGATACACACTAGAAAGAAAAAACACAAGATATGTTTCAACAGCGATGATCTTCCAACAGTTGAACAATGGCTGTCATTTCCACTCATCCATCCTTAAAGATCCACATACAATACAATCCACATGATATTTCACTAAGTTATAGCAAATCTGGTCTTCTGGGTCTAATGTATCTAATCCATTTAGCCCACAGTCTCAAAAACTATTCCATTTGCATTTTTAATGAGAATGTTAGTCTTTCCATAAAATTAACATCATATATAATTTTATACCAATCATCCAATGTTGGAGCATCTGGTTTTAACCATTTCCTGGTCAGGGCCCTCTTCCCTCCGACCAGTAATATTCTCATTAGGTATTTGTCTGCTTCAGTTTGAACATTCATTCCCACCCCCAAATACATTGTCAAAAAATTCAAATGATACATTAGTAGGAAAAATAGTTTCTAAACTCTTATGAATTCTTGCCAAAAAAATATTATTTTGGGGCAACTCCAGAATATATGGTGATGATTGGCTTTAGTTGAACCACATGACTTCCAACAATTCGCCCCCATACCTTGATGTTTTTTTTGAACAGGGGTAATAAAAAATCTCCTTATACTTTTCCACCCAAATTCCCTCCAGCTGTATTTTTTGTAGGTTTTTATGCTGTTATTATTTTACTGTAGATCATATTGGTCTGGATGTGGAACCTGAACTAAAATGAGTTTGACAGCCTTGACTGTGGAATTTTTGCACTTTGCAAATTCATCCAACGGGCCGGATTGGAACCTTTGGCGGGCAGCATTTGGCCCCCGGGCCGCATATTTCAGACCCCTGCTGTAAAGGGTACTCAGACTTAAAGAAAGAAGACTCAGTTGTAAGAGATGAAGACGATTAAAAAGACACAGAGCAATGCTTTTGGGAAACAAGAAATGACTTTTGCCTTTTATTAACATTTCAATAATAGCTATGTTAGCACAGACATAAAAACCACTTCAGTGGCAATGACTAAGAATATTACAGATTAAAAGATGCATGTTAAGTGCACGGCATAAGAAATGTCTGTGCAGCATCATAAAATTACAGCCCAGGCGAAAAGACCACCGCTTAAATTACACTGGAATTATTACACGAGTTTCATTTGAACCTTAGATGTTACGCAGTTGCATTCTGCTTTGAATATTCCGAGAGCTCTTGTCCGTATCCTTGCACTTTTTGCTGACACATTAATACACATCTCTCCAATTTGACAGAAAAAAGAATGCCAACAAAGAATGTATTCAACTGTGAAATTGTCAGCTTCCCAAAGCCAAATTCCTAAACTTCACGCAGCTTCTCATTAAATGCATCAAAAATATTTCTTATTCAGAGGATCGTCCTCAGTTCCAGGGTCCCTCTTGCTTTTTTTTTTTTTTTTTTTCTTAATCTCTTGAAAGCTGGTTTCACACATGAGGTGTCAAGTGTGATAACTGTCTGCTATAGAAACAGATACCTTGTCAGGATCAATCCGCACCATTTGACTTAATCAGAGGAAATTGTAGAGCAGTTGGACTGTGGAAACTAATCACTGTTTTCACCAAAAATACTGGGAACTCAGTATCTAATTGCTAAGTACAATGATATGCTGCCCCCTCTCCATGGAATGCCCTGCAAAACAACCTAAATATATCTGAACTTGTTACTATAGGTGAATTTAAAGCTATTTTAAAGGAGTGTGTAATCAGTGAACTTGGTTAATGTAACTGTTTTTAAATGTGATTTGTAACTATCAATTATAAGTTTTTGTATTATGTGTTGATTATGTCTCGTCTTGTCAGAAACTGTGTGGTTTGCTGCTGTTCATGGCCACATCACTCTTTTTTTTTTTTTTATACTTTATTTTTAACAGATTTTACATTTTTTAACAAACAGACAATAAAACAAAAAAGTAAAGACATACGAAACAAGATACGTCAACAAGCAGACGGGGCAATATCAAAACTTAAAATACAACGATAAAGAAGTGGTTCAATGAGTCACAATGTTGACCTATCATAATAAGAGGTTTGAGTTAGTTTGGGTATTGTCCTGTTTCAGTCCATGTCAGATCATTCAGATATATTCTCGTGTTGCATCAGATCATGTCCTGTAAACCTGCTGACATAATTACATCCATCATTTTCATAGACATTTGTGCACTTTTTCCTGGAATGCATATTTACACATGTTGATAGTAAAACACACAGATGTTGAGGTATATGTGTATTTGTTATTATAAAAACAAGGTGTTATCCTATTGGGGCGTCACATCTTCTGGGATAGATGTCCATTTTAGCCAATAATTAGTAAATTTGTCCAAATTATGGTTCAAGGAAGCCAGGTCACTCTTGAAAAAGAGATTTGCAATCTCAATGAGGCTTTTTTTTTAACCTGGTTAAATAAAGGATATCTATCTATCTATCTATCTATCTATCTAGATATATATATATACATACACACACACACACACACACACACATATATATATATATATATATATATATATATATATATATATATATATATATATATATATATAAAATATTTGTTTAGCCCAAACATCCTCAGCTTTGAGCCTAAATATCTTTTCTCCTATCCTTCATACTTGACATTTTCATCAAACATTTTCCTGCATTTCCGTATACCACTAAAGGCGGTTTTTACCCCTCGGCCATAGGGTATTGTAATCATTTAGTCGTCTGTCCGTCCATCCGTCTGTCCATTCAACAACATAATCGCATCATCTGAAGAATGTCAAATCAAATCAAATTTTATTTCTATAATGCCAAATCATAACAAAAGTTATCTCATGACACTTTACATATGGAGTTGGTCAAAACCAGACTCTAAGCCAATTTACAGAAACCCAACAGAATCCTCCAGGAGCAAACACTAGTGACTGGTGACAGTGGCGAGGAAAAACTTCCCTTTAACAGGTAGAAACCTCGAATGCATTGAGATATCCGCACCAAATTTATCCTGTGGATTAGGGATTTAAACAATTAATCGACTCTCAGTTAATTGTCGATAAGAATTTGTTTGATTAAATTACAATATTGTCGGTTAATTGCCCTTTTCCATGGCGGTGTTTGTGGTCTTGACAGTAGTGGGCGCCACTGCCTAACCTAGGCTTCATCGCTGAGGTTGAATACTGGGGGGAGTCGTCCACCTGTCCACACCTGTCCGAAGGCTGCCGGCTTGTCCGCGCTGCAATGCTGTCAGCCGGGATTGTCATCGAACTGGATCATGGCGTTGATGAGTTAGAATGGCTTTAGGGACATGGTGGAACGAAACTGCACCCCCGCCCAAATACGCGCACATATGTGGGGTCGGTATCGGTTCGGTAATGGATGGAGTGTTTTCCCTGGGGGTTGGTTTAGTCCGCGGTCATCTGGACTATTTGGTCAGTGAGACAGAAGTTGAAAATGTCCTCCAGGCTCCTGATCCGGGCCACAATATATAAGGTATGTTGGTCACCCCAGTGGCCATGGGAAAATAGGGGGGGGGGGTATTTCTGCAAAGTCTGAAATGCCCATTTCTTCTAAACTGCCCCTCTTCAGATCCATGTATTTCATTGAATTTCTCTGCAGAATTTCTTTAGTTCTACTCCATAAATGTCATTGCCTGTACTGGATCCAATGGTACAATAAAACAATCATTAAGGAATATGACATGATTTTTTCATGAAGTATAGAAACGATATTTAGCTTTTATTCTTATAGACCAGTGGTTCTTAACCTTTTTTTGGCTCGTGACCCCATTTTAACATCACACATTTCTGGCAACCCCAGACATTCAAAACAGATGCTTTCTTTTTGCTAAAATTTATTTATTTTTTGATCATGTAATAATTTGCTGTAATATGTTGCAAATAAACATTAAGTTTAGACGACATTTAGGCTATATAATGTACATTTTTATTACTAAGTTTTAATTTTTTAAAATTTTTTATCAATTCAGTGCTTCAGTTTCAGAGTTTGTCATGTCTTTTCTGTCTTTCTCAGCTCACCATGTATGTTTTATTAGTAAGTTTTTTTTTGTTTTTTATTTTTTATCAATTACTAAAAATTTCAGGTGACCCCATTTGAATTCCAGGCGACCCCACATCAGGTCCTGACCCCAAGGTTGAAAAACACTGTTATAGACCCTATCGAAAGAGAAATTCAGGTTCTCAGGAAAAGTGCCGCTTATCAATTAATCGTTAATTGATCGATAAGGTCAACCAACTAATGATTAATGAATTAATCGATAACACTGGGTTACAAAAAAATGTTTCTTGCAAGTTGTCTAGGTTTTTTCAACTGAATTAGGACCATTTTGCACCGCTAAATCCAAAAATGACATCTGTTTTTCTCAATCAGATCAGGTTTTTTTGCTAATTTGATTTTGAAAAATTTGATCTTCTCACAAAATATAATAATTAATACCAACATAAGATTGGTAAGCACACTTTATAAAACTTGTGACTTGATTCCTGTTAGATACAATGATGTATACACCGCAGATGTAGCAGAATACGTCAGGCTTATTTTTGCAAGATCTTCTAGTCGAAGCCATTTCATTCACCTGTAATATTAAAAAAAACATTAATCATAAATTGGCTAAAGTAAAATCTTCAGAACTCGTTTATTGCAAGAAATATGAAAGAATTTTGTATCATATGATGTGAAAATGCCCATAAATGTAAGCAAAAATGTTAAAAAGCTAAGTAGATTCTCACTGAAGGCATCAAAACTATGAATGAACACATATGGAATTATGTAGTTAAAAAAAAGTGTGACATAACTCAAAGCATGTTTTATATTTTAAATTCTTCAAAATAGCCACATTTTGCTGTTATTACTGCTTTGTACATTCTTGGCATTCTCTGGATGAGCTCCATGAGGTAGTCACCTGAAATGTTTTTGCAAAAATCTTGAAGGTGAGTCCAAACTTTTAACTGGTAGTGTACGTTTGGTGTTCTAGGGTTAACTGAACATATTCCAAGTGTGTCCATCCACTGTCATTGATCCAACTCCATGGGTTTTACTGGTGAATCAGTGTTGTAGAAGATGACGGTGTTTCTAGTGATTAACCCATAAAAACCCAGTGCTACTTATGTGGCAGTTCCCAAATCGATTTTTCTCTATTTTTAACCTTTCTATAAGTCATTTCTCATCATTTATTCTAATATTATGCTCTGTATTTTGCATTTTTAAGTGAAAATCAGGTATTTTTCTATATTAATTTCACTGATCATGTACTGTAGATGTTCATGAAAAGCTCAGATTAAAGTTGAGGATTATACCGAAAACAAAACGTGACTTTTCCGTAAAATATATCATTAACTGAATATAAAATAAAGATGTCCATCCACTGTCATTGATCCAACTTCATGGGTTTTACTGGTGAATCAATGTTGTAGAAGATGACGGTGTTTCCACGGTAACTACGGAGCCTCTGAACGTCCGAATGGGTCATATGTGATGACCGTGAAAAGACGACGAACTGTATTTTACACCAATTATTTACACGTATTGATAGGATTAGTGGACCAGCAGGTATTAAACAGTTTAGATCAATAGATGGTTTTGGTCACTGGTGGATGTTTGGGTCTTTATGGGTTAAATAACACTGGGTTACAAAGAAATGTTTTTGCAAGTTGTCTAGGTTTTTTCAACTGAATTAGGACCATTTTGCACCGCTAAATCCAAAAATGACATCTGTTTTTCTTAATCAGGTCAGGTTTTTTTGCTAATTTGATTTTGAAAAATTTGATCTTCTCACAAAATCGATTACATTTTTGGGACTTTATCAGTTGATTTTTTTATATAGTTCTCACCCAAAATAGATTTTAAGAGAAAAAAAAATCTTTTTCCAACAGGATTCCTGTTAGGTACAATGGTGTATTCACCGCAGATGTAGCAGAATACGTCAGGCTTATTTTTGCAAGATCTTCTAGTTGAAGCCATTTCATTCACCTGTAATATTAAAAAAAACATTAATCATAAATTGGCAAAAGTAAAATCTTCAGAACTCGTTTATTGCAAGAAATATGAAAGAATTTTGTATCATATGATGTGAAAACGCCCATAAATGTAAGCAAAAATGTTAAAAAGCCAATATGTAGCATAGTTCAGAAAGTTGACCTGATTGAGCAAAATTAATGCGATTTTTGGATTCAGCACACCAAAATTATCCTAAATCAGCTCAGAAAACTTAAACAATAAATTTGTTGTTGTTTAGTGTAATTTGCATCCTTACTGTGGATGCATCTTGGCACGGAGCAGAAGAATATTAAAAACAGGTGACCTTGACCTACTTTTTCAAGGTCAAATGGCCTTATGCAGTTATAATATCTGAGTACTTTCAAATATAAATATGTATATAATAAGTTTTACACTAATACAGTCTAATCTGAATTATAGTGCAGTAACTTTCAACAGAATCTTACACTATATTTGGGGTATTTAAAGTGTGCAGCACGTTATGTTTTAAGGATGCACTCACTCTTGGTTGGAACATTCAAATCAACTCCCACTTACCACATACATGACTGTGCTGTGATTCACATTGAAGTGAAACAATGAAATGCTGACAGTGACAGCTCTCTGAAGCTGACAAGCTACCCACCACTGATGACTCATCACATCAAATGAAATTGCTGCGAGAAGTATTTAGCTTATGAACTTTACAAAACCAGTCATTAAGCAAGACAGTTCATACCCAATCAGCATTCACAGGGAAAAATATTTAGATAATATGCTGTTTTATATTCGTGCGACGCAGCTACTAATCTCCAAATCTGTTTAAAGCTTACACAAAAACACCAGCTCAAAAGTGGCTCCTCATTCGCTGCGATGTTGATCATTGTGTGTTTGTGTGGAGCGTTAATGAGATATCACTATGGTAAGTCAGCGTGTAGCTTTAAAGAGCTCTCATAGCAGTTTGCTGAAGATCAGACCTTTCGGAGTAAATGGAGCTTGAAGAAGCCTCTTTCTGTAGAACACACACTTGGTCACGGCCAAGGTCATACACAAACATAACACAACAGAGATAGATATTGGCATTCTCAGTTGCAGCACTCTTAAAAGCATTCGCAGCCTTTTAGGAACTAACTGTAATGAATAAGTATCATTAAGACAGACCTGTGGGCAGCTTAGATTACACACATGGCAAACATTACATAATGATGATAGTACAAGTAAAACCAATCCGAGGAATAATAATAATAATACAAGTTCAGGTTTATGTTTAATCAGTTATTATCCATAATAGAGAAAATACAAACAATGAGGCTAATTTAAGTCAACCAGCTGTGAACCATATTGAGACTGAACAGGTTTAGGCAGAAGCTAAATGCTTATGGGTGTACAAAAAAAAAGGATACATTTTGAAAAATTACCCCCAGTACCGCATTTGATATTTTTTGGAATTTTCTTTTATGGATGTCAGTAGGTAGCAAGGTTATAATAGTTTTGGATTTTTCATTATAGTTTAGTTTTATTTAGGGCTGGGCCAGTTAATGTGTTAATACCGTGTTAACGCATTCATTAAATAACGCAGACAATTTCTTTTTTATCTCACATTAATGCCGTTTTATTCTAACTCCTGTTCTTCTGCTTGTGTGCGTGTAGCGATTAGCTCAGCAGATAGACAACAGGTTTACCAAGAAAAGCTGGGCGCCCAAAACTTCTGTCCAAATCTGTTACTTGAGATTCACTGTAAAACTGCAACATACATACAAAATATGTCCAAGTTCTGTTCATTGCCTTAGTACATTTACATGGCATTATACATTTAAGTAAATGGGGAAAAGATCGATAGCTCGATGCTAACTTGAATGGGAAAATCCACAGACATGCTAACGATTAGCATTTACAAATTAATTTAAGATTTACATCTTTTTATCCTGCAACAAAGGTTCACATCAGAGATATTTTATACTATTCATTCTTACAACAACTGAACGTAAAATACTCACAGGCAAACGTTTCTGGGGCCATACAGAGTGAAAGAAACGATCGACTCGACTTGACTCGGGTGCTAGGTACTCTTCCTGGAGACCGTTTCCATTTCAGGATACTACTGACTTTACAGTACCTGGATGTCATAGCGATGCGGCGCGTTACTTCCGTGTCGTCTGCTCAGAGTTGCTGATAAACTCGCTCGTTGCGTGTTGTCTCGTCAAGCTCAAGCTCAAGCTGAATTTTTACATCTGAACCTCCTCGACAAACCATGGCATAGTTTTGCGGGCTGTCATCATGTGGATTAACCTACCGCCATATTAACTGTAAACTTCCGCATCGGTTTTTGTAAAACTGCGGGTCACAGAGACAACTCTCTGACCAATCAGTGGTCTGCAGTGTTTACATGTCATGTTTCAGTATCTGGTCCCCAGTCCTGGAATCTCGGCCGAGGTGATACCAAAAAACTAGTACCGGGTACCAGATTCCAGGTCCTTTTTCATAATGGAAATGCAAAAAGGTCGAGTCAAGCCGAGCCGATACCATGTAGTGGATACGTGGTATTAATCTACTGTACTTTATGAGACATATTTTGGCAGCCTTGACGATTAATTAACCGTGACATTTAAAGTCGTGATTAATCATTACAACCCTAGCGTCATTTACAGTTGAGAAAACTAGCAGGTGCTGCATTCAACACTCTTGTCACCTGCAAACAGTGAGTATTAGAGACCTGTTAATGGTACAATACTGCTTGTGCCTGCAGAGTTTTCAGGCCCTCAACACCTTTACCACTCCGTGTCCTTGCTACACGTAGGAATACTGGTATATACTGTATCGCATTTGCAGAGTTTATGTGAATTAATGGAGATCTAGGTCTCTTTGCTGACCTGAGGCCATTACAGAGTGCAGCCCATAATAAAAAACGTGGTTAGAGTGCCAGCCAGATCTCCCAATGGTATGCTGTAGGAACATGGTGGGAATATGGAAAGCCAAGGATTTAGCAGACTGAATTTGAATGAGCCAGCAGGCTACTTTGAACCTTTCAGAGTACCCTTGCTCATTCAGGGTGTGCTGTTGTCTCGTCACCCCCATCATCGATTACCCTCAGGGCAAAAATGAAAAATGGATTCATGTATGCTGCCTAGAATGAAATTCATTGCAGGCTACCTCCTCCAGACCAATTTCTTTCACTAATGCAAGCGGCCACCTTTGAAGATCTGCAGGTTTCTCATTATCTTAATGTGCCTCCGAATTCAAATTTAACTTCAATATATTTGCCATATGTATTAAACTCCGCATGGTATGATCATAGTGACAATATTAGTCAGAACAAAAAAGAATAAGAAACAAATGAAACAATTTTTCTTAAATGTCTTTCTGTTAAGGAGTCCATCATGAGGACTCAATTTGAACAATTAGAAATGTGTGAAAATTCAAGCCCATTTATGCATGCATCAGTTAAAGCTAAAACACTCCAAATCGACTAGCAAATCAATTAAAATGCCCTTTTACTTCTGCACTTGCTGTGAATTAATTGAGATCCCTGTAGACTTTTATTTGACTTTAACATCTAATGTGAGAGTAAAATCTTCATTCTACTACTACTGAACTTAGACTTTTAATGCATCATTATGAAGGTACAGTTGAATACATAGTCCATAGCTTATGACTTGGTATCTGTGGAGTAAAGTGTTATTATTATTATTATTTTTTTTTTTTTTTTTGCACACAACAAATCAAAACATTAGAACAAGCAAAGAAACCGACTGTGCAGGTGAGAACAGAAAACCCCATGGGGCTTATAAAATAAATCCCACCTCATTATAACATTAGCATAAAGAAAGACAATTAACATAAAACAGTAATTGACTAAGTACAACAAAAATATAAACAAAGAATAGAAGAAAATATGTGTAAATGCGTGTAAGGGTGAGAGAGTGTATGAATGAGGAATATTTAAATTTGTTTAATGAGATCCACTCCCATTGACGGACAGGCTGTAGATGAAACCAGGACTGATGGACGTCCATTTGCGAATCCATTCTGTAAATAGGGCTGTGTATTGGCAAGAATCTGGTGATACGATGCAAATCACAATATGAGGATCACAATATGATATATTACAATATATCATGATACTGTTAAAAAGGCAATCTTTTGTTTGTTTCTTTAAAAAAAAAAAGATTATTTCATGGAAGAATTGAATTACACCAGAAATGTGCACAAATACTAAACACATTTTTATTTGATCCCAACAGGATCTAATGCTATATCACAAAATGTTCCTGTGTTCAAACTTAAATTATATTTTACAGACATTACAGTTTAAGATCCTGCTCAAATATTCATATTCTATTACTCCATAACTAACAACATGACTTTATTTTTGTGCAATCCCAACATAGGAACTAGCATTATTTAATAAAAGAGTGTCAAATAATAGCAAATATAAACAAAAAAGAAAAACAAAAAACAAACATGAACCTCCACAATAGCTGCATTTGAACAAATACCAAGAAATATCGATACAGTACTTTTTAATATCGATACTGTATTGTGAAATTAAATATTGCGATATATTGCAGAACTGATATTTTGTTACACCCCTAGTTATTAGAACTGAAGAAGTCTCTCAAAAGTCTTTCAAAAGAGCTAAACATGCTTTACAAAAATTACAGATTACGATCTTGTTCAAATGTTCATATTCTATTAGTTCATAATTAACATAACTTTATTTTTGTGCAATCCCAAACAAAGGAACTAACATCTGCCTCTCAAACAGTAAAAAGTGCTTTTAAGATGCTTCAAATAACCATTATTTAATAAGACAGTGTTAAATAATAAGATAGAAACAATAAAGAAAAACAAAAAACAAAAATGAACCTCCGCTATATCTGCATTTGAATAAATACCTAAAAATATCGATACAGTACTTTTTTAATATCAATACAGTATCGTGAAATGAAATATCGTGATATGTTGCAGAACTAATATTTTCTAACACCCCAATCTGTAAAGATGTAGTAGGGTGGGGGCACATGAGGGGGTCCATTTAGTCAGATGAGACAGATGCGGGTGAGGAGGTCCATCCAGACAAGTGAGGGTGGGGGGGAGGAGGTCCAGGGTCACAGGTCAGGACAGGACACAGATGAGTCACCTCAGATCCCGTCATCACTGGGCCCCAGGCGGCCACGACTGAAACAGTAGGGGGAGGGGGGAAAGGGACACCGGCTGAATAGTGATGAACTGACAGATTATTTCATTTCTTTTGTACTGTAAAAAAAAACATTAAAAAACCCCCCAGTAATATTCCAGCAGGGGTGCCAAAAAAGTACTGTAAAGTAACAGAAAATAACCAACTCATAAGAATATGGTAATTTTCCACAATTAAAACACAGTTTTTTGCCCTAACTTTACATGAGATTTTGCTTTTTTTTTTTTTTTTTTTTGACTTTTAAGTGTTTAGTAAAGAATATTTTCATATATTAAAACAATCAAATTACATACATATATATATATATATATATATATATATATATCACCGAGACTAAATTGTTCAATCCATTGATAACAACTGTATTTTGACAGTTTATCAGTGATTATACATGTTATACATTCACAAAAATACATTCATTCAACATTTTTGTTGTGAAACCTCCCATAATTACTCAAGATACTTGTCAATTAACAAACAAGGCTTGTGAAATTTAATGGTTAATTGTCAGTAATTTTATCTGGTTTTAACATGTGTGTATATATATATATATATATTTATATATATATTTACAGTATTACACTTTAAATTAACAGTTTAATCTCAGAAATAGAAAATAAATATTTGTGAAATTATGATACATTTGCAAATGTATTTTAACTGTATTTTTCTGTGAAAAAAAAAAAAAAAAAAAAGAAATTCTTTGGTTATTCACAGTTACATTTTTTGTGTTATTTTACATTTGACATGTAAAATCAGAGTCTATTTTTGTCATTTCATTAATATTTTCTTGTATCTTAAAAATACAGGAAAAATCTGTAAAATAAACAGTGAAAATTCTGTTAAATGGAAGATTTTTTTATAGTGTGTACATGTGCATATCATGTATCACTCTTCAACAGTTATTTGTTTACAGTAATAATCATGTTGACACAATAAGAAAAGAGGTTCAAATGCAATCCCTGTGTGCATTTAGAACTGTGAAAGCTAACGTACTGCTGAATAATCTTTCCCAAAGGAGCATGTATAAAGAGCATAAATCTAGGCCAAAGCAGTTCCATGGTTGCCATCAAATCTATTAGACACCTGGACTCAGAGGCTGATGTAGACTTGTCTACCTGTAATATATAGGTCCTGAAACAGTTTAATGTTGTCCCAAAGAGACTAACCTAGTTTTCCAGATGGCCTATTACAATAGTGTACTTCGGTTCTAAGTGGTGGAAGCAGCAGTTTAATCCAAGCATGAAAAGGACAGACAAACTGCTGATTGTCACATTTATATGCACAAACAAATAATATATCTTAAAGGTGTCACCTTGTATTGTTTCTGGAGTGTACTGTTGAGTCATATCTTAACGGTTTGAAGCTGACACAACCATTTTCCACTGACATTTTGTCCTTAGGTTTGTGTGTGTCTATAAAGCCTATCATCAACGCTGACATTTCAATGAAATATTCCAGCGTGGTTTTGAAGTGTATTTGTCAGAAAGTCATTTGTTTGTGTAAGTTATCATTTTCGCCGATACTGGAGGGAGTATGACCCCCGATGACAAGCATGCATGGTCGTGACTCATCTGAATCAAACATCTGCAGTATAGATATGTAAACTGATGAGATGCAGTTTTATTAGTATTGCCACAAAAGTAGCTCTGGGTCTTTATGGATTGAAGTAGTGATATTTTGCTTTTTTTTAAAAAAAAATGGAATTATGCATTTTAAAACATTTCCCTGTGGTCTACATAAACTGTAAATGCTCTGCTTGGGTCGGAATTTGTCATTAATTCAACTCCACAGGTCCATCTTCAACCCTATTTCCGAGTAATGACACCAGAAACATAATTTTGAGCTCTGGCCCTTTAAATCCACATGGCCCCGCCCCCTCCAGGTTGTTGGCTGTGCTGCTCTGTCCCATTCAACCAACAACTGAACATTTTAGGTAATCAGCTCAAAGTTTGGACATATTTTCAGTGTGGACTACAACCGCTGCTGCTGACAAACAATTATGTTGTACTTGGAGAAATGTTCGTCGGAAGTCTGGACCTTATATGTGCAAATATTGTGACGTAACTTGCTATAGATGTAATAAATTAAGAAGGAATTAAAACAGTTTGTAGAAATCCACTTGATTTTTGCCAAAATGAATATAAAGATAGCTTTGCAGCACCTATTATTATTTTAATTTTTTTTTTGTTATCAAGAGAGTTAAGTCCAAATGTGTTTTGCTTTACTGTTAGAAAAACAGAAACACTTTCACTCCTGAGCAATACTCAATTTCATTAGCCACTGGAGCATTAACATCTTAATCAATACCTCTAAATGGAATTCTCCTTTTTTGTTAGCTCCCACAAATAGAAATTAACACTTTTTTTGTTGACATGGTAACTGCTAAATTGTATTTCTGGCATTTATTTACTTTCAGTGTGCCTTACTTACTCTGTAGGTAGTCTTTTTTTTCATACTTTGGTCATTTTTTCATTGACCTCTTCTTTAATATGCAGCTATGACTACTGAATGGTTAAAAAGAAATGTGCTTTATTCCGGTACCATTTCTCATCAAGTCTTCAAGACACTAGTACCTTCTGTGGCAAGAAAAAAACATGAAGAAGCTCTTAAACAGAGACATAAACGCAAGGATACTTTTCTCAAATTTTATGTTTCAAGTTTTATTCATTCATTCGGTTTACACCAAATGAATTACTTTGCTGGGAAAAAAGATGGAGAATAGAAGATAACCCCCAGTTATGAATATTTACCATTTAACCCATAAAGACCAGCAGTGACCAAAATCATCTACTGATCTAAAATGCTTAATACCTGTTGATCCACTAATCCTATCAATACACGTAAGTAATTGATGTAAAATGTAGTTTGTCGTCTTTTCATTGTCATCAGATATGACCCATTTGGACGTTCAGAGGCTCTTCAGTCAACGTGAAAACCCCGTCATCTTCTACAACATTGATTCACCAGTAAAACCCATGGAGTTGGATCAATGACAGTGGATAGACACACTTGGTTTATGTTCAGTTAATGAGAGATTTGACTGAAAAAGTCACTTTTTCTTCAGTTTTCTGAACCTTCAACGTTAATCTGAGCTTTCGTCCAAATCTATCTATAAAATAAATATAGGAAAATGCCAGATTTTCACTTAAAAATACCAAATACAGACAATAATATTAGAATAAATGATGACAAATAACCTAAGAAAGATAAAGAAAAAAATTCATTTGGGAACTACCACAAAAGTAGCTCTGGGTCTTTATGGGTTAAAGGAGTGATATTTTGCTTTTTTAAATGGAATTATGCATTTTAAAACATTTCCCTGTGGTCTACATAAACTGTAAATGCTCTGCTTGGATCTGAATTCTTCATTAATTCAACTCCACAGGTACATCTTCAATCCTATTTCTGAGTAATGACACCAGAAAGGTCGTTTTGAGCTCTGGCCCTTTAAATGCAAATGAGCCACTTCAGGCCCCGCCCCCTCCAGGTTGTTGGCTGTGCTGCTCTGTCCCATTCAACCAACAACTGAACATTTTAGGGAATCATCTCAAAGTTTGGACATATTTTTTTGTATGGACTACAACCACTGCCGCTGACAAACAGTTATGTCGTACTTGGAGAAATGTTCATCGGAAGTCTGGACCTTATATGTACAAATGTAGTGACGTAACTTGTTATTGTTACGTCGTTTAACTTGTCTTTGTTTTTATGTTTGTATTGTGTTGTTCTTAGCCCACTTAACACCCTGTGTTTTCACTAGTTTTATTTACTTATTTAATTCCTTGTTTTATGTTTGGTGTACGGCACTTTGGCCAGCTGTAAAGTTCTTAAAGTGCTTTATAAATAAAGTTGGTATGGTATGGTATGGTATGGTATGGTATGGTATGGTATGGTATGGTTATAGACCATAGGTGTCAAACATGCGGCCCGGGGGCCAAATCCGGCCCGCCAAAGGGTCCAGTCCGGCCCTTGGGATGAATTTGGGAAATGCAAAAATTACACTGAAGATATTAACAACAATCCCTGCTTAGACTGTTACCCCCGCGACCCGGCCCCGGATAAGCGGAAGAGAATGGATGGATGGATATTAACAATCCTTTTAGTTCAGGTTCCACATTCTGACCAATTCAGTCTCCAGTGCGCAGGACCAGTAAAATACTAACATAAAAACATATAAATAATGACAACTCCAAATTTTTCTCTTTGCAAATGTAAATATTTTCATGTATTTACACTAAAGCAAAGCATAATTTTGAAAAAAAAAAAAAAAAAAATTTGAATAACCTGAATTTGTGAATGTAAAAATTACACAAAGATATTAACAATCTTTTTAGTTCAGGTTCCACATTCAGACCAATTCAATCTCAATTGTGCAGGACCAGTAAAATACTATCATAATAACATAAATAGTGACAACTCCTAATTTTTCTCTTTGCAAATGTAACTATTTTCATGTATTTACACTAAATACTTACTTACTAGAAGTACAATTTTAACAAGATTCTGTCTGTTATTAAATGTTTTGTGTGTTTGTAGATCCACTGTGATCTGTAAGTTATAATGTACATGTGTAAATGATAAACTGAGGCCTAATTTTGTTAAAATGACACTTATTTTTTCAGTTTGTTCATGTTATTCACATCTTTTGAAACGATAGTTTGTAGATGTATACCTTTTCATCATGTAAATTTACTTTTTTTCACTCTAAAACATAGAGAAAAGTTTGGAGCTGACATTATTTATATATTATTATGTTATTGTTTTAGTGGTTCAGCCCACTGCAGATCAAATTTAGCTGAATGTGGCCCCTGAACTAAAATGAGTTTGACACCCCTGTTATAGACGTAATAAATTAAGAAAGAATTAAAACAGGTTGTAGAAACCCACTCGTTTTTTTGCCAGAATGAATATAAAGATAGCTTTGCAGCACCTGGAGGCTTCAAATTCAAACTTTTTGAACTATTCGGGTCCAAATACACAAATAAATGAACCAAAGACGAATAAAAGTGGATTTAGCAAAATATGACCCCTTTAACGGATGCTCTAATTATTCTATGTTAAAATCATGCCAGTATCTGTAATTGTTCAGTTTTTGTATTTCAGCGTCTGCTCCCCAGTGTAGAAGTGTTCCTTATAGACTGTGGGGAAGTAAAAAAAAAACCTCAACATAACCAAACCCTGTCTCTCTGTGTGTTTCACTGTGCATCAGAGAAACCCGGTGAAGTGAATCCACCCTAGATATTGCATTATACCTGCCTGGTTCTTTACTCTGAGCAACAGACCGCATATCGAAGCCGGTGTATCAGCCAAATTAGGGGAGACAGAATCTGCTTTTATATCAGTGAAGGTTGGTGTATTGATGTCACGGTGCTAAAGAAAATCTGTTGCCCTCACCTTCAAGCTCTTTCCATTAACCGTAAGCCATTTTATTCACCACGGGGACTTTTCCTCTTTTATTCTGGCCAGTGTTTACATCCTGCCTCAAGCCTGTGTGAGGGTGGTACTGCACTGCTTGGCTGACCAGATAACCCGGTATGGAGTAAGAACACCCAGACTTCTGACTAATTATTATAGGGGATTTTAACAGTGAAAACCTCTGCCATGAGTTGCTCAAATACAGACAGGATGTTAGCGATTCCACAGGGGGAGAGAAAAAAACATTCCCACTGTCACATGGTATTAAGGGATGCACACTGATCTGTCCCCCACATCGCTGCTGGTCCTTGAATTACACATCCTTCCAACGGCTTACAGGCAGAAACTAACATCTACAAAACCCTGAAAATGAAGATTGTCAAAGAGAATGAACGATTTTACGAATACTGTGACATTGTGGGGTGGCATTGCAGATGGAAAACATCTGTTCACACCCAGGCTTGAAGATAGTTGTGTAGAATTTGCACAGATTTGTCGGGCCAAATGTGGGAGCAGTGGAAAAAAAAAAAACAGCTCAATCAACTGCTGTTCTGTCATGTATGGATACCTAGAAGAAAAAATGCCATCAAATCAACAAAGACTTAATAATTTGCATTGTTTCGGTCATACATTGGAGAACAAGATGTGTAGCGATCATTAATCAGAACCTTATAGATAGTGACACAGTGGTCAAACACATTCTGACCGAACTATGTAGAAGACGAAAATTGGACAGATTACAGACGCTCCCATGGAATATTATAGACTTCTCAGCCTGTTTCTCATGTAAAAAAAGAGGGGGAAAAAGTGCATGTGAAGTGTAAGTTTGGATATATACAGTATGTGTGTTTGTAGACATGTATGCATCTTTGTCTAAGCACTAATGCATTTGTTATTGTAAATAGATGTGTCAGTCAGTGTTGGGAATAATGGCATTAAAAATAGCAGCATTACTAATGACGTTATTGTTTTCCAGTAACAGGTAATCTAATGAACTACTATTTGAAATGTTACAACGCCGTTACCATTACCGGCAGTGAAATGTGGTGCGTTATTATGCACTGATATCAGCTGTTATCTGTCCTGACTCGCTCAGCCAGGCATTAGAGGTGTGACGTTCACGGACGAGTCGAGTCTTTTGAACGGTTCTTTTCAGTGAACGATAACAACCAATTTGTTTGTGAGCCGTTCTCATGTTCAAATCGCCCACACTGCCTTCACGCTTCACCTGTATGTCCATGAGTCTGAGTTGTCGCTGCCTTCAACTGAACGACTAATGACATGTCCGAGGTAGGGATGCGCTGATACCACTTTTTTCCAGGCCGAGTACGAGTACTTACATTTGAGTACTTGCCGATACCGAGTACCGATACGAGTACTTAATAATCCCATTCCAGTTCTTAGTTCCTTTTGTAAATGTGCTTTATTGTCGTTGTCATTAGTCTGACTGGAACAAAGTGCTGCTACTGACATTTAGTGTGTTGGAATGAGCGTTTCTCAATTAATCCACCAGGGGGCGCCACTCTGAATTAACCATACTGGACAAATACCACGAAGAAGAGTAAAGTTTTTTTGAGAAGAAGAAGAAGAAGAAAGTCAGTAATAACAAACATGGAGACGACAGAGGCAGCACTAGTGTAATACTAATATTGCAGCGTTTTCACTGGTAAGGTTTAAAAGCGTAGCTTCAGCAGGTAGAGAAAAGAGAAATGAGTGATAAGTTTCATTTTCACTTCTGCTGGCGGCGGTCCGCACTGCTCCGTACATCCGCTGGTATTCTCATTCTGTTTACGCATCCGTGAGCACCTGGAAAACAGATGGAATGTACACAGAGGACGGACAGAACACTGCGTCCGTATCTGTCTGTGTCTTTAACGTTACTTGCAGTCAGCGTTACTTTTATCATCGTCATTTATTTTGAAAAATCTCCACACTCTTCACACTCCACACACATTATTCCACCGCTGCGTACCTGCTGCACTGAACTGAGAATGTCACATGGCCGTAAGTGGTATCGGTGCATTTGTATTGGATTACTTTTACGAGTATGAGTATCAGTACGATTACACACACTGAGTATCGGAGCCGATGCCGATACTCGTATCGGTATCGGTGCATCCCTAGTCCGAGTTTGAGTTGTCTATAGCACACCCCATTCACTTGAACGCAGCTACATGCACAGCTAATTTAGGGGAGGAGTTATCAATGAGAGTCCGACTGACTGGACTGAAGACATTTACCACTGGATCAGGGAGGAGCCACTGAAAAAAGTGGAGATGTGGGATTAACTGGAGAAGCATCTTCTTCCTATAAATGCAGATATGCACTTATATGCTGGAAAAGCCGGGCCCTGGTGGACCCCAGCCAGGCCCTGGTGGACCCCAGCCAGGCCCTGGTGGACCCCACCCAGACCCTGGTGGACCCCAGCCTCACCACAGTCATGGTATTCAGTACCTGTCTGCTGTTCTACTCTATGAAACTGGTCGTGAAACATGCTCAACAATCAGTATCCTTTTACATATTTGAAGGTTTTTCAAAAAAGTAACGCAATAATTACTTTCCCTGGTAACTAATTACATTTCTGAAGGAGAAATTCCATTACTAATTCAGTTGCTTTTTTGGGAAAGTAATTAGTAACTATAACTAATTACTTTTTAAAAGTAATTTGCCCAACACTGGTGTTGGGGTATATTTATATGTGAGTGTATATACAGATAGTGTATTTTTATTCACTATTGTGAACATGGGCAAGTGTATATTTTTATGAGTGGGTGTATCTACAGGTGGGGGAATATGTGTACAGTTATTAAGTATAGATGGGTTTGTTTTGTGTTTTGTAATACTTTGTAAAATCGCCTTCAATTAACCCTTTCATGCATGAATTATGAGAACCTTAATCAAGATTTTTTTTTTCCTGAGTGTCTTTATTCCTCTTTAGGCATGAAAAAAAAAACAATATGATTGAATTTTTTTTTTAAATCAACCTGTTTTTTATGGAGTTACAAAAATGTCCACTCAGCTACACCATGAATTTTATTCTTGAAGCAAAGAAACATGTATTTAAAACCCAATATCATAAAGTGATATGAAACCATGTTTAATGCAGCTAATCTGATGTTTACTCACATTTTAACATATTCTAACACTAGTTATTACTCACTTCATGGAGATAATATGCAAAAAAAATAAATATTAACAATTGATTTCCACTCAAGAACCAATCAAGAACAGCAAAGTTACAATAATGGTATGAATTGCAGTTTATGAGATGATGCGTAAGTGTCCACTGTGTTAGTTGATATGGAACTAAAACAACAAAACCCATGAATATACAAGAGACCAGCTGCAGAGTAACTGTCCACTGTAGTGATCACTATGCATGAAAGGGTTAAATAAAATTTATATAACAAAAAAAAAAAAGAAAAAAAAAAAAAAAAAGAAGCTACACTGGAAAGTAAAAAAAAAAATCAAAATCTACTTTCCTGTCTGGCCAAAAGTCACTCGTTACAAAACCAGCCTTTTCATGTCATTCCCTCCACCTGCGCAGTACATGCAAAGGGAACCTCTTATGACTTTCTTACAGACAAAAGAGCAGGGAAGCCCCAGGCCCAGATGGCATCTCAGCCTTCTGTCTGACGGCCCATGGTGAGAAACTGGCTCTTGTCTTCACACAGATCTTCAGCAGCTCATTCACACTGTGTGAAGCTCCCTTCTGTCCAATGGGCCGCGCTCTCACCAGTCAATAAAATCCCAGAATCACAGGAACCACGACTTTAAGCTTTTCACCTTAACATCTGAGCTCATTAAAGTCTATTTAAAAATCAGCCCACTTGAAGCACATCGCAGGCCCCCTGATGGACTTCCCACAGTTTTCCTACCAGGCAAACGCAGTTGTTGATAAATGAGTTGTAATTGTACTGTGCTACATGTTGAATGCATGAAGAGCTACAGCAGTGTTTTTCAACTTTGGGGTCAGGACTTCACATGGGGTCGCCTGAAATTTCTAGTACTTGATAAAAATAAAAATAAAAACTTACTGTTGAAAAATATATGTTGAGTTGACAGAGATTATCCCAATCCATAAAAGACATGACAAACTGAAGCTGAAACTGAAGCACTGTGGTTCTGTTTTTCTGTCAAATGTTCATTGTGGTCAGTTTCAGATGCTGCAGCTCTTTCATAATTCATAGTTTGTTTGTTCAGTATTAATTGTCAGCCTTGTAAATCCAAGCTGGACTGACTGTACATATCCTGACCAAGGAAAATTAAATTCTCCCTTTGTGCAGTAATCTACACCTGGATTTACTGCCTCCGTCCATAAATAATATACATTATATAGACTGCGTGTTTATTTACAACATAGTATAGCAAACTATTACATGATCAAAAACAAATTATTTTAGCAAAAAAAAAAAGTCTCTGTTTTGAATGTCTGGGGTCGCCAGAAATGTGTGATGTTAAAATGTGTGCGGAACCACTGAGCTACAGTATTTAGTAGTGATAGTTGATACCAGGGATTTCCTTTGCGATCCGATACCGAGTACAATTCAGTCTGTTATTGGCGATACCGATCCAATACCGATATTTTGTCCAATAATAATAATAATAATGGATTAGATTTATATATCGCTTTTCTATGAACGTATACTCAAAGTGTGTACAGTGGGTCCATTATTCATTCACTCACACACTCACACTCTGGTGGTGGTAAACTACATCTGTATCCACAGCTTCCTTGGGGCAGGCCGATGGAAGCGTGGCTGCCAGTCCACGTCTACGGCCCCTCCGACCACTACTGAACATTCATATGCATTTATACACCAGTGTGAGTTGCAGCACTGGAAGCAAGGAGGCCACGGCCGCCCCCCCCCCCCCCCCCCCCCCCCCAAAAAAAAAAAAAAGTCAGAAGGATTGTGAGGCCCCACTTTCATGATACAAATACGCTTAATGTCTGGAAAATCCCCCCAAAAACAAAGTGTATTTCAAATTATAACTGTACAAAGAATACAACACATGAAAACTTAAAAACTTAAAAACACCAAATACAGACAATAATATTAGAATAAATGATGACACATCACCTAAGAAAGATAAAAAAAAATCATTTGGGAACTGCCACAAAAGTAGCTCTGGGTCTTTATGGGTTAAAGGAGTAATATTTTGCTTTTTTAAATGGAATTATGCATTTTAAAACATCTCCCTGTGGTCTACATAAACTGTAAATGCTCTGCTTGGGTCTGAATTCTTCATTAATTCAACTCCACAGGTTCATCTTCAACCCTATTTCTGAGCAATGACACCAGAAAGGTCATTTTGAGCATTGGCCCTTTAAATGCACACGAGCCACTTCAGGCCCCGCCCCCTCCAGGTTGTTGGCTGTGCTGCTCTGTCCCGTTCAACCAACAACTGAACATTTTAGGGAATCGCCTCGAAGTTTGGACATATTTTCAGTATGGACTACAACCGCTGCTGCTGATAAACAATTATTTCATACTCGGAGAAATATTCATTGGAAGTCTGGACCTTATATGGGCAAATGTTGTGATGTAACTAGTTATAGATGTAACAAATTAAGAAGGAATTAAAACAGATTGTAGAAATCTACCTGATTTTTTTTTTCCAAAATGAATATAAAGATAGCTTTGCAGCACCTGGAGGGTTCAAATTCAAACTTTAGGAACTATTAGGATCCAAATACACAAATAAATGAACCAAAGACGAATAAAAGTGGATTTAGCAAAATATGACTCCTTTAATTATTAAGAACTATTATAAAAATGAAAACTTGCATATTAATTCACGTTACATGAGTACATTAATACGACACATGAAAATACTGAACATGTAACACTTCAACAAAAGCATCCAACATTGACACTTTCTCTAATTCAGAAGTTTTTGTAAAAGAACGGTTCCTGTTTTCCCTTTAATCTGTTCTGTTTTCTGCTCAGAACCTCTCCTGCCTTTGAACTGACTCTCTCTGCTGGTACAGAAGTGGCAGTAAGTCCCAGGTATCTCACTGCGAGTTTGCTTAGGGTTGGAAAAGTCGGTTCATATTCTTGTCACCAGACCGGTACAGACTGAGTGAGCAGAGTTGACTGGCTAAGAAGCGTGACACAGTACACACTTAACCAGGCGGAAGAAGAAGTAGTTTCCAACAATCACATATCATTTGGACCAAATTCTTGATATACATTACCTCGAATGACCAAAGTATCAAAAGTATTGATATTTTGATTTGTAAATAGAAACAAAATGTACTATTGGAGACTGGGGTGCCATAAAGGGGAGGGGGTAAATGTGAGAAATTCATGGGGCCCAGCATTTTTGGGTGGCCCATAGAGCAGTGAAGGGATTTTTTTTTTTTTTTTTTTTGATTGATTAGTAATTTATTTGTCCATTTAAGAAAACATGATATATACATACATACAGTTTGGATTTCTATATTAAACGTGGGAAAAAAGGTGTCGGCAGAAGCAACAGCTTATTTATGCCTACACTATTTACAGAAAGGAAAGTTGCAGAAACAAAACAAAAAAACAAGATGGTGCAGTTTTTAACAATAATATAATAATACAATATAATCTAAGCAAAATCCTAGATTCATACTGATAATTGGCTTAGTTTGTCCAGATATTTTATATTTTTTGAATACCTTAGTTTTAAACATCCTTTTAAATGTAGTGACATATATGCATACCTTTAATTCTTTATCAAGGTTGTTCCAGAATTTTACTTTTCTTGTGCTTTTCTTGTTTTAATTTGTTTTTAGAGCAGGTTTGCTAGTTTTTATTAGTTTTCTGTTTTTTTCTACATGCTAAGTTTTAGTTTAGTTTTAGTATTAATTTTAGTTTTGTCGTATCTTTTATCTTCTTGGCCGTCGTATTCAAATAAATCCCATACAGGACTCTGCTTTCTCCCAACTTTAGTCTGCATGTTTCCAGGTAGAATGCGGACAAGAAGACGATTCTGAACAAGTGACAAGAAGTGACGGACCGTGAAGTGCCGTATGGTGTCGCTAGCTAAAATTGCTAGAGCGAAATAAATCGCTTCCGTACCAAACTGACATTGACAAAGATGAAAACGAAGGGAATTTTATCCATAATTTTTATACGTTTAGTTAGTTTTGTAAATACACAATACAGTTTCAGTTAGTTATCGTTTTTTTCTTTTAATTATAGTTTTTATTTATTCCAGTTAACAAAAATGTTTTTTCAATTCTAGTTTTCGTCATTTTGTTAGTTTTCGTTAACGATACTAACCTTGTTACAGATATACATTTGCCTTTTGCCTTTTTTGAGGGGGTCCAGTGGGCACAGGTTAGAAGTTGTGAAAATTTTATGTAAGATCCGCTGAATAATAGAGGCATAGAAGCAGGGAGTCGGACGTTGAAAGGTTGTCAAGTTTCATTTTCGCTTCACGCCAGCGTTAGTTACATCAGTTATGGACAGCTCCCTGCTCTGACAGATCGACAAGATACTGAATTTTATGAATCACCCACAACGTTTACCTTTCATGGGCCCCACAATTGCTAGCTTCGCCCCAGATCAGAGATATCAATATTTCAGTATCAATCTGCACATCACTAGTATTTTAGTTGTAGTCCATTCAAACCTGACGTATGTGGATCAGCAACATCCCAAAAAAAAAACAAGTGTTCAGAGAACGCAAACCTCTGCCAAGCACCCCGAACAGTGTGCATGTGTGGATGGACTATTTCTTTTTAAATTAAACAGTTTCAAGGTTGTTCCATACAGCAGAAAAAGTGCGGTCAAACATGGTAATACATTTTTATAGGTTTTAAATTTTTATAGTTATAGTTTGATTGAATTAAAAGATTTGAACTACAGGTGTTCACCACAGGGGATCTGTAGTTTGTTTTTTTAAATTTATTTATTCATAATGAAAAATGTGTCATAAATGGGATTTTCAGTGTTAAATTGAAATGTCCACAGTGTCCACATTCCACAGTGGATGTGGACAGTTTTGTGCCAGATACAAGATATTGTTATAAGCTACGGGTGGATCAAATTAGAGGCTAATCGGAGTCGTTTTGATTTTTTTATGAATTTTCAAAAATTGCTCAATGATGAGAGATAGGAAAATTTGAGATTTTGTGACCTTGTTGTGACCTTGAACTTTGTCCTACTTGGCCCAAAATTTAATGGGTTGGTCCCAGGGCCTAGGCCTATCTGTGGGTAAAATTTGGAAAAGATGGTTGTAATAGTTTTCTCGTAAAGTTGCTAACAAACAAACAAACACACAAACAAACACACAAAGCAAAGTGATCACAATACCTCTGGCGGAGGTAAAAAAAAAAAAAACAGGAAGTGGTAGAGGACACCAGGGAAACTTTCATTCAGCTTCTGCGTCCCACGGGGAGGTATCCTCCTCCCTGTACTTTTCTTTCTGTACAAATAAGTGCACCCCTTGGGATATCTGAGATGCCATCATCATACTGTTCCCATGGCCGACGCAGTGCTGCTGCAATGAAATAAGGACTGTGAATCGAGGGAATAACACTTCAGAAGGCCTGAAGTAGAAGACCAACACAGATAAGCAGAGAATGAATTCCCAACATGTTGCTTCAGTTGTACGTGGCCATGGTTGGATGTGTTCTGTCTAATTATTTATCTCAGGTATGGTATCTCCATTCAACAGATCACTGGTCACCTACACCGATCTGCCAGGTTGTTTGTACAATTCCACAAGATTTCCAATTATAACCACAGTCTACAGCATGTGCACCGTGACGCTCCTGTCTTTTCCTGTGGACATTCTTATCACTGTCACCCACAATGTTGTTTTCCATCTGTTCTGGCCTCATCCCTCAGGGAAAATGAGACACATGTAGCCCTTATGGATTGTTTTAATCTAAAAACAAATATGCTAATACAGTTACTCAACTATTTAATAAGCCAGCTGTAGAGGACGTGGACTGAAAATAATCCTTATTAAGTCTTAAAAAAAAAACAAAAAACATAAAACAGCTTCAGCCCAAGGCAGTGAGAAGTGAAAGTGGATAAAATATTGTGAATCGCGTCCCTATTTCTCTGCCAGTTTATGTCATCTCCTACAGCATAAAAAAATGCAAACGATATGCTGGAGGTCAAACTTTTAGTGCAGCAGTTATAGTCTTATTGTTTCATATCAAATGTGGCTTATGGATGTTTCTGATGTTTTAATGAAATTTATGTATATCATGACACAGCTAGCTCACAAAAAAAGAGAACCGGGTGAGTCTACTGGTGACATATCTGAAGGAATATAGTCTAGATTGCATGCATGCATGGTTAAGCTCAATATCAACATCCTCTGATCATTTAATACAGTGTGAATTTTCGTCCGCGCTCATCCTGTGATGATGGCTGGGTAAATGGATCTGCTTTCGTTTCTCGTGCAGCACTCGAATACAGATCACTGTGCATCCAAACAAGCAGACACAGAAACAGTTTGTCACCTCATCAGTACAATAATGTACAGAACCCAACCGCACAACACTGTACCTCGGAACGAATAACATTCACTGTCAGCATTTGAGTCCATGTGCGGCGTTTCGATCGCTATTAAAACCTATGACATTTGATCCATACATGCATATTATTGACTCATTATTGATTACACATGATTTATTCAAACCTATTTGCACAATTTGTACATTCAGTTAGTGTTTATCTGAACATGCAGTGAGTGGCACTTGCAGTATTTATTTTTCTTTTCTCTGCTTTATCACTCTGCATACTTAATAAAGAATGACTGCATTAAAATTCCTTGAATGTTTAAGTAATGTGAGAAATATCGCACTGGTCAATAGTGTATGGATGAATACAGGAAGAGTGGATTCCTATTAAAATGAAGCAGCTGATCTTTTTATCTCCATGTCTCATATTTATATTTTAAATAATAATGTAAATCATTCTAAATAATGCACAATTGAGTCATCCCCCCCCACCCCACTCCCACCCCCTTAAACTATTCGGCTATTCAGATATTCTCTTTTTACTCGGGTTGCCTAGAGCGTGTCATATCACCATATTTTTTGTGATAGTTTCCAGTGGTTTCAGAGCGTCAGGGGCACATAATGGGACCCATGTGTCTTTACTATTCTGCCTGGAAGTTGTCCTCCGTCTGACGAGCGCCTTATTGTGATCTCACATTCTTTGGCTGACTTGCTTATTAAAGATACACTTACAACTGCCCCTGGGAAGCAAACTCGTTTTTTTTTTTTTCCCCTGAATTTTTTCTCTTCAGTCTGTCACTCATATTGCATAAGACTCCTCAGAAAACTGTGGCGTTAACCACTTTACTGCACGTACCGATCACATATAACCCATGAAGACCCAAACATGTACTGTTGACCAAAACTATCGACTGATATAAACTGTTTAATATCTGTTGACCCATAAATCCTATCAGTACATGTAAATAATTGGTGTAAAATGCAGTTTGTCATCTTTTCGTGGTCATCACATATATGACCCATTTGGATGTTAAGAGCAGGGGTGTCAGACTCATTTTAGTTCAGGGGCCACATTCAGCTAAATTTGATCTGAAGTGGGCCGGACCAGTAAAATTATAACACAATAATATATAAATAATATCAACTCCAAACTTTTCTCTATGTTTTAGAGTGAAAAAAGTAAATTTATATAATGAAAAGGTTTACATCTACAAACTATCCTTTCAAAAGATGTGAATAACATGAACAAACTGAAAAAAAATAAGTGTAATTTTAACAATATTCTGCCTCAGTTTATCATTTACACATGTACATTATAACTTACAGATCACAGTGGATCTGCAAACACACAAAACATTCAATAACAGGCAGAATATTGTTAAAATTGTATTTACTTCTCTTAAGACATTTCAGGTTGTTCAAACTTGTTCAGGTTATTCACATTTTTTTTGCAAAATTATAGTTTGTTTTAGCGTAAATACATGAAAATATTTACATTTACAAAGAGAAAAATTTGGAGTTGTTATTATTTATATGTTATTATGATAGTATTTGACTGGTCCTGCTCACTTGAGATTGAATTGGTCTGAATGTGGAACCTGAACTAGAAGGATTGTTAATATCTTAGTGTCATTTTTGCATTTCACAAATTCATCCCAAGGGCCGGTCTGGACCCTTTGGCGGGCCAGATTTGGCCCCCGGGCCGCATGTTTGACCCCTGTGGTTTAGAGGCTCTTATGACTGGTGACAGTGGTGAGGAAAAACTTCCCTTTAACAGCAGAAACCTCGAGCAGACCCAGACTCCTGAAGGATGGCCGTCTGTCTTGGCCAGTTGGGGTTAGAGCGAGGAAGTAAAGGAGGAGAAAAGAGAGAGCGATCGAGATAGAGAGAGACTGGGGGAGATGGGGGAGGTAGGGGGAGACGCATGCACAGATAACTGAACTAGAACGTGTACAGAAAAGTACAATAAACACTATCGTAACTATATGGATAAGTGAATGATGGCAATAAAGGTGGAGAGAGGCAGGACCACAGCAGCAGGTCCAGAGATGATCTTAGGAAAACCTGTGAAGATCCAGGGAAAACCGGTGATGATCCTGGGAAAACCTGTGAGGTGATAAAGCACAGAGACTCCAGGGAAGAAGTCAAGTCAGTAACATGTATTCACTGGGGCGTAGACAGCAGAGATTTAATGAAATGCTTGTTTATAAAAGTGAGTTTTTAAAAGTCGCTTGAAGGCATCTATAGAATCTGATGATCTGATGTGATGGGGAAGACTATTCCAGAGGGTTGGGGCCAGAATTGCAAAAGCACAGTCACCTTTTGTTGAGAAGTTGGAGCGGGGGATGGATAGGAGGTTAATGTTTGATGAACGGAGTGGTTGTGACGGTGAGTAGGGAACTAGGAGGTCAGAAATGTAACGAGGGGCGAGGTTGTGCAGGGCTTTAATCCTTTCATGCATATAAGTCACTACAGTGGACAGATGATGAAAGGGGTTTTGTTGTATATTTATGGATTTGTTATTTTGTGCATCATCCCATACGCTGCAATTCATACCATTACTGTAACTTTGCTGTTCTAGATCAACCTGATTTGCAGTAACATGTTTGAGTGTGAAAAAAAAAAGCTAATTGTTACTAGACTGAAATAAACAGTTTTGTATATATTTTTTAAAGAAAAGTTGTTTGTTTGGTTTTTTTTGCATATTATCTCCATGCAGGTATGTTAAAATGTGAGAAAACATCAGATTAGCAGCATTAAAAATGTTTTTATTTCATAGTTTTCACACAGTGTATCAGTAAATACATGTTTCTTTGCTTCTAAATTTAAACGCATGGTGTCCAGCTGAGTGGACATTTTTGTAATTCCATGAAAAATAGGTTAATAAAAAATCAATTCCATTGTTTTTTTTTTTTTTTTTTCATGCCTAAAGAGGAATAAAAACACTCAGGAAAAAAATCTTGATTAAGGCTCTCATAATTCATGCATGAAAGGGTTAAAAGTAATTAGGAGTATTTTGAAGTGGATGCAGAATTTTATTGGTAGCCAATGTAGGGATGTTAGTGTCAGTATCAACATTTCCTGAAAATTTCATCAAAATCCTTCCTTAACTTTTTGGATTATCTTGCTAACAGACAAAAAGACAAACAGACAAACCCTGATGAAAATATAACCTCCACTGTCCTTGGCAGAGGTAGATTTTACAATAAATGCCAATGAATCAATTCAGAATGATTAACCCTTTCATGCACGAATTATGAGAACCTTAGTCAAGATTTTTTTCTTCAGTGTTTAGCCATGAAAAAAACAATGCGATCGAGTTTTTTTTTCCTATGGAGTTACAAAAATATCCATGCATTTAATTTTTGAAGTAAAGAAACGTGTTTAAAACCCAATATCAGAAAGTGATATGAAAACAATGAAATAAAAACATTTTTAATGCTGCTAATCCGATGTCTTCTCACATTTTAACATATTCTAATGCTAGTAATTACTCACTGCACGGAGATACTATGCAAAAAAAAAAAAAAACCTTCTTGTCTAACAAATAATTTATTTACACTCAAACATGTTACTGCAGATCAGGTTAATCAAGAACAGTAAAGTTACAGTAATGATCTGAATTACAGTGTATGGGATGGTACATAAGCATCCACTGTGTTGGCTGATATGGAACTAAAACAACAAAACCCATTAATATACAAGAGAGCAGCTGGAGAAGAACTGTCCACTGGAGTGGACAGTGCATGAAAGGGTTAAATAAGATATAAAAATGCATTTTGGGAGCTGCCACAGAAGAAGCACTGGGTCTTTATGCGTTAATGTGAGTAGCATATGCGTGTGCTGTAACTGAGCTCTGAGTATTGTAAGCTCTTGTGATTATAGGGAGGTAAGCTGCCACCAAGAATAAAATATTTGCATGTTTGTGTGCAGTTATGTGAAAGTACAGGTGCAGATGGGAGCCAGTCAGAGGGATGACTGTAATTTGGAGAAGGGGCTCTGACAGGATGACTGCATATGTTTCAGTCCAAAGCAACTCAGAGCCTCTTCACATCAAGAGGGTCCCTGAAACGACTGAGGGGACTAACTGCTGTAGAACATTTTTGCCTCAGAGAACAAAGTGTTCAATAAAACAAAAAAAAAAAAAAAAGAGTGAAACATAACCACAGCTTTCACTGGTCATTGCTTTGGAACAATGATGGCAGACACAGACACACGAAAGTCAACCATCAGGACATGGAACACCCCCACACACATCTGCTGCTCTCATGCACAAAAACACAGAGTAGCCTGGTGGGTCTACCGTGTAATTGCCAAACATGTGTATTCCTTTTTCTTCTTCATTCTGTCCGTCCCTCTCCTGCCAACACCCGCTAGTGTCTTTATATCTTTTCTATAGTTGGAGTCATACCCATGTTCCTCAGATCAATGTGAGTCTGTGGCAATTAACTCCCCAGCCTGCAGAACTACTCAGAGCTTAGAGAAGCAGAGGAGCCAAACACAGCAGGAGAGTACATTCATCTTCAGCCTGGAGAGAACACAGCGTCCACACACACACACACACACACACACACACACACACACACCAGTACGAATAATGGGTTTGAGAGAAAAAGCTAGATACGTTGAAAAAGGCCAAAAGTACTTAAAGAGAGCATTTATTCGCTTTAATTGAAAAATGGTTTTTCACATGAATATGGTAAAACCTGCACTTTTATTTAAGACCGTTTCTAAACTTTATAAGCTGGAAAAGTACTGAATCTATTTTTAAAGTATTTGGTGTTAACTCATAAAGACCCAAACAGCCACTGGTGACCAAAACCGTCTGTACCTGTTGAACAACTTAATCCTATCAATACATGGAAATAATTGGTGTAAAATACAGTTTGTCGTCTTTTCACGGTCATCAGATATGACCCGTTTGGATGTTCAGAGGCTCTGTAGTTACCATGGAAACACAGTCATCTTCTACAACATTGATGGAGTTGGATCAATGACAGTGGATACAGACACTTGTTTTATGTTCAGTTAATGATATATGTGGTTGAAAAAGTCACTTTTTCTTTAGTTTTTTTTTCCATATAATAAAATATAGTTTTAACTTCAACAATTTCCCAGGTTGGGATCAATAAAGTCTGTCTGTTTGTCTGTCAGCCTTTTCACTAAATTGTGAAATTCGGAATTGTGTCCAAAATTGCTTTGTGTCAGATAAAACAAAACAATTTAATTTGATTTAATTTAATTTATTTGCACAAAATTAAACAGCAATAGAAAAAAACAGCAACATTCAAACAAGTAACAAAATTGTGCAGGAGAAGTTAGAAGCCAAAAAGAAGGCTTATATGAATGCCTTCCCTGAAATGAACAATACACAAAAAAAAAAAGAATTAAAAGATACAATATAACTGAAATTATAAACTAAAGTAAAAACAATAAAAATGTAATCCACATTACAAGTCATCAAATACAAATTAAGTGATACACAGCCTTACATTGCAACACTTAATTTCTTCACATAAGATGGTGGACATGTTGTCAGATTCAGAAATGTATCATATTTTGGGTTATTGCTTTAAACTGATGACAAGAAGATGATCACATGACAGATTTTCAAAAACTAAATTTACCTTCACTCTATCTATCTATCTATCTATCTATCTATCTATCTATCTATCTTGATCAGAAAATTAAGCATTGGGAAATAATTGATTTATATTGAAAAAACACAAAATACAGAGTATAATATTATAATAAATGGTGATAAATCCATTAAGAATGATTAAATAGATAGAAGCAGAAAAGCACTCGGAGAGCGCAGACCTCCGCCAAGGCAGATCAGTCCCCCCCCCCGTCACTGCCAAAATTTAATAATTTGTTCCTTGTGCCAGTATCAACATTTCCTGAAAATTTCTTCAAAATCCTTCCATAACTTTTTGAGCTATCTCGCTAACAGACAAACAAACAAACAAACAAACAGACAAACGCCGATGAAAACATAACCTCTGTCATCCTTGGCGGGGGAAAATATTGTAATAAATCATGGTTGTCAAACTCATTTTAGTTCAGGGGTCAAATTCAGCCAAATTTGGTCTGAAATGGGCCAGACCAGTAAAATAATAACATAATTATACATAAATAATGTCAAGTCCAAGCTTTCTTTACATGATGAAAATGTTTACATCTATAAACTGTCCTTTAGAACAATATGAATAACATTCCGTCTGTCTATTTCACTGTTTTTCATATAATAAAACACAATTTTATTCTGAGATTTAATGGACATCTATATGATCAGTGTTAGAGCCATAATGCAAATAAGTGGAAAAGAATTTAATTTTGTGAAGTCCAATGCTTAATTTGAATGTTTGAAAGAAATAACTCTTACCTAATTTGTAGTGTTCATCTTAAGTTTAATATTGCTTAATTTTTATCATTTGTATTGTATTATTCTGTTAAAACAGGAAGCTGTGTCAGCCTGTAGGGCACAGGTGTCAAACATATGGCCCGGGGGCCAAATCTGGCCTGCCAAATGATCCAATCTGGCCTGCGGGATGAAAGTGCAAAAATTAACCTGAACAGTCCAGGTTGTCCAAATCATTTGGTTCAGGTTCCACATAGAGACCAATGTGATCTCAAGTAAAAATAACAACACAATAACCCATAAATAATGACGACACATTTTCTTTGTGAACAGTTATGTGGAAAAAATTTCAGTGAAATAAATAACATTACACTGTGAAAATATTAACATTTACAAAACCATTCTTTCACAAAAAAAATACCAACAAATGCATACATAAAAACAAAGATGAACAACTCAAAATGTGGAATTTTAACAATATTCTGCCTGTTAATAAATGTTTTGTGCATTTATGGATCCACTGTGATCTGTAGTTGTGTTAATAATAACAGATGGATTATTGTAGAAATTGTTCAAATTTTAGTTCCAAACTCCAAAATTTTAACAATACTCTGCCTGTTACCAAATGTTTATGTAACATTGTGTGTAATGTACATGTATAAATAATAAGTCGAGGCATAATATTGTAGAAATTGTGCAAATTTTTCAAATGAAATTTCGTTTTTTTTTTCAGGTTTTTCACATCTTTTTTGTAAAATGTAAATATTTTCATAATTTAACTGGGGGGGATTTTGTACTAAAACAATAAGAAAAACTTGGATTTATCATTATTTATAGGTTATTAAGTCATTATTTTACTGGTTTGGCCCGCTTGAGATCAAATTGGGCTAAATATGGCCCCTGAACCAAAATGAGTTTGACACCCCTGCTGTAGGGGGTCAGAGCGCAACAGTCTTTGACCGTGACGACATGGCCCTCATTGATGTCCTGTAATGGATGAAAGATTCTTAATTTTTTGTAATGTTATTCTTGTAATGTGATTCATTTTCTTCAGTAAATAGTTAAAACTTTCAAAGAAGTCTCACATCCATGACTTTAGCTCAAGAACTTTTCAGAATTAAGGAATTTTAAGAAACTGCACCTACAATCAGAAAATTAAGAGAAAAGAAAATACATGATTTATATATGTAAAAAAAAAAAAAACAACACAAAATACAGAGGATAACAATTATAATAAATGGTGAGATTAATTAAGAATGATTGAATAGATAGAAAATAAGTTTAACTCAAGAACTTTTAAGAATTAAGGAATTTTAAGAAACTGCACCTACAATCAGAAAATTAAGAGAAAAGAAAATACATGATTTCTATATATAAAAAAAACCCCACAAAATACAGAGGATAATATTATAATAAATGGTGATAAATCAATTAGGAATGATTAAATAGATAGAAAAATGCATTTGGGAGCTGCCACCAAAAAACATTTATGGGTCTTTATGGGTTAAACTTTTTTTGGGGGGAATTTTTTGTCCAAACGGGATCCTTGAAGCAGCAGGTGTAGTTGGTTGCTAGGAGACAGGGAGTCTAATAAGGGAGTCTAATAATGTTATCACCAGTAAAACTAATAGACCCATGCACCATAATATAAGATTTTATTCTTTTTTTTTTTATTTTTTTATTTTACCAGGCCCACATTTTGGTAGAACCCATTATGCTGTCCTCTCTGAACCTGGAAGCTAGCATGCTAGGCTAACAAGCTTGTACTTTGAGGTGGAGGAAAAGGTTTTCTGACAAACACATTCCTATCTCCGAGTGTATAAATACTGCACATCGTAGCTGTGGGAGACCAGACGCTGTTCTGGTTGAATGGAGTCCTGTGGGAGAAGTCGCTCTGTTCCCTAATTAAAACTGTTTTGTTAATACCAATCAGACGACCTCTGTTAAGATCTTTAACATTGTATCCACAGATGCCAAATTATGCTAACATCTGAAAAGATCTAACATTAATTAAATAATAGTATTGTGGGACTAGTTACAGTTTGATGTGTTTCAACAAATGAGGCTCATTTACAGCAGCTCTATTGAGAGTCCAAGTCCCATTTTCCCTGTTGTGTCCCATGGGACCTTATTTCAGAAAAAAAAAACTGCAATAAAGTCAATGGTGAGAGCTTTTTTTTTTGTCCTGTTTGAATTATAGCATCATTAGTGGCTTTTCCATTGACCCTCAAATTGTGCAACTATAACTTGCGCATAGAAATGTACCTAATGGAAAAATGACAATTTCGCCAAAAGTCTCATTTTTCGATTAAAAGTTTTTGCGCTGGCAAGAGGTGGTTTTTCGGGCGTAGCGCAAATGGTATATCACGCAAAACTGCAATGGAAAGACCTTTTTTCACAACTAGAGTCAGGTGAATTAAAAAAACGGATGTTGATGTATGTTACAACAAGCGAAAAAGAAGAAGAAACATGTTGCGGTATGTGTGGACACACCAGGAAACCCGATCATTTTTTAATTTAGTATGAGATAGGTGGGTAATATATAATACCAATGAATATATCTGTAAATCAACACCATATTTATGTTTGCCGCCATGTTTAGGGAAGGACTTCTCGTGTCATCTAGCGATAATAAATAGACAAATCATTGCATTTGTGATTTAATGGAAAAACCGACATTATGCACTTCTGTTTTTTCGACATTTAGTAAATATCGGTAAAGTTTTGCGCAGATGTCCGATGGAAAAGCGACTTGTGACATCCTGCTACAAAGCCTTGATACGCAGGACATCTCTGACAAGGCTTGTTGGCTTTGCGATTAATGGGAGTTGCCCCTAGGGATGGAAATCGCTAAGAATTTAACGATTCCGATTCCATTATCGATTTTGCTTATTGATCCGATTCCTTATTGATTCTCTTATCGATTCTCATTGGGTGACGGAATAAAAGAGTACAAACGGGTGTGTTTGCATTAACTGTCTTTAATATTTCCATCTGCACAGAAAATTTTACGTTCTTCGCCATGTTTATGGAATGACTTCTCATGTCAACTCGTGATAATAAATAAACAAATCATCGCATTTGTGATTTAATTGAAAAACCAACATTACTTACTTCTGGTTTTTCAACGTTTAGTAAATATCGGTAAAGTTTTGCGCAGATGTCCAATGGAAAAGCGACAGCTTCCACACGTTTGACATAAAAATGAAGTAGACTGTGAAGATACATAAATACAAAGAGAAAGCCACAGTCACTGAAGATGTCTCTGCAGCTGCAACATGACCAAATTGTAGTAATTTTCACCTCTTTTAACACTTGTTTTCACTTTGTTCCAGGGCACTAGCCATTTTGAAGTTGTAGACATGTACGACATGTGATGAGAGATACAGTTCATTCAGCTGTAAACCAACAAAACTAGATGGCTTTTCTTTTACTGTTTTGTCATGAACCATAACTTTTTTTGGCTCATAAAATTATCTTTTAAATTAATAATTATATCCTCCTGAGACCCAGCATGGCATTTTTGTCCTCTGTAGTGGACAAGAGTTTCACAGCTTTAATAAATAAAAAAATTAATTAAAAAAGTCTACTTACGAGGACATTATATTAAAAAAAATAATAATAAAACACAAAAAACTGTATAATGTAATGGCTTTTTGTGCTAGGAAAAATATTCTACAGCACTGGATTTGGGATTAAACCCCCTCAGTTGCAGGGTGACATAGGATACTAACGGAATTAATCCCCTTGGACTTTCTGACCTGTCTCATGCACCACAAGACCAAACGCCTTTGAAAGAATATGGAAACCATTTCTTGACTATATTAAGGTGAATATATCTGCTATAATGACAAGAGCATTTGTATAAAAATTATTTTACTTTATTATTATTTTTCTCTACCCAGCTTCCATTGTATTGAATACTGTACTCTACTTTCATATGTATAGCCTGGAAGGTATGTGTATGTGCATATGTATATGTGTGTGTGCATTTATCAAGGTTCAAGATTCACTTTATTGTCATTACATGTAGTGGTGTATACATGAAACAAAATCAGTACTCAGGTCCAGCAATGTACATGGTAAAATCCTATAAATGAATCCTATATTAAAGATAATAATAATAAAATCTGATAATAACAGTAAAAATCTAAAAAATAATAATGAATAAATATACATAAATGAATACGACAGTGCAGGATTAAAAAAAATTAGCAGCATGTTAAACCAGAATAAAAACAGCAGTGTATTTCAGCAGCAGGATCAACAGTAGCGCATCAGTTTTTTCATGGAGTGGATCAGTTTTATGTGTGTGTATATGCATTTATTTATTTATTTATTTATTTATGTTTTCTGACCACTCCCAGCCTGCGTTTTGTGTTTTCTTTTATTCTTTTGTTTTATGTGTGTGTGTGTTTAAAAAAAGAAAAAACCCAATCAACACATTTATTTAAAAGAAAATGTATCTGACAGAGCTGTTGCATTATGCTGTTTCCAATTAAGGCAGTTATTTATGGCGAAAATGTTTACTTACTGGGTTTCAGGAGGATATGTGAAAATGATGGCACAATTCAAATGGGTTCATATAGTTATTTGTCTCTTCCTTTCTGACCACCGTTCATATTTTTTTCCCATGGGATACATCATAAGGGGCGAGGTGTCGGTTTGTTGTTGAATTTTAAGTAATGCAGGGACTGACGTTGGAATCTTTAATCTGTATAGTTAGACTGTATTTTGACGGAGGTTCATTAAAAGACAGAATAAATTAGTAATTTCACAAAAGTTGCATTTTTTATTTTTTTTTATCTCACTGTCACTGTTGCTTCTGGAAAATCTACACTGTATTTGTCCTACTTTACATGGAAGAGGAGGCTAGCATTAACTCTTAGGCTCTTTTTAAGGACAGACATATGCGAGCTCTTAGTCTCATGACAAAGAACATACCACCCTGTGAATCCTTGACTTCTAACAAACTGTCAGATGTACAAGCACATCCTTGAATGGTTTTTGTCCTCTCATTAATGGCTTTTAAGGTTTTTCACACTTTTACAGATTTTTTTTTTTTTAATTCTATGTCCATGACTCTATTAATGTCAATAATTTCCAAATTAACACATGGGCTTTCTGTGGAAAATTCTAAGCAATATCACTTTAGGTTTTTTTTTTTTTTTGTAATTACACCCCCCCACCCCCACCTGGTCTATTAAAATTAGTGGTGGGCAGCGATTAAAATTTTTAATCGCGATTAATTGCATGGCTTTCTGTGATTAATCACGATTAATTGCATAGTTGTTTGGGGGGGGCGGGACGCATCAACAGCATGTATTGCCTTTCAGTGATATTCCAGACTGGAAGTACTCCGGTGATAAAAATAATTGCACGTCAGTGCTTCCAAACAACTGTGTCCTTCTCAACCCCACCATCTGAAGACATTTAAAATGAAAATGTCCATGTAAAAAACCACTACTTTTACACATGTTTATGTCCCCACCAGTGTATTTACAGTTGTGAGTGATTGACAGGAGTCTTAAGCCCACTAATCAGTACTAATACTAATAAGCCCATTAATATGTGATGTTCAGTTGTTCAAAGGAAGCAAAAGGGGCCCTGAAGTGGTCAGAATAAGTTGCACTAACATATGTTTTGTCCTTTCTGTGTTACCGTAGTTAGTTTGGACATAGAACTAACAGACATGTTTCTTTCACTCTTGTTTGTATGGCCCCAAAAACGTTTGCCTGTGAGTATTTTATGTTCAGTTGTTGTAAGAATGAATAGTATGAAATATCTCTGATGTGAGCCTTTGTTGCTGAATAAAAAGACGTTGTAAATCTTTAATTAACCTGTAAATGCTAATCGTTAGCGTGTCTATGGATTTTCCCATTCAAGTTAGCATCGAGATAAAATGACTGCTAATACAACATTCACATCGTAAATGAGTAAAGGTTAGTTCAAAGGCTGACATATTAGACCTAAACACAACCAATGAATTTACATAAACTTAGCATGAGCCTGCATAAAGAATTAGCAACCCATCTCCGACTGCTAGCATAAACAAATTAGCTTAAACATCAGCATTACTTGTAAAGTTCGCCGGTTTTCTCCTCTCAGCCGGAACATACACACAGCAACGGTGTGTGGACCGGCAAAATAAAAGCATGAGTTTCAAAATAAGAGTCCGTATGTATAAATCAACTAAGACTTGCTTGAAAGGCAGAACAATAATAAAACGGCGTTAACGTCAGATAAAAACAATTGTCGGCGTTATTTAATGAATGTGTTAACGCGGTAATAACGCATTAACTTGCCCACCCCTAATTAAAATATATGTTTATATATATATATATATATATAATATATATATATATATATATATATATATTTACAGTGAGGATTTATATTGACAATATGTGCTGAGTGCAAATTAGAGTTTTACAGTGAGTAGATGTGTACTGGTCTATTAAAAATATGTAGGTTTATGTAGAGTTTTTTTTTTTTTTTTTTTACAGTGGATCTATGTTGTCATATTCTTGTGCATTTTAGTGTATTTTTTCAGTGTGTTTCAGTGCATATTTTATGTATTTTCGTACATCTTTTGTGTACTTTAACCCTTTCATGCATAGTGGTCACTACAGTGGACAACTATTCTACAGCTGTTCTCTTATATATTCATGGGTTTGGTTGTTTTATTTGCATATCAATTTTTCAAAAATTAAAACACTCAGGAAAAGAAATCTCGACTAAGGTTCTCATAATTCATGCATGAAAGGGTTAAGTATATTGTAGTGTATATTACACATATGTTAGTGTAGTTTTTGTGTATTTTTGCATGTTTTTATATATATTCTAGTGCATTTTAATGTATTTTTGGTGTATGTTAGGGTTTGTTTCTTGGTTTGTTTGTTAACACTCTAGCAGGAAAACTATTAGTTGAATTCATACCAGATGGAGTTTGTAGATTGCCAGTGACCCAGAATAGATCTCATTATATTTTGGGAATAGTAGGTGAAAGTTTCAATTTTTTTATGAATTTTTCAAATCTTTTTTTTCCCCATTTACTTATACTGGGTGAAATTTCAAATGTCTGTAGCAGCAAAACTACTGGCTAAATTCATACCAATTTGGGTTTATAGATTTCCAGTGACCCAGAATAGATCTGATTACATTTTGGGGAAAAAAAGGTCAAAGTTAACATTTTTTTCTGAATTTTTAAAGTCTTTTTGTTTTTCCATTTACTTATCATGGGTGAAATTTCAAATGTCTGTAGCAGCAAAACTATTGGTTGAATTTATACTAAATTAGGTTTATAAATTGCCAGCGACCCAGAATAGATGTGATTACATTTTGGGAAAAGTTTGTCAAAGTTCAATTTTTTAATGAATTTTTAAAATATTTTTTCTTCTCCCATTTACTTATGATGGGTGAAATTTCACATGTCTATAAAAACATCAATTTTGCTTCAATTTGCTTAAAATTTGCTGCATATATACAGGGTATATAAAAATATATATATATATATACATTTTGAAAAATTACCTCCAGTTCCACATTTGATAATTTTTTAAATTTTCTTTTATGGACGTCAGTAGGTAGGGGATTGGTGGATATTTGTCCAAATTTACAGACCCAGGTTTTCATGCATGAGTGAGCAGGGACAAATTGCACAATCAGAGTTAAAACTGGTTTGCGCGAAGTAGTGGTGGGATTTAAATCCAATCAAAGGTCGTAGGAGGGGCCAATGGGCATCCATCTTGTTTTCCATAAAATTGCCAGGTTACAGCATTAACACTTTGGCCACCATGTCAATTTAATTTCTTTACCCATGGCAGCTGTTCCTGTCTTTCAAACTTAATTCTACTTGTTTAGGCCTGAAAATGTCACTGAGGACAGTTAACCCTAACCCTTAAATACCAATTTAAATCCCACCGCTACTTCACGCAAACCAGTTTTTTTTTTTTTTTTTGTTCAAAGTGTTTTTTATTACATATCAAGTCACAGAAAAAATATAATACAGTCATTGTTCTTTGTTTTGTTTTTAAACCCAAACCCACGAACATTCCCACCCTGTTGCACCAAAAAAAAAAAAAAAACGCAAACCAGTTTTTACTTGGATTGTGCAATTTGCCCCTGCTCACTCATGCATGAAAACCTGGGTCTGTAAATTTGGACAAATATCCACCAATCCCCTACCTACTGACGTCCATAAAAGAAAATTCCAAAAATTATCAAATGCGGAACTGGGGTAATTTTTCAAAATGTATAGTTTTTTTGTTTTTTTTTTACACCCTGTAGAGACGATTGACATGCTGACATCACCACACACATAGACATGATGACATCACCTGGACTGATGCCAAAATAAGCTACAATATGTGACAGGTTAAAATGCCTTGGCGCATTTTTTTTTTTTTTTTTTAATGTTCTTCATAGGTCATTAATACTTTTATTTGTTTTCAGGTATTATTATAGATTTATGTATGTTGTTGCTGAAGTGCAAAGGTATTGTATAATTACATTTATATTTAATTAATAAGGAAAAATATAGGTTTATATAATTTAATTTCACATTTAAAACTGTAGTAATTAAAATCGTTACATATTTTGTTTAAAATTAAATGCATTTAGAAAAGGTTTTATTTAAAACAAGTAATGCGCAGTTTGTTCGATGTTTCGTGCCTGATCGATTCATGTTGTCTGGAAGGAAGTAGTGCGCATGTGCACCGTGGAGGTGAGTGTTGTAATGGCGGCTGTTGAATAAACACCGTACGAGTGAGGAAAACGCAGCGAGTTTGTTGTTATTTCAACTCCACATACAGCGCAGCCATCTCCCTCGAACGTGCGGGTGGAGAGCGCAACAAATACATGTAAGGGGCGGGGCTTGTTTTGCCTGGCACCACCTGTTTTAACTGTGTCTTTACTCCCATTTAACTAGATCAGTCTTTCTCAGAAAACAGATTTGTCTCTCGCTGAGATTGTGATCTGGTTCTATAGAGAGAAATCTAGTTCTATTCAATACAACCAGAAAGTCTTGTTAAAAGTCTTTTCACACACTTACCAACCTTACACAACTCTCTGTCCTTTTTTTTTTTTATCTTGCTGTTTATTTTAATGCTTTTTCTTTATCGCACCTATGCATAAATACATCCGTACATACATTTATCCGCCGCAGCTTGCCTCCACAACAATGCAGTACACTGAGGGGTGTTTTTTTTTTTTTTTTTTTTTAATTCCTGTCACGCAGCAGAAAATCTAAGGAGGACTGTATCTACAAAAGAGAGCACAAATCAAAGAACATCACAATTCCAGTGAGGCTGACGGCCCATTTTGCTTTTCTTTGTGTTTTTCTTTTTTTTTTTTCCCATTTTCTTGTCTTGTGACACTTAGTTTTGTGGCATTGAAATAAGGCAGGGAAGGTCGGCATTACCAGACACGGGCCAGTGGTTTGAATAAATATCTGATCCTACTCATGGGACTATATACTCCGTCTTCTTCACCTTTTACTCTCCGTAACCTTGTAGGGTAAAATGGAATGGCATCACCAAAAGACAGCAGAGAAGTGATTGCACTGTTTTAGCGAGAGAGCCAGAGAATTGAAAAACGCAGCTAAAACAATTGCAGTCTACGTGCCTTGGCCCTGTCAGCGGTTCATCTTTGAAAATCTGCCAAACACTCCAATCATGTGTTGCTGCATCTTCTCTCAGTCGGTCAGACGCACCACTGACAGCAGCAAGGTCAAAGGTCGGTACCTTTCACCGCTCACAGGTTAGTGGAGAGGGGGATGGAGTGCTGATCGATTGTTCTCCGGGAGATTTATTACTTCAGACTTTAATAGATAGGCGACGCTTTTGCCTCGGTTTCACAGTTTGCCAGTACATTTGCTCCTATAGTATAACATGAAAATAGGATACATTGGGATATTAAGAAGGTTAGGTAGAACGAAAGGGTGACAAATGGGAGAAAACAAAGAGTGTGCGTGTGGCTGAAAAAGCAAAGAGTCAAAGACAATCGTGCAGACTGAAGGTAGGAAGAGAAGCCAAACCAAAGCATGGAATGAAAGAGAAGCAAACATGTAGAAAAAAAAGAATGAATGTGATATGTTTGTATTTAGGGCTGTAAGAAAATATCAGTTCTGCAATATATATTACAGTATTTAATTTCACAATACTGTATTGATGTTAAAAAGTACCGTATCGATACTTTTAAATGCAAATATTGTGGAGGTTCATTTGTATTTTGTTTTATTTCTTTTTGGTTAATATGTTATTTTTTATTATTATTATTTAACACTCTTTTATTAAATAATGTTAGTTCTTTTGTTGGGATTGCACAAAAATAATGTTCTGATGTTAGTTCTGAAGTAATAGAATGTGAACAGTTGAACATGATCTTAAACTGTAATGTCTGTAAAACATAATTTAAGCTTTAACACAGGAAAATTTTGTGATATAGATCACATCAGATCCTATTGTGATCAAATAAAAATGCATTTAGTATTTGTGCATATTTCTGGTGTAATTCAGTTCTTCAAGGAAATAATCATTTCAAAAAACAAAACAAACAAAAAAAATTGCCTTTTTAACAGTATCATGATATATTGTATCATGATCCTAGTATTGTGATTTGTATCGTATCACCAGATTCTTGCCAATACACACCCTTAATTATATTAGGGCCATCAAAATGTCAAGATTCAACAACATGTTTATTCCAAGTGCAATATGGTACTGAACACATTATAGTGACAATACCTCGAATAAGGATGTATATTTAACATATATCCTCAGTGTTCAGCCAGGGTCAAAGTGCAATATATTTATCTGTACCATTTTGTGGTTGGTTGACATGCTTGTTTTTTATTCTGTATATATATATATTTACCCTTTTCTTTTAAACTGTTTTGCACCACACACCACAAGAGAGTTGTCTCTTTTAATTTCGTTGTACATATGTATAATAACAATAATGGCGGTCTACTCAGTTCTATTCTATTCTATTCTATTCTATTCTATTCTATTCTATTCTATTCTATTCTATTCTATTCTATTCTATTCTTTTAATGTGTTAACACAGATTAACCCATCACCATGATTAATAGGAATAGAGACTGGGGGTAGGAGTGTATACATTTTTACTTCTTCCTACTCCTTTTTGAGGATGTTTAATTTCCTTTATTTTTTATTTTTATTTATTTTCCTTTTTCTTTTGTTTACTTATCAAGCTTTTATGTATCATTATTGATATTTTGTTCGTTGGTTTTGATTGATTGATTGCTTTGATTTCACTGTCTACATGTTTGAAATAAAGATTTCAATCAGTTAATCTGATTAAAAGTAAGTAGAGTTGAACAAATGGGCAGATGATCTGGTAGTGACATGCAGCAGAACCAACCCATAAACATGGAAGACACTAAACAGTCTATCTATCTATCTGTCTGTCTATGAAAAAGAAAGGAAAACAACTCAAACGTGATATGGAAAATGGTCAAACAATGGCCATAAGGTGCCATCTTTAATGCACATGTGTATGTTTGATGTTTACATGTTAATATTTGAATGTTGCTGCCAACAGAAAGTACATTGTGCCTATTAATTAATTAATTAATTAATTTTCAAAACTACAACTTGTGTGTATAAGTACTTTTTGAACATTATGAGCACATTTCAACAATACCCCGATAATAATGATAACCATGATAATTTTGGTCACAATAACTGTGATATGAAATGTTCATATCATTACATCCCTACTTGGAACATAATTCCTACATACAGCACTTTTTTCTTTTTTTTTTTTTTTTTTTTAATTAGTGATAGTTAACAAGACAATGTGGACAGAAAAACAACAACACATAAAGAAAGGGAAAACCAAACAAATGAACCAAAACAACAACAGAGTACTGACAAACAACAACGACAACATCATATTACAATGAAAAATATCATAAATGTAATAGCAACTAAACATATAGCTTGGTTAGGGGCGATAGGGAAAAGGGGAAGAGGGGGGTGTGAATGAAGTGAGAAAGCGAGAGGGAGGAGAAAGAGAGATACATACAGCACCTTTAATTGTGATTAACTGAAATTAATCCACAGCAACCCTGCGATTAATCCACTAAACATTTTCATCGTTTGACAGCACTAGTTTGTATTCATTCATTCTTCAGATTTTTTTTTTTTTTTATACATCAAACAAGTAATAAGTGTCTCAGGAATGTGTTTCAGCTTTACAGTTCTTTATCAATGCACACTCATGCCACCGCTATTGAATTCCATGTATGTGCATAAATGTAATAAACAAATGCGCCTAAATATGTCTAAGTGTACATGTTTAAAAGGCTGAATTCGCAGCTTATGCTCAGTCAATACAGAGCACTACCTCGCAGGAAGGTCACAGCTCAGCGAAGCTCTCCAGAAGACTCTACACAGACTCCCCCCTGAACTCTTTCTGTTCCTGTTAGGGGGAATAAATAGGCTCATTATTCCGCCAGGCACTCACCATCCATCCCTGTGTGTGGCTTCCATTGTTTCTAAAAAAAAAAAAAAAAACCCTCCTCTATCACTTTGCTCAGAGAACTCTTCATTCTCTACGCTTCTTGCAACAGCCTCCATATGTAATTATTGAGTATTTTGGAATTATTATCTCTGAAATCATTGGAGATTCAACTATCGTCCATCGTTGAACTAGTCCTTGCAGTCGTTGGTTTTGCCCGAGAATGCATTTGATGCATGTGATTTAAAAGCGTGGGAGTTGTTTACAGTAGGTGACTTTACCTCCCACTAGTATATGTAAAATAAAAAAAGAGAAGATGTCAATTTACACATGTTACAACGTACTAGTGTGACGCCTTTAACATCTGCTTGTTAGTTCCTGTTTTATGAGTCAATTACAGCCCTAGGTCTACATGTCACCCTCGCCTTCACAACGCATGATGTTTTGATTCTTGATAAGCACAGTACTGTTTTATTTTTTATTTGATTTGATTGATTTATTTATTTTCTTCTTTTAATTTCTCATGCGTGTGTGTGCGTCTGTTTGTTAGCAAGATAACTCAAAAGTTATGGATGGATTTTCATGAAATTTTCAGGAAATGTTTGATACTTGCACAAGGAACAAATGATTCAAATTTTGGTGGTGATGGGGGGGGAAGGGGTTGTTTGTTCGTCTGTCTGTTAGCAAGATAACTCAAAAATTTATGGACGGATTTGGATGAAATTTTCAGGAAATGTTGATACTGGCACAAGGAACAAATGATTAAATTTTGGTGGTGATGGGGTGGGGTGGGGGGTCTGTAGGGATGGGGATCGAGAACTGGTTCTTTTTGAGAACCGGATCCCAGTAGCTCGATATCCTTGGAATCTTTTGCCTGCCTGCTTAACGATTCTGCTTATCAATTTCCGCCTTCCTGCACATGTGCGATGACGTCACGTGTAAGCTGCATTGTTTGGTCAGAACGTAGCCAACATGGCGTGAGGGCAGAACGGTCTAAAAAGACGACACACAGGTCCACTTGTAACACTTCCAAAGCTTCCATTTCTTCAAAAGGGTGGATCCCTCCTATATGTTCAAACATTTGTCCACAGCATGTGATTCATTTACAGAAGGTCACGTATTTGATTCGCTACTTATCGGCGCTTGTGAATGTAGCGGCAGTGAACACCAGGCCGTCATCCGGCCCATTCAGGTTCTGGTGCGGGCAACAAACGTCGTAACCCCCTCAAATATAAGTTTCTGATGGTAGGGGAAAGGACAACAACGGGAGACGAGCAGAGTTGAACCGGTTCCACCACAGCGACATGTTGGCAATAGAGGAATTAGTAAAGAGTCTTAGTTTCACTTTCACTGCACGCCGCCCTGTCTGTTTGTCTGTTAGCAAGATAACTCAAAAAATATGGACAGATTTTCATTAAATTTTCAGGAAATGTTGATACTGGCACAAGGAACAAATGATTAAATTTTGGTGGTGATGGGGGGGGGGGTCTGCCTTGGTGGAGGTCTGCGCTCTCCAAGTGCTTTTCTAGTTTTATTTATTTATTCATTTTCTTCTTTTTATTTCTCGTGCATGTGTGTGTATATATGTACAGGGTGGGGAAGCAAAATTTACAATATTTTGAGGCAGGGATTGAAAGACAGTGTATGACCAACTAGTTTATTGAAAGTCATGAGAATTTATTTGCCACAAGAAAATTGACATAATAGAAAATGTTTTTATTCTATGTGTCCTCCTTCTTTCTCAATAACTGCCTTCACACACTTCCTGAAACTTGCGCAAGTGTTCCTCAAATATTCGGGTGACAACTTCTCCCATTCTTCTTTAATAGTATCTTCCAGACTTTCTTGTAATAGTTTTGCTCATAGTCATTCTCTTCTTTCCATTCTAAACAGTCTTTATGGACACTCCAACTATTTTTGAAATCTCCTTTGGTGTGACGAGTGCATTCAGCAAATCACACACTCTTTGACGTTTGCTTTCCTCATTACTCATATGGGCAAAAGTTTCTGAAAAGGTATGGATAATAGTGTTAGGTATGATTATGACATCAATATATGTTTGGTTTCAAAACAACTGACGTAGTGCCTGCTGAAAAAAAACAACTAAATGTTCATTGTAAATTTTGCTTCCCCACCCTGTATGTATGGTTATTTATAATCATTTTGTGCAGGTTAGGTATATTCAGGTGGAGACAGAAGAGGGAATGAAAAGAAAATTGACAGTCTAATAAGTAAAAGGGTCACAGGATGTGAGTATAGAGAAATGCAAAATCCATAAAGGGTTTTAAATAATAGTATAGAAAGAAGATTAAGGGGTAAATAAAGAAAGAAAGGAAAAAGAAAAGAAGACAAAACAGCAAAATCAATAATACCAAATACAGTCTACTCTCGTTATACCGCCAACTTCCATTCACGGCCAAATTGGCGGTATAGCGAAAATGGCGTTACAACGGGTTGCGTCCATAATGTGCATGTCTTTACTATATGATGTCTATGCTGCCTCCGTTAACCCGTTCTAATTGCGTTTCTAAATAAATCTTGATTCTGTTATGTTGTAAGGCAGGGATCGGCAACCTTTAACACTCAAAGAGCCATTTCGACCCGGTTTCCACGGAAAAGACAACACTGGGAGCCGCACCTCGGAGGTGCCACGGCGGCGCACCTCGGAGGTGCCGCGCCGCGACGCTGGCGGTATAACGGTCGGGAAATCAATGGTATAAGTGTTGTTTGTGCATGGAACTGGGCTGGCGGATGGCGATAAGCGGAAATGGCGGTATAACGGCGGGCGGTTTAACGAGAGTAGACTGTACAATAATTGTGACAGCCCCCCCACACACACTTCCCCAGCACAGTACTGTTTTAGAATAAATACGAAACCGGCAACATCTTCTTCTAACCGATGGTGATTTTTCTGTTTATGTTGCTTTAATTCCACGTGGGTAGAACAACTGTCAACAAATTAAAACACATTTTTAATAAAGCAAAACAATATTTGTAATGTTACTGGAGTTGACCCTATCAGGAAAAGCAGATAGGATTGTTTTCAGTGTGTTTGTGCAGCTCTTTACAGTCAGTATCTACCCACACATGCGCCCATGCGGCTCATTCTGCCTGTTGGCTCCGTACCCTGCAGAGTTCCTCCCTGCAGCTGTACCTACACATAATTAAAATCTAGGCAAATATTTCACGGTGTACCGCAGCAGTTTACTGTGTGTAGTACCTTCGTTCTCAGCTATTCAGTTCACAGGGAGACAGACAAGTGAAATCCTTGGGAAGGCATAATACTACTCACTATGAATACATGCAGTACGGCAGATAAATGATGTCTTTCTAGGGTCAGTGACAAGTGTTTCTCAATGTTGGTATGTGGGCGCATTTTCCCATGTAGCCTTCTCTGCGCCTATTCAGACGACTTACGTTAATATCTTTGAAACATGCTGTTAAAGTTGAAAACATGTTTTTTTTTTCTCTCTAAAACATCAGATTATTACACTTCTCACATTACGTCCAGTTACTATTCATGTGCAGAAAGAATTTCATACGCAGACTGCTCACAAATTAAAAGAAAAACCTGGTAGTGTTAATGACAGTTGTCCTCCAGGATGACGACGTAATGGTTGATGAGTAGCAGAAGGATGTGAATCAAATGCTATAGCCTTCTATGATTACTACATCTCAACCTGAATGAATATCTTTTGAGGATTTGTGTCTTCTATCCCTCTGATGTAGACTTGCAGAGTGTAATCGGATGTATGAGTGTGTATGTGTGTGAGTATATATATATATATATGTATAAAAGCGTAATCTAAAAGGAAGAGGGAGATCAATGTATATTATTCGTATTTTATGGAGAAGGGACGGGATTAAATAAATTGCACTTCTTCCCACCCCTTTTTGTGCCTGTAAATGAAACTATTGTGCTGGTTTTCTTTCTGTGATTGTCTGGATTGTTGATTTTTCTATTATGATTTCTGTTGTACTTGTTCACATATGTTAAATTTCATTGCATGTTCAGAATAAATCACTAAATCAAATCAATCAATCAATCAATCAATCAAAATTAATCTTTATAGGGCTATAGGAGGACATAACAAGACTTTATTACTAAAATGTTTTATTACACTGGGTTACAAAAAAATGTTTTTTGCAAATTGTCTAGGTTTTTTCAACTGAATTAGGACCATTTTGCACCGCTAAATCCAAAAATGACATCTGTTTTTCTCAATCAGGTCAGGTTTTTTTTGCTAATTTGATTTTGAAAAATTTGATCTTCTCACAAAATTGATTACATTTTTGTGACTTTATCAGTTGATTTTTTATATAGTTCTCACCCAAAATAGGTTTTAAGAGAAAAAAAATCTTTTTCTAACAGGATTCCTGTTAGGTACAATGGTGTATTCACCGCAGATGTAGCAGAATACGTCAGGCTTATTTTTGCAAGATCTTCTAGTCAAAGCCATTTCATTCACCTGTAATATTAAAAAAAAACTATTAATCATAAATTGGCAAAAGTAAAATCTTCAGAACTCGTTTATTGCAAGAAATATGAAAGAATTTTGTATCATATGTGAAAATGCCCATAAATGTAAGCAAAAATGTTAAAAAGCCAATATGTAGCATAGTTCAGAAAGTTGACCTGATTGAGCAAAATTAATGATTTTTGGATTCAGCACACCAAAATTATCCTAAATCAGCTCAAAAAACTTAAACAATAAATTTGTTGTTGACCAGTGTTATGTATAAAATCAATGTTAATGATGTTACCATATGTACTCCTTACCCACAAGTAGCAAAAAAAAAAAAAAAAATTCAGGAAGTGAATATAAAAAAAATACAAAAAAACACATGTAAAAAAACATGTTTTTTTTCTCTCTCAAACATCAGATTATTACACCTCTCACATTATGTCCAGTTACTATTCATGTGCAGAAAGAATTTCATACGCAGATTGCTCCCAAATTAAAAGAAAAACCTGGTAGTGTTAATGACAGTTGTCCTCCAGGATGACGACGTAATGGTTGATGAGTAGCAGAAGGATGTGAATCAAATGCTATAGCCTTCTATGATTACTACATCTCAACCTGAAACATCTTTTGAGGATTTGTGTCTTCTGTCCCTCTTATGTAGACTTGCAGAGTGTAATCGGATGTATGAGTGTGTGTGTGTGTATGTGTGTGTATATATAAGTATGAAAGAGTAATCTCAAAAGGAAGAGGGAACAATATATATTATTCATATTGTATGAAGAAGGGGCGGGATTAAATAAGTTGCACTTCTTGTTGAGCCGCATTAAGTAATAAATTCCCATTATGTAATAAAAGTTCAAAATGTAATAGAATGTCACATCATCTTGTAATAAAGCCGCATTATGTAATAAACTGACGCATTTTGTAATAAACTACGTCAAAGCATTATGTAGGAAATTTTTTCACATTATGTAGTAAGTTATTACAATTTGAGAAATGTATTACAAAATCCACTTGGCACAATTTTATTTTTAAAAAATGTAATAACATGGTTCATTATGTAATAACAATCCAAATTAATATAATTTCAGAGCAATTTAGAAGAAATTAGTCACAGGAGCTACAGGTAATGGAATCAGAACTTTAACCACAGTTTAAAGATTAATTTAGCACATTACATTTTCCTGAAAATAAAAATATGTCAAGTGCATTTTGTAATAAACTTCTCAAATTGTAATAACTTACTACATAATGCCAAAAAATTTACTACATAATGCGTTGACGTAGTTTATTACAAAATGCGTCGGTTCGTTACATAATGCGGCTTTATTACAAGATGACGGGACATTCTTATTACATTTTGAACTTTTATTACATAATGGGAATTTATTACATAATGCGGCTCAACACTTCTTCCCACCCCTTTTTGGCCATGTAAATTAAACTATTGTGTAGGGATGTAACGATTATCAGTATAACGATAAACCACCATAAAATTCCCAATGGTTAGTATTACCGTTTAAATTGTAATTATCATAATAACCGTGTTTGATTACCGCAGAGCGAGATAGAGAGACTACCTATGAAAAAGAAACTAAAACAACTCAAACTTGATATGAAAATGGTCAAACAATGGCCATAAGGTGACATCTTTAATGCACATGTGTATGTTTGATGTTTACATATTAATATTTGAATGTTTCTGCCAACAGAAAGTACATTGTGCCAATTATTTATTTTTTTTGTTTTTTTTGTTTTTTTTTTTCAAAATACAACTTGGTTAAATTATTTCAGTTTGTGTATAAGTACTTTTTGAACATTTTGAGCACATTTCAACAATACCGCGATAAAAATGCTAACCGTCATAATTTCGGTCGCAATATATAATATATACAGTACAGGCCAAAAGTTTGGACACACCTTCTCCTTCTTCGCATTTTCTTTATTTTCATGACTGTTTACATTGTAGATTCTCACTGAAGGCATCAAAACTATGAATGAACACATGTGGAATTATGTACTTAACAAAAAGTGTGAAATAACTGAAAACATCTCTTATATTCTAGTTTCTTCAAAGTAGCCACCCTTAGCTCTGATGACTGTTTTGCACACCCTTGGCATTCTCTTGATGAGCTTCCAGAGGTAGTCACCTGAAATGGTTTCCACTTCACAGGTGTGCCTCATCAGGGTTACTTAGTGGAATTTCTTGCCTTATTGATGGGGTTGGGACCATCAGTTGTGTTGTGCAGAAGTCAGGTTGATGCACAGCTGACAGCCCTATTGGACAACTGTTAGAATGCATATTATGGTGAGAACCAATCAGCTAAGTAAAGACAAACGAGTGGCCATCATTACTTTAAGAAATGAAGGTCAGTCAGTCTAGAAAATTTCAAAAACTTTGAATGTGTCCCCAAGTGCAGTCGCAAAAACCATCAAGCGCTCCAACGAAACTGGCTCACATGAGGACCGCCCCAGGAAAGGAAGACCAAGAGTCACCTCTGATGCTGAAGATAAGTTCATCTGAGTCACCAGCCTCAGAAATCGCAAATTAACAGCAGCTCAGATTAGAGACCAGATGAATACCACACAGAGCTCTAGCAGCAGACACATCTCTACAACAACTGTTAAGAGGAGACTGCGTGAATCAGGCCTTCATGGTCAAATAGCTGCTAGGAAACCACTGCTAAGGAGAGGCAACAAACACAAGAGATTTATTTGGGCCAAGAAACCCAAGGAATGGACATTAGACCAGTGGAAATCTGTGCTTTGGTCTGATGAGTCCAAATTTGAGATCTTTGGATCCAACCGCCGTGTCTTTGTGCGACGCAGAAAAGGTGAACGGATGGATGCTACATGCCTGGTTCCCACCGTGAAGCATGGAGGGGGAGGTGTGATGTGTGGGGGTGCTTTGCTGTGACGCTGTTGGGGATTTATTCAAGATTGAAGGCAACCTGAATCAGCATGGCTACCACAGCATCCTGAAGTGACATGCCATTCCATCCAGTCTGCGTTTAGTTGGACCATCATTTATGTTTCAACAGGACAATGACCCCAAACACACCTCCAGGCTGTGTGAGGGATATTTGAAGAAGGAGAGTGATGGAGTGCTGCGCCAGATGACCTGGCCTCCACAGTCACCGGACCTGAACCCAATCGAGATGGTTTGGGGTGAGCTGGACCGCAGAGTGAAGGCAAAAGGGCCAACAAGTGCTAAGCATCTCTGGGAACTTCTTCAAGACTGTTAGGAAACCATTTCAGGTGACTACCTCTGGAAGCTCATCAAGAGAATGGCAAGGTGTGCAAAACAGTCATCAGAGCTAAGGGTGGCTACTTTGAAGAAACTAGAATATAAGAGATGTTTTCAGTTATTTCACACTTTTTTGTTAAGTACATAATTCCACATGTCATTCATAGTTTTGATGCCTTCAGTGAGAATCTACAATGTAAATAGTCATGAAAATAAAGAAAATGCAAAGAATGAGAAGGTGTGTCCAAACTTTTGGCCTGTACTGTATAATATGAAATTTTCATATCATTACATCCCTACTATTGTGCTGGTTTTCTTTCTAAGATTTTCTTGATTGTTGATTTTTTTGTTTTATGATTTCTGTTTTACTTGTTCACATATTTGTTAAATTTCACTGCAAGTTCAGAATAAATCACTAAATCAAATCAATCAATCAAATCAAAATCAATATTTATAGGGCACTCATAGAAATACTCTGTAATTCAACATTTCAATGTTAGTGTGTTATTGGAGGACATAACAAGACTTTATTATGAACATGTTTTATTATGTAGAAAATCAAGGTTAATGAAGTTACCATATTTGGTTCCTTACCTATAAGGAGAAAAAAAAAAAAAAAAAAAAGAAAATCCAAGAAGTAAATAAAAAATACAAGAAAACACATGTAATATAAAAGGAGCATGTATTTTAGAACATCAGACCAACATAAATACTGATCCAGACCCCTGTCCACATCCACATGATCCCTTTGAACATCATTCCTTACATTAGTACCATTACTTCCTGGTACCTAACAAAGCAGGTCCACTCACTGTTCATGCAGAGGTGGACCTTACAGACCCTGGAGACCACACTGGACCTGAGATTGTTGACTCACTGTCCTCACTGGAACTGTTGCAGTCACTGTCTTGTAATGCGTGCAGAAATGACCAAAAATAGTCACTTGCCTGATATAGGGTTGATAATCTGAAGATGGAAAAAAAAATTGCAGAATATGTCTCAATGTCTTTTCTTAACCCTTTATAGTGCACTCATTGAAATACTCTGAAATTCAAAATATCCACCTTAGTGTGTTATTGGAGGACATAGTAAGACTTTATTACTTTTGTGAAATATTTCTGCATTTTTCATTTTTAGGTAGAAAATCAAGGTCAGTGAAGTTACTATATTTGGTTCCATGCCCATAAGTAGCAAAAAAAAAAAAAACAATCCAAGACACATACAGTATATTTAAAAAATCCAAGAAAAACACATGTAAGGTGAAAGGGACATAATATCAACATAAGTGCTGATCCAGACCCCTGTCCACATCCACATGATCCCTTTGAACATCATTCCTTACATTAGTACCATTACTTCCTGGTACCTAACAAAGCAGGTCCACTCACTGTTCATGCACAGGTGGACCTAGCATCACTGTTCACAGACCTTACAGCCCTGTAGACCACATTGGACCTGAGATTGTTGACCCACTGTCCTCACTGGAACTGTTGATGTCACTGTCTTGTAATGTATGTGGAAATTACTAAAAATAGTCACTTGCCCGATAAAGGGTTAAGAGTGATTCCTAATGCAATTTATCACAAATGCATAGTGTGTCCAAAAGCATTTTTCCACCACTGTATAGTTGTAAATGTTCTGTTAGTTTGATCAGGTGTCGTTAATTGTAATTTTTTAACCTGTCTGTCCTCAGAATAATGTTTTTTTGTTTTGTTTTGTTTTTTTTACGTAGAAAATCAAGGTTAATAAAGTTACCATATTTGGTTCCTTGTCCGTAAGTGCAAAAAAAAAAAAAAAAAATCCAAGTAGAGTACATGTAAGGTGAAAGGGACATAATATCAACATAAGTGCTGATCCAGACCCCTGTCCACATCCACATGATCCCTTTGAACATCATTCCTTACATTAGTACCATTACTTCCTGGTACCTGACAAAGCAGGTCCATTGTTCATGCACAGGTGGACCTTACAGACCCTGGAGACCACATTGGACCTGAGATTGTTGACTCATTGTCCTCACTGGAACTGTTGCTGTCACTGTCTTGTAATGTATGCGGAAATTACCAAAAAATAGTCACTTGCCCGATAAAGGCTTAAGGCTCGCTGACCCTGTTCTGGTAGCCCCCACACCTTACTAAGACTATGCTGCTTTTTTCCCTTGTGTTTCTCTTATGTTACAGACACACTCAGCCTGCTCGCAGACACATATTTCATCTGCATTTTAATATATGCATGGGAATATGCTGTATGTAACCACAACTGCATGCACTCGCTGCTACCGCTCATCTCGGGTTCCTAAAAGGCATCAGAAATCTCTCATTTTACCAGGAGGTCTTATTCAAGACTGCTTATAGTTTTGTTTAGTCTGTCTGAGTATATGAATATTAAATGCACATTATGATGATTCAAGTGTCATCCCAGGCTACGCAGTGAAAACAAAGCGGGGGAACTGATTAAGATGACTGTGAAGAGTGTGAAAGTAAGCTGTCAGGAAATACAGGAATATATGATACGATCCCACATCCCACATGACAAAGAGAAATATAAACTACAATCCCCCGCAATCTATTATTTAAAGCACATGTAAGTGTTTTCAGTTAAAGCTCCCCCAATACTGCATTCATATCTGATCAATTATTCAGGAGTGCGATTCCCCTTCAGTGACTCCGACACACTGATGTTGGCCATCCAGGGATCCAGTCCGCCAGCCAGCTGAGGCCTTGCCAATCAGCGCTGGTGCTGACACAATGATGCCTCAACCCCCAGCACTGGCTGTGCTTCCTTCAGGAGGGTGTGCTCTCTGTGATTGGTGCGGCTGTACCCTGGCAGACACTCCATCTGCACTAGATTGCACTGCTGGAGTGGAGATAGCTGCAATTTGCAGCAATTCCCCAGTAATTTCGATATGTATGAGGACCAGAGCAATTCGTAGCCCTCTCTACAAAGCCCAGGTACTTTATTTGATGCCCCTCATCACCAGCCCACAGGTATATTCCTGTACCTCTTTGCTCGTGCTCGGCTTGGCTCATACTGCAGAAATGGCTCTTTAAAAAAGGAGTTTTATTTTCCAGAAGATGTAAAAATTTACATGCAGAATCTCCTTATAATAAGCACAGGTGGGTGATTGAAAATTTGATACAGGAAATTATTGACAGACAGAAGAAAAAACTTTACGCTGTTTACACTGGCACAAGGAACAAAAGGTTAAACTTTGGTGGTGATCGGGGGGGGGTTTTGATGAAAATTTCAGGAAATATTGGTACTGGGCAAGAAAAAAATGATTACATTTTGGTGGTGATCGGGGGGGGGGGTTGATCTGCCTTGATGGAGGTCTGCGCACTCTGAGTGCTTTTCTAGTTTTATTTATTTATTTTCTTTTTAATTTCTCGTGTGTCTGTGCAATATATATATATATATATTATATAATATATATTATATGTGTGTGTGTGTATGTATGTATGGTTATTTATGATTATTTTGTGCAGGTTGGGTATATTCAGGTGGAGACAGAAGAGGGAATGAAAACAATATTGACAGTCTAATAAGTAAAAGGGTCACAGGGTGTGAGTATAGAAAAAACGAGAAATCCGTAAAGGGATTTAAATAATAGTATAGAAAGAAGATTAAGGGGTAAATAAAGAAAGAAAGGAAAAAGAAAAAACACCAAAATCAATAATACCACCCCCCACCCACTTCCCCAGCACAGTAGTGTTTTTCACAGATGGGTGATTGAAAATTTGATATAGAGGAAATTATTGACAAACAGAAGAAAAAAAACTTTCCGCTGTTTGTCACTTGATCCCTCTCTAGTTTGTTTCATTTAATAATTCATTTCATCATTCATCTGCTTTTTCTTAAGGGCTTTCAATTAAAAATTACCTAACACTTTTCCAGCGCTTTGTAATAGTGCGACGTCGTTCATGCATGGTCAGACATTAAACAAAAAACAACATACAGATTAACTATTCAAAATTTCCAACACTGCCTGGTCTTTTCCTCTGAGCTAAGATAAGCACATGTTTCAGCATGTTTTTTAGCTAGCAAAAAAATATTGCCGCGTTTCCACTATGTGGAACCAGCTTAACTCGACTCGGCTCCGCTTGACTCGGTATTCCTGGAGACCATTTCCATTACAGGAGACTACTGACTTTACAGTACCTGGACGTCATAGCAACGTGGCGCATTATTTCCGTGTCGCCAGAGAGTTGCTGAAAACTCGCTCATTGCGTGTTGTCTCGTCTGAATTTTTACGTCAGCCACCAAAGACTGAATCTCCTCGACCAACCATGGTGTAATTTTGGGCTGTTATCGTGTGGATTAATGTACCGCTATATTTACTGTCAACTTCCGCATCTGTTTTTTGTAAAACGGTGGGTCACAGAGAAAACTGTCTGACCAATCAGTACTCTGCAGTGTGTACACATCATGGTTTAGTATCGCTTGGAACCTCGGCAGAGGTAATACCAAAAAACTAGTACCAGGTTCCAGGTCCTTTTTCGTAATGGAAACGCAAAAAGGCCGAGTCAAGTCAAGTCGAGCCGATACCATGCAGTGGAAATGCGGCATATGTTTGCTTATAACTAGCGCATTTTTTACATCAGCAAACTTCTTTGGATAACTTTAGATCAGAGGCCTCTGAAGATTGTATGTGCGAAGTTTGATCCCAATGGGGCTTAAACCCTAGTAGGAGTTTGAAAAAGTATGTTTTTGATATTTAGTGACTTAGAAAGTAAAATATGAAGTGGAAGTGGGTGGGGCTTATGCCAGCAAACCCAGCTCTAGCCAAGGAATAAGAGAATGTAAAGTTTATGAATGTGTCATTTTAAAAGTGGAAGTTAGAGGCAAAAACACGTATTTATCCGTTATAGCGCCACCTAGTGAAATACAGCCACAATTTTTTTTATGGTAGATCTATGGTAGATGTAAAAATTTACGCGCAGAATCTCCTTATAATAAGCACAGATGGGTGATTGAAAATTTGATATACAGGAAATTATTGACAGACAGAAGAAAAAACTTGACGCTGTTTGTCACTTGATCCCTCTCCAGTTTGTTTCACGTAATAATTCATTTCATCATTCATCTGCTTTTTCTTAAGGGCTTTCAATTAAAAAATACATAACGCTTTTCCAGCGCTTTGTAATAGTGCGACGTCGTTCATGCATGGTCAGACATTAGACAAAAAACAACATACAGATTAACTATTCATCATTTCCAACACTGCCTGGTCTTTTCCTCTGAGCAAAGATAAGCACATGTTTCAGCATGATGACGTCCCCGCTGTGTTGTGCTACACGGTGAATAAGAACCTGCTCTGGGCTGGATCAGGCCTTAGTAACTGTAAAAAAGCGCCTCTCTCTTCTTCACTGAATTAATCATTTGTCTGACACCGTAGCTCGGCTTTACACTCCGGGAACCTTTCAATAGACATCTTTACCTCCTTCAGTACCTGAGCCCACTGTTGGAGCACCTCCGCTTATGTGTGCCACGTATTTTATGTAAATCTAGACCCTCATCGGCTTATATACAAGTATCATCGCCGGAGGACATACTAGTCGCTTTTCCATTGACCCTCAAATTGCGTAAATATAACCTGCGCATAAAATTTACCTAATGGAAAAACGACAATTTCACCAAAAGTCTTATTTTCGATTAAAAGTTTTTGCACTGGCAAGAGGTGGTTTTTTCAGGCAAAGCACAAATGGTATATCACGCAAAACTGCAACGGAAAGACCTTTTTTTGCGACTAGAGTCAGGTGAATTAAAAAAACGGATGTTGACGGACGTTACAACAAGCAAGAAGAAGAAGAAACATGTCGCGGTATATGTGGACACCAGGAGACTGAATAATTTTTTATTTAGGACGAGATAGAGGGGTAATATATAATGAATGAAGGAATAAATTAATTTATTTTGGTTTTACATCAATCATTGTACTTAGTACATCAATCGTAATAAACATAAAAACCAAAAAGGAATAGGCTAGAAGCAAAAGGCAAGGCAAGTTTTTGTATAGCACATTTCAGCATCAAGGCAATTCAAGGTGCTTCACACGGGACATGGAAATACAATGACAGGAAAAAGAAACACATTTAAAACATTATAAAAGAAACATGTAAAAGGTGATTAAAAACAGCAAGTAAGAAAACAACACATAAATAAAAATTAATAAATAAATAAAGTGAAATGAAGTAAATAAATAAAAAACACACACATTAAAGTAAGAATTGCAGTGCAGAGTTTTGAAAGAGAATATAAAATTTAAAAAGTCAAAAGCCTTTTAGTCAGGCAGCAGTGACAGGTGAGTCTTTAAACTTGACTTAAAGGAACTCAGACTGTCAGCAGACCTGATATTTTCTGGTAGTTTGTTCCAGATATACGGAGCATAGAAATGAACGCTGATTCTCCATGTTTAGTTTCCTTTGAGAACACAGAGCAGACCTGCACCAGACGACCTGAGTGGTCAGGATGGTTCATACTGGACTAGAAGGTCTCTGATGTATTTTGGGCCTAAACCATTCAGTGCTTTATATGCTAGCAAGAATTTTGAAGTCTATTCTCTGAGAGACAGGGAGTCAGTGTAGAGACCTCAGAACTGGACTGATGTGGTCCACTCTTTTGGTCTTAGTGAGGACTCGAGCAGCAGCATTCTGGATCAGCTGCAGTCGTCGGATAGACTTTTTAAGAGCTTTAAGCTTAAAGCTTTTTTTGGCCTATCCTTTTCACCTAAACCACTGCTTACATCACTTAAATGTGTACAGCATCGAGCATTCACACTATAATTATAAAAATAAAAAAAACCCAATAAAAACATATCTACCATCTCAATTCAATATTTCAAAATAATTTCAAACTTCAGGCACTTTTTTTTTTTTTAACTTCGCTTAACTTCCTAAGAGCCAGAAAATGTCAGCAAAGTACAAACTTTTTCTTTTTATTAAATAGTGCCTATATTGGAAACATCATGATGCAGCAGTTTTTTCAGATGCAATTTTTAAAATTTTTATGGAATGTCCTTTGTGGTGGACAGTTTTCTTTTCTTTTTTTTTTTTTTGTATAAAGTTGTGAAACTCTTGTCATCAAATGTGGACAGGAAACCCATAACTGGGTCTGAGGAGGTTATAAGTACGTCTGTAATTCAAAACCTATTTACGTTGGTCGCCGTGTTTATGGAATGACCTCGTGTCATGTTGCGATAATAAATAAACAAATCATCGCATTTGTGATTTAATGGAAAAACTGACATTTAAAACTGTCTTCTGTTTTTTCGACGTTTAGTAAATATCGTAAAGTTTTGCGCAGATGTCCAATGGAAAAGTGACTGTTAGGAAGTTTTTTAACGGCAAAGCGCCTCCCTTCAGCTTCGTCTTATCCCGTAACTCAGGGATTTGAAGGAGGGTACCGTGACTTTTCAAAAAAAAAATCATTCAATTCTAAGGATGGCTGGTGCTTAATTAGCGCTGAACTTGTAGAAACCTCATTACAAGCAAACAGTGCTGAGGGTGTGAGGACGTGCGGGCTCTGTTGGACACAATCTCCCTCTCCTGCGCCTCATTATGTTGACCCTTGAATCAGAGGAGGAGCCTATCATGACTATCGCTCTGCCCTTGCCCGGCTTTAATGGTGTCATTTCTTGTGCCCGTGATCAAAGTGTTCAGGGCGTTCCACTGTTCTCATCTCCGTTAATCAAGCTTCGCTCCCCATTCACTCTCCGCTATCCCCCCTCTGTCACTGTCTTTTTTTTTTTTTTTTTCCTCTCATCAACACTTTTTTTTTTCCACCTTATAACTACCTTCTGGGCAGATTAGGAAACGTATGCTGTAGTTGTCGGTATTCGCTCTGTATTCCTAGAACCAGCTCCATTTCAAGCTATGGCGGGGGTTTCTTTTTGCTCTTCTTCTGGCTATGTGTCCATCTTTGGTGTAAAAGTGAGCATCTGAGCCGGATGGTCTCATATCTGATCATGTGGGTGTTAGAAGTAGCTGATAAATGTTTTTTGAGGCTAGATGGAGAGTGTGAACTGTGAAATGCAGGAAAACACTCTCATCAACACTTGTTTCCTTTTTAGGTCAGATACATGGATTGGGTGTGTTTATCCCCAGGTCCTTTTTTCGATCCTGTTTCCTTTCTTTTTTAAATGTATGCAGATTAAGCTCAGCCTGTTTTTCTACAGATTTAGACCTGATTATATATATGTGTGCTTTTATTGTAAAGATGCTTTTTTGACCCATAAAGACCCAGTGCTGCTTTTGTGGCAGTTCCCAAATGAATCTTTCTCTATTTTTAACATTACTTAAGTTATTTATCACCATTTACTCTATATATATCCTCAGTATTTTGCATTTTTTCAGTGAAAATCAGGTATTTTGCTATACAGGGTGAGTCAGAAAAAACGCTCTTTCCAGTTAAGAAATTGTACTGCTAAAACGGAAACACTGATTTTTCTTTTGACCATACAGTCATATTGATGTGGTTATTGAGCATGTTTGGTGATGTAGTCATAGATTTATTGCATTGCATAAGAGAAAGAAGGTCCATTGTTTATTGGGCACTGAAATACCTGCCAACACAATGTATGCCACAGTGAACAAACTTGAAATTGACAACAATTACAGTCGTCGGGGCTTTGCTTTCACACTCAGGACATAGGCCTACATGACAGTGCCCAGGGAGTTTTCATCATGGCAAGACCACAGCGATTGCAGGTATTATTTCCTCATCGAGTTGTCTGTTTGGGTCAGGAGAGAGAGTGGCCACCTAGATCCCCGGACTTGACCCCCCTTGATTTTTTCTTGTGGGGGTATCTTAAAACCGGTGTATCAGACTGTTCCACAAACTCTTCAGGAACTGCGAAATCGCATCACGGCTGAAATCCAAGCCCTACGACGAACACGAATGGCGAGAAGAGCTGTGTTAGAGATGCGACAACGAGCACAGATTGCATCAATCTGAATGGTAGCCAGGTTGAAGGTCGTGCCGGCGACTTCGTTGAAACAAAACATTTTGATGGCGAGTAAACATGCTGTAATGGTTGACAATTTCAATTTCATTCACGGTGGCAAAACTGTGTTGGCAGATATTTCGGTGCACAATAAACAACGACATTCCCTCTGTTATGCTATGTCATAAATCAATGATTCAATCGCCAGACATGCTCAATAACCACATCAATATGACTGTATAATCAAAAGAAAAATAAGCATTTCCTTTCAGTGGTACAATTTCTTAAATGAAAAGAGCGTTTTTTCTGACTCACCCTGTATTTAATTTACTGATCATGTAGATGGTCATTAAAGCTCAAAGGGTGTATTCACACCTGAAAAGTCCTTTGGTCCACTTATTTGATTCGGATCGAATGTGGACTTCATTTTTTTTCATTTGGGTCAGTTTGCATTCTCATTACATTTTTTACTAGTGGACCAAAATGTGTAAACAGAAGTATGCATATGTCGAACTACGCTGGCATTGGACAGAAAAGTCAGGGGCAGGGTGAATCAGACATGGGCAGTGTTGATGAAAACAGACGTGGAGGCTCTACATACAGTTATCATTTTCGGAATCTCTATTCTATTTTTACAGACACAAATTTACGAAAATAATGTTAACTGACCAGAACAGCTCATTCGGAGCCAGTTTCATAATATGGTCATGTTATTGACATTTGGTCAGTCTCTTCACTGCTCCACGTCTGTCCACGGCTCATGGCTGCTGCTTGTTAGCTCTGACTACCCGTAAACTTTAGCTACTTCCAGCCACTGCGGTGGCACAAAAAGGTACATGGTTCCTCGGTTAGTTTCGGTTTGAGGCCGGTTATATTCACACCAGAAGTGAACCGACCCAGACTTCGTTTGGAACCGACTGAGTCCACTTGTTTGATTTGAATCAGAGTTTACATGTTTGTATTCACACCTAAAAAAAAAAGAGTCGGATTTTCTGGGGAACGAACTCTGGTCCGTTTTAAGCGGACCAAACAAAGTAGGTGTGAATGCACCCAAAGTCATCATAGAGCTACAAACAACAAGTCATAGTCAAAGCCAAAAATAATCTGCTACAAGGAAATATTCAGAAATGATTCACTGAAAGAGAAGGGAGTTAGAATTTAAGGGTAGATTTCATTTTAAAATTCTGAGGGTGTGCACTACTAGAAAAAGTTTTAGTATATCTGTGTGTGGTGTTAAAGTATGGAATAGATTGAGGGAGAGCACAAGGGAAACATAAACAATTCAAAAACACTTAAAGAGTGTTTTTTCACAAGATATAGAGATGAGAGTTGTTAATTGTCACCATATGTTCATATGTGCACTGTTGTTTATGGATATATTTCTTTCTTTGAGTTATTTATTTATTCATATCTTCCTAGCATGATTAAGAAACGCATAGATAAAAGATATATGTGTATTGTATGTGTGTATATGTTAAACATATGTTATGTATGTGTATACAGATGTTGTGTGTGGTGTGTGAATAGATATATAAATATAAAAGAGTAATGTAAAGGAAGAGGGAGATAAATTATATTATTAATATTTTATGGAGAGGGGGTGGTATTAAATAAGTTGCACTTCTTCCCACCCTTTTTCAGGCGTGTAAATGAAACTACTCTACTGTTCTTCTGTCTAAGATTGTCTTGATTGTGGATTTTGTATTATTATTTATATTTTGCTTGTTAATAATAATATAATAATAATAATATAATAATTTTGATATAAGAAGGTTATTGTTATTAATTATATAAGGAGAAGGGGTGGAATTTATAAGTTGTACTTCTTCTCAGTCCTTTTTGAGTATGTATTAATGTCTTATGTTTAAGTGTTTTGTTTATTTATTTTCTTCTGTTTTGACATTCATATTCAAATAAATACATCAATAATAATAATATAAATAATAATACATCTTATTTGGTGGCGCCTTTCAAGTCACCCAAGGTCACCTTACAGACAATAAAAGCATAAAATAACAGCATAATTTAAACAAACATCATCCTAAATGCAAGTGTGGTGTACAGTGTCCAGTCAAAATGAATATACCAGTTTGAACAGATGGGTTTTGGGTTTGGATTTAATTGTAGTGATGGAGCCTGACTGTCTTATATGTGGGGGAGGGAGTTCCATAGTCTGGGTGCTGAGCATATGTTAAATTCCATTGCATGTTCAGAATAAATCACTAAATCAAAGCTCAGATTCAAATTGAGGGTTATTCTATCACAACAGAGAAAACTGAAGGAAAAGATCAATTCTTCTGCAGAATCTATCATTAACTGAACATAAACCCAGTGTGTCCATCCACTGTCATTTATCAAACTAAATGGGTTTTACTGGTGAATCAATGTTGTAGAAGGTGAGGGTGTTTCCACGGTAACTACGGAGCCTCTGAACGTCCAAATGGGTCATATCTGATGACCGTGAAAAGATGACAAACTGTATTTACATGGATTGATAGGATTAAAGGATCAGCAGGTGTTAAACCGTTTCCATCAGTTTGGGTCTTTATGGGTTAATGCAGCTGTGTGATGCTTTAGACAAGTGCCTTTTTTTTTGTGGAACCTCAGTGTGTGACTGCTGCATATCCACTGGATCTTTCTATCCTGGTGATGCCAGTCCTTCCTGTCAGGCTGCGACTGCTCTGCTCATTTTGTTTTACCTGAGAGCACTTCTAATATTAATGTGGTCTTCTCACTGAATTACAGCCTTACAGGCCTGCCAGCTCTCTCTGCATTTGTCTATCTGCCCCCTCCCTCTCTCCCCTTCTGTCTCTTTCCATCCCCCCCCCCCCTTCCTTCCATATCTCCCTTCACCGCTCTTGGCTCAGTCTTTCCACCCCGAAGGTTAATTTCTGATGATATCAGATGTGATGGGTTGTTGGCTCTCATTCTTCTCTCTCATGATTTTATGACTCTAATCCTGCCACTTGAGCAAAATCCCCTCCTTTATTTTGCCCGCTGGATGGGAATTGGAAGCATTTAGTTTCACAAAGGTGTGAGGTTGAAAGCAAACCTGAAATCTAATACTGGCAGCTATCTGGGCTATCCAGTATGAGATAAATTAATCTCATCACATCGAGTTGTATTTAACCCTGCTCTGAAATCTGTATGTCTTCAGAGATTAACCCTGTAAAGCCTGAACCATTAAATCACTGACAGAAAATTCCGATTCTTTGAAACCGGAGCCTTTATTGGTTCTTTTGAACAACCAAAAAATGTTTTTTTCAAATATCAATTTCCATGTATGAGTTTCAATTTTGTATCATATTTGATACATCAGTCTCAATGCTCAAATATTTTTATTTTTGAACAAACAAAAACATAATTTAAGTCAAACATGTCTAACAAATTGGTAATTCCTTGTCAAAATTGGCAGAGTTTTGCCTCCTTCCTCATTAACCCTTAGGGGTCCACGTCATGGTTCTGTGACTGAATCACATGACATGTTCACACGTGATAGCATCAGAAGTTGGTCACATAGACCACTGGGACAATTGCATTTGAAAGTGCAGACTTTAAACACTCTCCCACTTTTTATTTGATGTTGATATAGCAACTACAACTGCAGATATAAAATTTTAAATCCGGAGCAAATAAGCGATATAGCGTTATTATAGTGATATAAAGCAAAAGTTATATTTCTGACCATATCTTTGTAATTTTCTGTCCTCTTTCAAAATAGAAAAAAACTGGCCAAATCTGCGGATTCTAATCCACAGGCTGCATTAGCATTATTGGTAAGGGTGAGAATGACCTCCACCTGAACCAGACGTGGAAACCTGAGGACCGGGGTTGGGTGGTGGGGAAAATGGAGAAAACGTCTATGTAAGATCTGCTTTTATGTAAAATATTTAAGTATAGTTTAAGTTTATTACAATTTTGATTTTATATATTTATACTAGGTGGCAAGTTAACGCATTATTACCGCGTTAACGCATTCATTAAATAATGCCCACAATTGTTTTTATCTGACGTTAAGCCATTTTATTATTGTTCTGCCCTTCAAGCAAGTCTTAGTTGATTTATACATACGGACTCTTATTTTGAAACTCATGCTTTTATTTTGCCGGTCCACACACCGGTGCTGTGTGTATGTGCAGCTAGAGGAGAAAACCGGCGAACTTTACAAGTAATGGATGTTTAAGCTAATTTGTTTATGCTAGCAGTCGAGATGGGTTGCTAATTCTTTATGCAGGCTCATGCTAAGTTTATGTAAATTCATTGGTTGTGTTTAGGTCTAATATGTCAGCCTTTGAACTAACCTTTACTCATTTACGATGTGAATGTTGTATTAGCAGTCATTTTATCTCGATGCTAACTTGAATGGGAAAATCCATAGACACGCTAACGATTAGCATTTACAGGTTAATTAAAGATTTACAACGTCTTTTTATTCAGCAACAAAGGCTCACATCAGAGATATTTGATACTATTCATTCTTACAACAACTGAACATAAAATACTCACAGGCAAACGTTTTTGGGGCCATACAAACAAGAGTGAAAGAAACATGTCTGTTAGTTCTATGTCCGAACTAACTACGGTAACACGGAAAGGACAAACATACGTTAGTGCAACTTATTCTGACCACTTCAGGGCCCCTTTTGCTTGCTTTGAACAACTGAACATCACAATTAATGGGCTTATTAGTATTAGTACTGATTAGTGGGCTTAAGACTCCTGTCAATCACTCACAACTGTAAATACACTGGTGGGACATAAACATGTGTAAAAGTAGTGGTTTTTTACATGGACATTTTCATTTTAAATGTCTTCAGATGGTGGGGTTGAGAAGGACACAGTTGTTTGGAAGCACTGACGTGCAATTATTTTTATCACCGGAGTACTTCCAGTCTGGAATATCACTGAAAGGCAATACATGCTGTTGATGCTGCCCCCCCCCCACCCCCCCCCCCCCCCCCCCCCCCCCCCCCCCCCCCCCCCCCCCCCCCCCCCCACAACAACTATGCGATTAATCGTGATTAATCGCAGAAATCCATGCGATTAATCGCGATTAAACATTTTAATCGCTGCCCACCACTAATTTATACCTAATATTTGGAACCAATATTCACTTTTAAAGTCTTTGAAAAGGTTCGTTAAGCATCTCTGTGTTATTTATGCAATGAATCATATACATTTTTCCAAACCGGATTTTATATTTTTTGTGTTTTTTGGCCTTTTGTGTTGAGATAGTAGGTTAAAGTGAAAAAAATAATAGGCAGATGAGATAGATGAAGTTGTGCTGAGAAACAAAAAAAAGATACCAACATGGGTATAGTACACATTTCTTTATATAGTATATAAAGGCAAAATCAAAAGTACTGAAAAACAGCCAAAATAGGCTCAGACCCCTAAGGGTTAATGACAGTCTTGTAGTGTCACTGGAAAAGCCTCTGGTGAACGAATTTCTCCCCCCTGGTGGATTATCCGTGTATTGCATGTATCTAATTGTATACATCAGGTTTAAAAAAATATATATATATATATATATATATATATATCACACTGATCATTTAGAGGGCTTCAAAACTCATGCATCAAATATGATACGTTTGGCATTATAGGCTGAACTTCCTCAGACCCAGCTGTGGGTTTTCTGTCCACATTTGTGGACAAGAGTTTCACAACTTTATACCAAAAAAAAAAAAGAAAAGAAAACTTTCCACCACAAAGGACATTCCTTAAAAATTTTAAAAACTGCATCTGAAAAAACTGTTGCATCACGCTGTTTCCAATGTAGGCACTTATTTAATAAAAAACAAAAAAAGCTTGTACTTTGTTGACATTTCCCAGGTCTTACGAGGTTAAAATGTGCTGCATCATCCACTTTAACCCACACTAACAAAAGGAATCAGTTAGACTAGCATTAGCTAAAGTCTAGTCGAGGCTGGGACCTAAAGCGGCAATTTTGCTCATTTCTGAAGAACTGCTGAAGTGATTCTTGAGTGGATCAAAAGGATACCGCCAAGGCTATCATTTAAATACTCTGAAAACACACTAATGATGAGCTGCACAACTGACGTGTTCTGAGAAATCAAAAACAGTGGAGAAAAAAAAAAAAAAAGGTAAACAGACAACAAACTTGCAAACAAATGCAGCACAGGTTTTAATGATTCTCATTTCAAAATCTACTGGGAATACAGTGACTTTGACTGCCTATCAGAAATCCACATCTTGGAAAACTGAGAAAATAAATAAATAAATCACAGTACAATGAGTATCCTGTCAGTGCACACCCATGCCTTCAAAGCCACATTCATACCTTCTAATCCAGGCATTTGTCAACCCTCCAAAACGCAAATAACATGTAATATTAGTGAGCGAGTAATCACTGTCAGCTTCATAGTGAAAGCAAACAATTTTGACTTGCTCATCTCTCCCTCAATTATGTCTGCATGAATTATTCTCAGAGAAAAGACAATGTTTTATGCATAATATATTATAACAGGACCTCAATACACATGGAAACTCCACATGGATCTTACCAGCGAGATGATGAGAAGGAAATAAACACTGAGAGAGGCAGTAATGATGTGAAATAATTTTTACATATCTCTTGCTTAATCTGTAGGATTGTGAATAACAAGTGGTGTGTTAAATGTGTGGAGGTGTATTCCTGATGTCTTCTTTATTGCGCTGTTTGCAGCTCTGGGGTTAATTGTGGGGGAATTAGATGGAGGGGAAAATGGCATGACATTATTTTCAATCATCTTTGTGACCTGTCAGTTATCTTTTCATCCTACACATTTGGCCGTCTCTGCCTGACCCTGCCTGTCTCATAATTAAAACAACTTACCCTCTCATTAATTACAGTCTTTCCAGCAAAATACAAGAAGCCAGATTAACCCATAAAGTCCCGGTGCTACTTTTGTGGCAGTTCGGAAATGAATTTTTCTCTATATTTACCCTTTAAGTGATTTATCGCCATTTGTTGTAAGATTATCCTCTTTATTTAGTGTTTTTTCAGTAAAAATCTGATATTTTTCTAGATTTAATTCACAGATCATGTAGATGTTAATAAAACCGCAAAGTAAATTTAAACGTTATTATATCAGAAACAGAGAAAACAGACTGTATATATCACCCCATTGAGGCTAGATTTAACTTAACTTGAGTTGACAAGTTATAACTGAAGAAAAAGTGACTTTTTCAGCAAATGTATCAATAACCCATAAAGATCCAGTTCTACTTTGGTGGCTGTTCCAAAATGAATTTATCATCTGTTTTTAACCTTTCTAAAGTGATTTATTACCATTTATTGTAATATTATCTTCAGTGAAAATCAGGTATTTTCTTGCATTAATTTACTGATCATGTAGATGTTCATGAAAGCTCAGATTAAAGTTGAGGGTTATTATGTGAAAAATAGAGAAAAATTAAGTAAAAGTGACTTTTTCAGCAAAGATATTAATAACTGAATGTAAAACCAAGCATCTCCATCCACTGTCATTTATCAAATTCTATTCGTTTTACTGGTGAGCTAATGTTGTAGAAGATGACGGTGTTTCCACGGTAACTACGGAGCCTCTGAACGTCCAAATGGGTCATATCTGATGACCATGAAAAGATGACAAACTGTATTTTACACCAATTATTGACATGTATTGATAAGATACAGGATAGGACTGATAAGATTTCTTGACAATTGTTATAATATCCTCTGCATTTTGCATTTTTCTGTGTAAATTATATTTTCTTACATTTAATTTTCTATACTTCATATAGATATTGATGAAAACTCAGAAAATTCAAAGGTTATTGTATTAAAACAGAAAACTGAAGAAAAAGTGACTTTTTCAGCAAATATATCATTAACCCATGAAGACTTAGTGTTACTTCAGTGGCAGTTCCCAAATGAATTTTTCATCTATATTTAACCTTTCCAAAGTGATTTATCCCCATTTATTGCAATATTATCTTCAGTGGAAATCAGGTATTTTCTTGCATTAATTTACTGTTTATGTAGATGTTCATAAAAGCTCTGATTAAAGTTGAGGGTCATTATGTGAGAAAAATGAAGAAAAAGTGACTTTTTCAGCAAAGATATTAATGACTGAATGTAAAACCAAGCATCTCCATCCACCGTCATTTGTCAAATTCTATTCATTTTACTGGTGAATTAATGTTGTAGAAGATGACGGTGTTTCCACGGTAACTACGGAGCCTCCAAATGGATCATATCTGATGACCATGAAAAGATGACAAACTGTATTTTACACCAATTATTGACATGTATTGATAGGATTAATAGCTCAGATGTTATTAAACATTTTATATCAGTAGATAATTTTGGTTGATGGTGGATGTTTGGGTCTTTATGGGTTAAATCTTAAGAAAGAGGACATTCAGAAAGCTCAAAATTAAGTTGTTAAACTGTGGAGTTTGTTTATTTATTTATTTTACCCACTCCAAGCTACAATATAAGCAACACAAGCCAACTTGTCATCTCCTACTTGTTTTACCATCAGTTCAGTCTGGATGAAACAACAAGAGACAAAGCAACCAGTCCTCATTCATTTGAAATGAGCACTGGGAGATGAGGCGCGGCAGAGTGCAGAGTGACAGCTGGTGGAGATTTCACTGATTTGGCGACAGGAGAAAGTCGAGCAGAGTTCAACTTTAAATGAGTTGTGACTCGGAGTAGTCACGGACACCTCAACGCGGTTTTACGATGAATGATTTAGTGAAAATAGTAAAAAAAGTACGCTAACATATGGTTTATGCATTTCCTAAATTATTACAGTCAGTAATGACTAATGAGCGATACATTCCAATAAAACGAGTCAGTGGTGATGCTGCATCCCAATGGCTCTTCTTTATGGCTGGAGTAATGAATGTTGTACTTTTATAATCTTTCCATTTTGATTATTGAGTTATTGATTTATTTTGCACATACATGACACTGATCAAAGTCATAATAAAACAGTAAAGGTGCAGGGAGAGGCAGGAATCCTAAAATGGCTTGATTTTAATAATAATAATTATAATAATAATAGGGATGTCCGATATTGTTTGTTTTGCCAAAAAACGATATGCCAATATTGTCCAACGCTTAATTTCCGATTCCGATATATACCGATACCGCTGCCGATATATGTGGGATAATAAACTAATTTTAGGTAACATCACATATCTCCTGTCATGGAATTAACACATCATGCCTAATTTTATTGTGATGCCCCATTGGATGCATTTTCAAATGCAACAAGGCTTTCAAAATGTAAACACTGTCTGTGCAAAGAATACATACTCCAACTTAAGTTGTGGAAAAAATGCCATATTTATGTATTTTCTCTCCCTCCCTCCATGAGTCTACTACAGTGTGGCAACTCTACTGTACAATTTTGAAAACTGCACATTTCTTTCAGCTACAAACAATGCTTCATTTACGCGTTGGTAAATGCCGGTGAAATCAAGGCATTATTTTATCGGTTTTAATGATAGGCAAAAAAAAAGCGATAATGATTGTTACGCCCTGGCCTAGGGGTTTACCAGGGCGAACATAATATGCTCAATTTTGACCCCTCCCAGCTCCCAAGCACACACGTCAGTCAAAAAAACTAAAGTTTACAATGTTTATTACAATTATTTTTCTCTAAACAACTAAGGAAGGGTTAGGGGAGGGAACGGCTAAAACAACAAACAGAATCTCTTCTAGTTTAAACTAACTTACCTAATCCAAAATAAATGCAAGAAATAAAATACAGAAAACTTACCTAACTACCTAACCAAAAACAGGAGAAAACGGGAAAACAAAAGAGCCGACCTCCCCTACCAGAAAAAGGATCAATTTAACAAAAACTATTTACAAATACAAACAATCGAATTTTTCAGGAGCACACGAAGACTGACGGTCAAACACACGAACACAGGGTTGAGAGCGAGGACGGAAGCTCCAGGGCCATTTTTAAAGGGCCGGGCAATCATGCTCCACCAATCAGCAACCTGCAACAAACAGACACAAAAGGGGCACAGCACACCTACAGGACGGGGGAGAACACACACACCAAACAGAAAACATATATACATATACAGATAAATAGACAAATTATGACCCAGGGTCATAACAATGATATTCACCGATATTACATTTTTATGCCAATATCGGGCCGATAATATCAATGGGCCGATATTATCGGACATCCCTAAATAAAAATAATAATGATAAGGGGCAAAGTATAAAAACATATGATCACGCAAAAATGCAAATGCTTCATAGACAGGGTCCACCAACCATTTGCAAGATGCCCATTTTTATAAACACTGCCCAGTTTATAAGCTGTCATCACAGTTTAGTGGAGGAGTTTGGAAGAGTACTGCAGAATCCCCAAAATGGTAATAATGAGGAACTAACAGCTGCTGTACAATTTGTGTAACAAGGCAGCAATGATTTTAGATTTTGTTGCTTTAACAACAACAAAAAGAGAAAACAAGAGAAAACAAGAGAAAGACGGAAAACCACTATCTGTCCATTATAACATCATTTTGTAGTCAGCATTATCGCTGATAAATAATGAGGATTTGAGAGAGCCATGCACTTCATGGTGGATTAACATTTAATTATACCTTCTATTAGAACACATCAGAATAATTTTCTCTCCTTCTGTCTTTTAATAGCTTAGCTAGACTATGTAGAAAGGCTTTGATTTGATTTGCTGTGGGTCTTTCTGATTCTGACACTTAAATTTGATACATGCAACAATACTGTGTCCCTCTTATAGATATAGTATACATTTCAGAAGCTGTGAACTCCTTCGCTACCTCCCATTAACCCATAAAGACCCAAACCTCCAAGAGCATCTGAACTAAAATGTTTAGTATATATTGAACCATTAATCCTATCAACTCATGTAAATAATTGGTGTAAAATACAGTTTGTCATCTTTTCATGGTCATCAGATATGACCCATTTGGACGTTCAGAGGCTCCGTAGTTACCGTGGAAACACCGTCATCTTCTACAACATTAGCTCACCGGTAAAACGAATAGAATTTGATAAATGACAGTGGATGGAGATGCTTGGCTTTACAGTCAGTTATTAATATATTTGCCGAAAAAAGTCACTTTTTCTTAATTTATCCTCTATATCTGATATAATAACCCTCAAATTTAACCCTTTCATGCATAGTGGTCACTACAGTGGACAGCTATTCTACAGCTATATATGGTATATTCATGGATTTTGTTGTTCTTTTCTGTTTTGTTTTTTTTTTTTTTTTTTTTTTTTTATACATATCTTTATTAAAGTTTTAAGACACTACATATCTTTTCTGACATGAATTGGTAACATTATGTAGATCTCTCCTGATCATAAACCCCCAGAATTACAAGCCCTCCCCATAGTTTTCACACAATTTATCAGTAAATACATGTTTCTGTGCATCAAAAATTAAACATGTGGTGTCCATCTGAGTGGACATTTTTGCAACTTCATGAAAAATAGGTTCATAAGATTTTTTTTTTTTTTTTTTCATTTTTTCATTATTATTTTTTTTTTAATGTTTTTTTTTTCAATTATTTTTTATTTTATTTATTTGTTTTTTATTTATTTTTCAGAAAAAAATTTTCAGTCACATTGTTTTTTTCATCCCTAAAGAGAAATAAAAACACTCAGGAAAAAATTTTGATTAAGGTTATCATAATTTGTGCATGAAAGGGTTAATCTGAGCTTCTATGAACATCTACATGATCAGTAAATTAATGCAAGAAAATACCTGATTTTCACTGAAGATAATATTACAAAAAATGTTAATAAATCACTTTAGAAAGGTTAAATATAGATGAACAAGAAAAGCACTCGGAGAGCACAGACCTCCGCCAGGACAGATCTACCTCCTGTGCGTACATGTTTGTTTGTTAGCAAGATAACTCAAAAAGTTATGGACAGATTTTCATGAAATTTTCAGGAAATGTTGATACTGGCACAAGGAAGACATGATTAAATTTTGGTGGTGATTGGGCCCGATCACCCCTGATCACCACCAAAATTTAATCATTTCTTCCTTGTGCCAGTATCAACATTTCATGAAAATCCATCCATAACTTTTTGAGTTACCTTGCTAACAAACAAACAAACATGCACGCACACAAAGCAAAGCAATCACAATACTTCCTGGTGGAGGTAAAAATTAATTTGGGAACTGCCACCAAAGTAACACTGAGTCTTCATGGGTTAATGATATATTTGCTGAAAAAGTCCCTTTTTCTTCAGTTTTCTCTGTTTTAATATAATAACCTTTGAATTTCCTGTGAGTTTTCATCAACATCTAAATTAGTTATAGAAAATTAAATATAAGAAAATGTGATTTACACAGAAAAATGCAAAATGTAGAGGATAACATTATGATAATTGTCAAGAAAGCTTATCAATCCTATCCTGCATCTTATCAATATATGTAAATAATTGGTGTAAAATACAGTTTGTCATCTTTTCATGGTCATCAGATATGACCCATGTGGACTTTCAGAGGCTCCGTGGTTACCGTGGAAACACCGTCATCTTCTACAACATTGATTCACCAGTAAAACCCACGGAGTTGGATCAATGACAGTGGATGGATACACCTGGTTTACGTTCAGTTAATGATGTATTTGCTGAAAAAGTCACTTTATCTTCAGTTTTCTCTTTCGGTAACTGAGATTTTATGGGTATGTTAAATATAGGAAATTAAATATAGGAAAATACATGACCCAGAAAAAAATCATTTGGGAACTGACACAAAACTACCACTGGGTCTTCAATGATATATTTGCGGAAAAAGTCACTTTTTCTTCAGTTTTCTCTGTTTTAATATAATAACCTTTGAATTTTCTGTCAGTTTTCATCAACATCTAAATTAGATATGGAAAATGAAATATAAGAAAACATGATTTACACAGAAAAAATGCAACATGCAGAGGATAATATTATAATAGTCGTCAATAAAGAAGTCACTTAAGAAAGGCTAACCAGAGAGAAAAAAGTCATTTGGGAGCTGATGCAAAACTAGCACTGGGTCTTCAATGATATATTTGCTGAAAAAGTCACTTTTTCTTCAGTTTTCTCAGTTTTAATATAATAACCTTTGAATTTTCCATCAGTTTTCATCAACATCTAAATTAGATATGGAAAATGAAATATAAGAAAACATGATTTACACAGAAAAAATGCAAAATACAGAGGATAATATTATAGTGGATGTCAATAAATCACTTAAGAAAGGCTAACTAGAGAGAAAAAAATCATTTGGGAACTGACACAAAACTACCACTGGGTCTTCAATGATATATTTGCGGAAAAAGTCACTTTTTCTTCAGTTTTCTCTGTTTTAATATAATAACCTTTGAATTTTCTGTCAGTTTTCATCAACATCTAAATTAGATATGGAAAATGAAATATAAGAAAACATGATTTACACAGAAAAAATGCAACATGCAGAGGATAATATTATAATAATCGTCAATAAATAAATCACTTAAGAAGGGCTAACCAGAGAGAAAAAAGTCATTTGGGAACTGACACAAAACTACCACTGGGTCTTCAATGATATATTTGCGGAAAAAGTCACTTTTTCTTCAGTTTTCTCTGTTTTAATATAATAACCTTTGAATTTTCTGTCAGTTTTCATCAACATCTAAATTAGATATGGAAAATGAAATATAAGAAAACATGATTTACACAGAAAAAATGCAACATGCAGAGGATAATATTATAATAATCGTCAATAAATAAATCACTTAAGAAGGGCTAACCAGAGAGAAAAAAGTCATTTGGGAGCTGATGCAAAACTAGCACTGGGTCTTAATGGGTTAAAGCAGCTGGATTTAAGTCAGGCAAAATGCTGCAGGTTTTAAGTGTGTAGCTTAGCGTGCTTCTGTCTGTTAAGAAACCATACCAATTCAAAGGAAACAATATGTATTAATAATATATTGCAAAATGCATCTATCTTCAAAGATGAAGCAAGTGACTCTTGAGAGCTGTAATGAGGGCGCTGTGGGCAAAGTGAACAAACATTCCCAAGATCATTATTCCCAAGTTAGACTCAGCCTGGGGAATGGTGGCGTGTATGTGTGTGTGCGCGCGCACTTCTGAGCAAATAGTACCGATGAAATGTTCATTCAGTTGGAGTTTTCTGCTTTGAGTATTGACATGCTTTTGAATGTAGTGAATCAGCCCCTTATGCTGTAGCTTCATCACGCAAAGGCAGGTGCTCATGCATGTGAGCGGGCCGAGCCTGCAGCCCCCACATGCTTTTTACAGTTCTGCAACAAACATGAAAGAATTTGGATCACACCAGTCCATTTGATCTGCAGCCAGTTTGTACATCCACTATGCATAGAGAGGAGGTGAGGTTAAATGATTGGAGGTTTCCAAGTTCTTTATGTTTGTAGGAGGAGGATCAGGAACAGGTACTAAAGTGGAGAAAAAAAGTGAAATTCAGCGAAAATGGCGTTCCGTATGCAATAACAGAAGTGAACAGATCATTTAAGAGACTGTAATGGGTTAGTTGGATATGTGTGGTGGTGGGTTTATGGTTGTGGAATTATTGTTTTTGCAGTTTATGGTGGGTTTATGGTTGTGGAATTGTTATTTTGGTGGGTTTATGGTTGTAGAATGATTGTTTTTGGTGGGTTTATGGTTGTGAAATTGCTGTTTTTGTTGTTTTTGGTGGGTATATGGTTAATAGAATTGTTGTTTTTGCGGTTCTTGGTGGGTATATGGTTATGGAATTGTTGTTTTTTGTTGTTTTTGGTGGGTTTATGGTTGTGGAATTGTTTTTTGTTGGGTTTATGGTTAATAGAACTGTTGTTTTTGCTGTTTTTGGTGGGTTTATGGTTGTGGAATTGTTGTTTTTGGTGGGTATATGGTTAATAGAATTGTTTTTGTTGGGTATATGGTTAATAGAATGGTTTTTGGTGGGTTTATGGTTGTGGAATTGCTGTTTTTGGTGGGTTTACGATTGTGGAATTGTTGTTTTTGCTGTTTACGGTGGGTTTATGGATGTAGAATTGTTGTTTTTGCAGTTTATGGTGGGTTTATGGTTGTAGAATTGTTGTTTTTGCAGTTTATGGTGGGTTTACGGTTGTGGAATTGTTATTTTGGTGGGTTTATGGTTGTGGAATTGTTATTTTTGGTGGGTTTATGTTTGTTAAATTGCTGTTTTTGTTGTTTTTGGTGGGTATATGGTTAATAGAATTGTTGTTTTTGTGGTTCTTGGTGGGTATATGGTTGTGGAATTGTTTTTGTTGGGTTTATGGTTAATAGAATTGTTGTTTGTGCTGTTTTTGGTGGGTTTATGGTTGTGGAATTGTTGTTTTTGGTGGGTATATGGTTAATAGAATTGTTTTTGTTGGGTATATGGTTAATAGAATGGTTTTTGGTGGGTTTATGGTTGTGGAATTGCTGTTTTTGGTGGGTTTACGATTGTGGAATTGTTGTTTTTGCTGTTTACGGTGGGTTTATGGTTGTAGAATTGTTGTTTTTGCAGTTTATGGTGGGTTTATGGTTGTAGAATTGTTGTTTTTCCAGTTTATGGTGGGTTTATGGTTGTAGAATTGTTGTTTTTGCAGTTTATGGTGGGTTTACGGTTGTGGAATTGTTATTTTGGTGGGTTTATGGTTGTGGAATTGTTATTTTTGGTGGGTTTATGTTTGTTAAATTGCTGTTTTTGTTTTTGGTGGGTATATGGTTAATAGAATTGTTGTTTTTGTGGTTCTTGGTGGGTATATGGTTGTGGAATTGTTTTTGTTGGGTTTATGGTTAATAGAATTGTTGTTTGTGCTGTTTTTGGTGGGTTTATGGTTGTGGAATTGTTGTTTTTGGTGGGTATATGGTTAATAGAATTGTTTTTGTTGGGTATATGGTTAATAGAATGGTTTTTGGTGGGTTTATGGTTGTGGAATTGCTGTTTTTGGTGGGTTTACGATTGTGGAATTGTTGTTTTTGCTGTTTACGGTGGGTTTATGGTTGTAGAATTGTTGTTTTTGCAGTTTATGGTGGGTTTATGGTTGTAGAATTGTTGTTTTTGCAGTTTATGGTGGGTTTACGGTTGTGGAATTGTTATTTTGGTGGGTTTATGGTTGTGGAATTGCTGTTTTTGGTGGGTTTACGATTGTGGAATTGTTGTTTTTGCTGTTTACGGTGGGTTTATGGTTGTAGAATTGTTGTTTTTGCAGTTTATGGTGGGTTTATGGTTGTAGAATTGTTGTTTTTGCAGTTTATGGTGGGTTTACGGTTGTGGAATTGTTATTTTGGTGGGTTTATGGTTGTGGAATTGTTATTTTTGGTGGGTTTATGTTTGTTAAATTGCTGTTTTTGTTGTTTTTGGTGGGTATATGGTTAATAGAATTGTTGTTTTTGTGGTTCTTGGTGGGTATATGGTTGTGGAATTGTTTTTGTTGGGTTTATGGTTAATAGAATTGTTGTTTTTGCTGTTTTTGGTGGGTTTATGGTTGTGGAATTGTTGTTTTTGGTGGGTATATGGTTAATAGAATTGTTTTTGGTGGGTTTATGGTTGTTGTTTTTGCTGTTTTTGGTGGGTTTATGATTGTGGAATTGTTGTTTTTGGTGGGTATATGGTTAATAGAATTGTTTTTGTTGGGTATATGGTTAATAGAATGGTTTTTGGTGGGTTTATGGTTGTGGAATTGCTGTTTTCGGTGGGTTTGCGGTTGTAGAATTGTTGTTTTTGCAGTTTATGGTGGGTTTACGGTTGTGGAATTGTTATTTTGGTGGGTTTATGGTTGTGGAATTGTTGTGTTTGGTGGGTTTATGTTTGTGAAATTGCTGTTTTTGTTGTTTTTGGTGGGTATATGGTTAATAGAATTGTTGTTTTTGCAGTTCTTGGTGGGTATATGGTTGTGGAATGGTTGTTTTTGGTGGGTTTATGGTTGTGGAATTGTTTTTGTTGGGTATATGGTTAATAGAATGGTTTTTGGCGGGTTTATGGTTGTGGAATTGCTGTTTTTGGTGGGTTTACGGTTGTGGAATTGTTCTTTTTGCTGTGTTTGGTGGGTATACGGTTGTGGAATTGCTGTTTTTGAGTTTGTTATGTTATATGTTTGTGGATGATGTGCTGTATTGTCGTCGCTGTACAAATAGTGAAGACAATTTTCCTGTGAAGGTCAAATAAACACATCTATCTATCTATCTGTCTGTCTGTCTGTCTGTCTGTCTGTCTGTCTATCTATCTATCTATCTATCTATCTATCTATCTATCTATCTATCTATCTATCTATCTATCTATCTATCTATCTATCTATCTATCTATCTACTTACAAAAAACAAAAACATGCATGTCTTCCCTAAAGCCACCACTAAAAATCCCTCGCCAGGGCTTAAAAAAAAAAAAAAAATAAACATTTTCTGCTTTATGGTAAATAATGGACAGTCTCTAAAAGTCTTGGATGGGTATTTACAAAGCGGAAAGTTGCAAACAGACATGGCTGTGTCAGGAGCGTGACAGTATATCTTGAAATTCTTTTGCTTTTTGTCCCATAAAATGTCAGCGTTGGCTCCAGGGAAGCAGCAAGCCAGAGAGTTCAGCGCACACCTGTCTCTGTTTTTCTCCCCCTGCTCTTCTCCTTTGATGACAAGGGGAGAGCGGGATGATAGCGAGTCTTTTCAATTCCCTAAGAGCGGACAACAGCAAACCTTTCAGCAGACGGGTGTTCAAAGACCCCCTCAGCCAGCTTGGCCCCGATGCCAAAGGTCAAAGTAACTGTCCTTGTGGCTTATGGAAATAACCTGTCCTTTTCAAAACGCTTCCCTATCTGCAATCTCTGTATCGTGTTAAAACAGCTTGACGGAAAGATTAAGCAAAGAAAGGAGGGATGAAAATATAGAGAGGAGGAAGAGGAAGACAAAATGAGGGAGGGGCTGAGTTATGAAAGGAGGAGGGGCAGACAGATGAGTGCTACTCCTTTTTTCTCCTTTTCAGCTGAAACACTCTGAGGAGCTGCCCCCCAGCAACAGAGGGAGAAAAGCATGATGAATAATTAACTCGGAGAAATGTCACAAGCGGCACAGAGAAGTGTAATCATTTCTCTGTTGGGTTTAGAGATCTGTTTTTTATTCTTCTCCTTTATGCCCTGTAGTGCTGCTCTACGTTGAGACAGTGAACGCAGCACCGCAAACCCATCCCCTAAAAGCATCAAATACAACCCCCCCCCCCCCCCCCACTCGTAACACACATACTACATACTTTTCAAATAAAAGCAAATAAATCATTAATATTTGGGCTTTTTAGCCGAGACATCTCACAGAGGTCTTCTACATTTTTAATCGAGTCATTGATGTCAGTCTCATTAGCTCTAAAAAAAAAAAAAAAATCACTTTTAAGGAACAAGAATCTCCGGTGGTAATGGTTTAATCAATGTCAAGAAGGCTTGAGCTTTGTTTCTTTTTACTTCTTGTGAACACCGCGCATACCCTCATATACTCACAATGAATAAAAGATAAAATGACAAATGGCTGTCGTCATGTTCTAAACAAGCTGAATTTGTCCTCTTTTCCTCAAATCCTAAAACTGTGAAAATGAGTTATAGATTACCGTGACCTAGTTTAATAAGGTAATTGCTTATATATATCATTTTTATTGTCATTTTGTATGGATTTATTACACAGGAGAACAATACTTTGCTCCCTCATGTATTAGTGTGTTCTAATTTTACATTGGCCTGTATTTCTTGTGTAGCAGAGGGGACGTACTTTGTCTTCTTGCCACCTGAAGCACTAATATCCGTAACGCTGGATATGATGAAGATGTAGATTTTTAGCTTCTAGTAAGTGTGCATCCAAACCTACTCTGGATTCTTCTCTGTAAAAAAAAAAAAAATCTGTAATTTAACAGAATTTTCACTGTTTATTTTATAGATTTTTCCTGTATTTTTAAGATACAGGAAAATATCAATGAAATGACAAAAACAGACTGTGATTTTACATGTCAAATGTAATTTAACATGAAAAAACTAACTTTGAATAACCAAAAAAAATCAATTTTTTAAAAGAATTTTTTTCTTTTTTCACAGAAAAATACAGTTAAAATACATTTGCAAATGTATCGTAATTTCACAAATATTTATTTTCTATTTATGACAGTAAACTGTTAATTTAAAGTTTAATACTGTAAAAAAATAAATAAATAAATAAAACGAGATAAAATTACTGACAATTAACCATAAAAGGAGTATTTGTTCTGTAAGTTTAACAAGACTTGTTAATCGACAAATATTTTGTGTAATTACAGGAGGTTTCACAACAAAAATGTTGAATAAATGTATTTTTGTGAATGTATAACATGTATAAGCACTGATAAACTGTCCAAATACAGTTTTTATCAGTGGATTGTACAACTTAGTCTCATTGAAAAATATTTACATATATATATTTATAGGTAATTTGATTGTTTTAATACATATAAATATTCTTTATTAAACATTAAAAAGTAAAAAAAAAAGAGAACTCATGTAAAGTTAAGGCAAAAAACTGTATTTTAATAATGGAAAATTACCGTATTTTTATGAGATGGTTATTTTCCATTATTATACAGTATTTTTTCAGCACCCCTGCTACCAGAATATTACCGTTTTTTTACAGTTTTTTTTTTTTTTTTTTTTTACAGTGTGCAAGAGCATTTTTTACTGCCCCTACTTTGTCCTCTCGTTAGCAGACATTCTAAAGGAGTAACTGTAATGACGTGGATGATTTAATGGTAAAGAATTTTCCTAAAGATTTTTTTGTCCCATTGACGCGCTTGTTAATCAGGCACAGTCTAAATGAGATTCCCTATTAGTAAACACATTGATTGTTTAGAAGGAGATACTGGATTATTCCCTGTTATTTATCACCTCTTCAGATGACACTGAGAAATTATGTCTGGATGGAGTTTCTTGTATAGGAAGGAGATTTATGGGTGGAAAGAGGGCTACTCAGTCACGGCACTATCGTCGCTGTAAAATGAACACATACGTCTTTGCTAAAGAGAGATTAACCTGGTAAAGCTGCAAACTACAATATACCCATTTATTATTCTGCCATAATAATAGTTTTCTGTGTGTTTTCAGTTGACTGACATCAGATCGCAGCATAGCTCGATAGTAGTACTGCAAAAGCAGCGAAACAGGTCTAGATAGATAGATAGATAGATAGATAGATAGATAGATAGATAGATAGATAGATAGATAGATAGATAGATAGATAGATAGATAGATAGATAGATAGATAGATAGATAGATAGATAGATAGTGTTTATTTGTCCTTTGTCCCAAAAATATAACATAACATAAATCCAAAAACGGCAATTCCACAATCATAAACCCACCAAAAACAGCAGAAAACAACAAATTTACAACTAGAAACCCACCAAAAACAGCCAAAACTACAATTCTACAACCATAAACCCACCAAAAACAACAATTACACAATCACAAACCCACCAAAAACAGCAAAAACTACATTTCCACAACCATACACCCACTAAAAATAGCAATTCTGCAACCATAAACCCACCAAAAACAACAATTCCACAATCATAAACCCACTAAAAACAGCAGAAAACAAGAAATTTACAACTATAAACCCACCAAAACCAGCCAAAACTACAATTCCACAACCAGAAACCCACTAAAAATAACAATTCTACAACCATAAACCCACCAAAAACAACAATTCCACAATCATAAACCCACCAAAAACAGCAGAAAACAACAAATTTACAACTATAAACCCACCAAAAACAGCCAAAACTACAATTCCACAACCATAAACCCACTAAAAATAACAATTACACAATCATAAACCCACCAAAAACAACAATAACAACAATTCCACAACCATAAATTGTTAAACCATTTTGATTTCTTTAAGCCCTTGAGAGGGATTTTTTAGGCCTAGGGAGGAAATACATGTTTGTTCATTTTTTAGCATCATACGTTTAAGTAGATAGATAGATAGATAGATAGATAGATAGATAGATAGATAGATAGATAGATAGATAGATAGATAGATAGATAGATAGATAGATAGTGTTTATTTGTCCTTTGTCCCAAAAATATAACAACACAAATCCAAAAATAGCAATTCCACAACCATAAACCCACCAAAAACAGCAGAAAACAACAAATTTACAACTATAAACCCACCAAAAACAGCCAAAACTACAATTTCACAACCATAAACCCACTAAAAATAACAATTCTACAACCATAAACCCACCAAAAACAACAATTACACAATCATAAACGCAACAAAAACAACAATTCCACAATCATAAACCCACCAAAAACAGCACAAACAACAATTTCACAATCATAAACCCACCAAAAACAGCACAAACAACAATTTCACAATCATAAACCCACCAAAAACTGCACAAACAATTCCACAACCATAAACCCACCAAAACAAAAAAAACAACAAAAAAAAAAACAATTACACAATCATAAACCAACGTAAAAACATCCCAAACTACAATTCCACAACCAGAAACCCACTAAAAATAACAATTCTACAACCATAAACCCACCAAAAACAACAATTCCACAATCATAAACCCACCAAAAACAGCAGAAAACAACAAATTTACAACTATAAACCCACCAAAAACAGCCAAAACTACAATTCCACAACCATAAACCCACTAAAAATAACAATTACACAATCATAAACCCACCAAAAACAACAATAACAACAATTCCACAACCATAAATTGTTAAACCATTTTGATTTCTTTAAGCCCTTGAGAGGGATTTTTTAGGCCTCGGGAGGAAATACATGTTTGTTCATTTTTTAGCATCATACGTTTAAGTAGATAGATAGATAGATAGATAGATAGATAGATAGATAGATAGATAGATAGATAGATAGATAGATAGATAGATAGATAGATAGATAGATAGATAGATAGATAGATAGATAGATAGTGTTTATTTGTCCTTTGTCCCAAAAATATAACAACACAAATCCAAAAATAGCAATTCCACAACCATAAACCCACCAAAAACAGCAGAAAACAACAAATTTACAACTATAAACCCACCAAAAACAGCCAAAACTACAATTTCACAACCATAAACCCACTAAAAATAACAATTCTACAACCATAAACCCACCAAAAACAACAATTACACAATCATAAACGCAACAAAAACAACAATTCCACAATCATAAACCCACCAAAAACAGCACAAACAACAATTTCACAATCATAAACCCACCAAAAACAGCACAAACAACAATTTCACAATCATAAACCCACCAAAAACAGCACAAACAACAATTTCACAATCATAAACCCACCAAAAACTGCACAAACAATTCCACAACCATAAACCCACCAAAACAAAAAAACAACAAAAAAAAACAATTACACAATCATAAACCAACGTAAAAACATCCCAAACTACAATTCCACAACCAGAAGCCCACTAAAAATAACAATTCTACAACCATAAACCCACCAAAAACAACAATTCCACAATCATAAACCCACCAAAAACAGCAGAAAACAACAAATTTACAACTATAAACCCACCAAAAACAGCCAAAACTACAATTCCACAACCATAAACCCACTAAAAATAACAATTACACAATCATAAACCCACCAAAAACAACAATAACAACAATTCCACAACCATAAATTGTTAAACCATTTTGATTTCTTTAAGCCCTTGAGAGGGATTTTTTAGGCCTAGGGAGGAAATACATGTTTGTTCATTTTTTAGCATCATACGTTTAAGTAGATAGATAGATAGATAGATAGATAGATAGATAGATAGATAGATAGATAGATAGACAGATAGATAGATAGATAGATAGATAGATAGATAGATAGATAGATAGATAGATAGATAGATAGATAGATAGATAGATAGATAGATAGATAGATAGATAGATAGATAGATAGTGTTTATTTGTCCTTTGTCCCAAAAATATAACAACACAAATCCAAAAATAGCAATTCCACAACCATAAACCCACCAAAAACAGCAGAAAACAACAAATTTACAACTATAAACCCACCAAAAACAGCCAAAACTACAATTTCACAACCATAAACCCACTAAAAATAACAATTCTACAACCATAAACCCACCAAAAACAACAATTACACAATCATAAACGCAACAAAAACAACAATTCCACAATCATAAACCCACCAAAAACAGCACAAACAACAATTTCACAATCATAAACCCACCAAAAACAGCACAAACAACAATTTCACAATCATAAACCCACTAAAAATAACAATTCTACAACCATAAACCCACCAAAAACAACAATTACACAATCATAAACGCAACAAAAACAACAATTCCACAATCATAAACCCACCAAAAACAGCACAAACAACAATTTCACAATCATAAACCCACCAAAAACAGCACAAACAACAATTTCACAATCATAAACCCACCAAAAACTGCACAAACAATTCCACAACCATAAACCCACCAAAACAAAAAAACAACAACAAAAAACAATTACACAATCATAAACCAACGTAAAAACATCCCAAACTACAATGCCACAACCATAAACCCACTAAAAACAACAATTCCACAATCATAAACCAACTCAAAAACAGCCAAAACTACAATTGTTAAACCTTTTTAATTTCTTTAAGCTCTTGAGAGGGATATTTTAGGCCTAGGGAGGAAATACATGTTTGTTCATTTTTTAACATCAATACGTTTAAGCAGATAGATAGATAGATAGATAGATAGATAGATAGATAGATAGATAGATAGATAGATAGATAGATAGATAGATAGATAGATAGATAGATAGATAGATAGATAGATAGATAGATAGATAGATAGATAGATAGATAGATAGATAGATAAACTTTATTAGAAGTAAGTTTAAAGACATAAAAAGGATGGAGGTGTGTAAATAACAGTAAAGTGCTTTTATAATGATATATTTTTTAATGCTTTTATAATGATATAATTGTAATGTTACACAGTATGTATTTGTATATAACTTTTATCATTACAGCTGAACTTAGTGAAATGATGAAGATAAGATACATTTTTTTTATTGATTTTTATCTTATAGATAGACAGACAGACAGAAGGTGAATTTAATTTTTGAAAATATGTCATGTGATCATCTTCTTATCATCGGGTTTAACACAATAACCCAAAATATGATACATCTCTGAATCGAACAACGTGTCTACAACCTTTATGTGAAGAAATCAAGTGTTTTGTTGTATCTGACAAAAAGCAATTTTGGACACAATTCAGAATTTCACAATTTAGTGAAAAGCCTTCGGTTGTTGTGAACATTAAAGACCTACAACTATTTCAGTGGTGACCTCAAAACAATTTTTTCTCTACATTTTATAACTATTTTATTATAACATTATCCTCTATTTTGCATTTTTCAGTGAACATCCAATATATTATTCTATGTATTTCACTTATCATGCAGATATTCATAAAAGCCCAGAGTAAATTCAGAGGTTATTATATCAAAGCAGAGACAATTGAAGAAAAAGAAAAAGCGCCATGTGATATAAAAGTGCTGTGTGCATACTATTTAAAAATCTGTTAAAACGTCTATAAATAGAAATAATTTCTGACAGTGTTTCAGGATCATTTTTATACTGCATAGGAGCTCACACCTACCTATTTGAACTATTTAAGAACTGCTGGATCTGCTAAATTTCAACATCAGTGGTACCCAGACGAAGAAAGAATGAGTTAGATGTTACTTATTAATTAGACAAAAAAAAAAAAAAAGTGCTAGAAACTTAAACAGCGAGAGAAAAATACTTTAAACACAAATAATAATGTGTAAAAGTACGGCCCGGGTATAAAAGTCAGCCAAAATAAAGAGAATAGGGGAAGCCTAGCCTAATTGGCCTTTGAAAGCGCGTAGGAGGACCCAAGTTTTTGACTCTCTCTGCTAAGCTTCCCCTAAACGGTAAATCTGCGAGCGTAGAGAAGAGTCTTTCCCCCAACGGAGCCATCAGAATGCTAATACTGAAGCAAAACGGCTCCAAATTCTCCCTTGTATTAGTACCCTTTTAAAATAACCTAACAATAGCATGTAATTAACAGACAGTTACACCTGAGCATTTAGATTTAAACCAAAGAAGCCTCGGTTGTTATTTCGCTTGTATTTCACTCTCCTTAATTATTCTGAAATCCAGTCTTGCTGAGATTCTCTGGGGCTTTAATTAGAGACTGAATTAAAGTTATGTAAATACAGTTGGAAGCCGCCGAGTCTTTAAATAGAGCTATGGTGCATCTGCTATTTTATTTTCTTTTTTTTTTTTCTTCTTCTTCTTTTTTCAAGAAAGAGAAAACATCCTAAGTCTTCCTTTTGAAGTTTGTCAAATCACTCCGGGGTAGTTTTCCCGTAGGTGTTTGTGTGGATTGATACTTTTTCTCAAAGGGCTGTGACACTAAAAAAAAATATTGCTGCAAATGAGCCATTTGTGTTTCTCTGAATGCATATGAGAGCGTGCTGCGTTGTGTGTGCCAGTGCGTACACGCTATTACGTGTCTGTTAGCCGCAGATGCACTTAAGCATTTACGTATTTCCCCTGTACCAGAAACTGACATGCATTAAGTTACCTGTCTATATGAATATATTAATGGAAGATTCTCTATCTGGAATTTGCTGAACGACTGTGGAAATGGAAAGAACGGGATCAACCTCCCATTGGGCTAGATTAAATCCAAAGTAAGTGCCTGGGCCCAGACTGCGAGCTTCTGTCTCTGAATAATAATGGGTTCTTTCAGCTGTGTTTGTCATCAAATTAGCCCTCTACTTCAGACGAGCTCACTCTTCGGGGTGCGATTCTCGACAGTGATGGAATTCAAATTAGGCAAAGTCAGTTTGAGGTGTGTTAGCTTTAAAAAGGAGAATGAGATTCATTTGCGAAGGTGATGATTGCAGTAGGAGGTAAAATGACAGGGTTCAGGTTCATAAAAACATCTTCCTTCCCGTGGTGCAGCTGCATTCATGCTGCATCTGAGTCACATTACAGGAGAGACTGTAAAACAATCATTAACCCTTTAAACCTGAAGCCTAAAATGGTCCGTCTTGACTTTTTTCTTACTTGGATTAACCTCCTAAGACCCAGCTATAGGTTTTCTGTCCACATTTGTGGACAAAAGTTTCATAACTTTATACAAAAAAAAAAAAAACAGAAAAGAAACCTTTCCACCACAAAGGACATTCCATAAAAATTTAAAAAACTGCATCTGAAAAAACTGTTGCATCATGGTGTTTCCAACAAAGGCATTTATTTAATAAACAAACAAAAAAAAAAAACTTGTACTTTGTTGACATTTCCTGGGTTGCAGGAGGTTAAAAAAAAAGGTTAGAAAATATGCTGTCAGTCAGTCCTTTTGCCCCTTTTTCCCGAACACTTAGAACTTTCAAAATCTTGTAGTGATGTTTGATACCACGGATTTCCTTTTCGATCCGATACCGAGTAAAATTCAGGCTGCTATCACCGATACCAATACTTTGTACAAATACACTTAATGTCTGGAAAACAAAAAAAAGGTGTATTTCAAATCATAACTTCATAAAGAATACAAGACATGAGAGTAATGCTGCGTTCCAGGCAACCCGGAACTCGTGTTTTTCCAACCTTCTACCAGTGAAAATACACTGGAATGTCAGTCAAACCTGTGACTTCCCACCCGTGAACTCGTACTAGATTGATGTACTCCCAGTTCCGAGCTCTGACGTCATGTAGCAATGGCGTCCCCCATAGATGTGGTGTTTATGCAGATTGTTTATTAAAACAAGGTATTGCTCTGACATTACTGATCTGCAAATCTTCTGTATAATCAGCAGCTACTCTAGCGTTAGCTAGTTTTCAGTCCATTGAGTGCAAGAATAAATTCATACCAAATACATGTCCAAATACACAAATGACTTAACATAAAAGGTAGAACAGCTTCTCTTGCCTTATGTGCTGTTTTTCCTCCTCTGTTTCCCTCAAATAACCAAGGAGCAAACACCTTTGGCAACAGAAATGATTGTAAATGACATAACATATGGTCCACCATGCTGGTTTGTTTACGTCTAGCTAACAGAATTCCTTGCGCTCAAGCAGTTTAGTGTGACTTGCCCGGAATGTTACAAAGTCGTGAGTCGTGGTTAGAAGTTGTGACTTACGGGCTCAAAAAACGGCCTGGAACACAGCATTATTATTGTTTAATTCAATGGATCAATGTATCCCCAAAGTTCTGCTTTATGGGGAACTAGAAAAGGGTAAGACGCATGTTGGACGCCCATAGCTGCGCTACAGGGGCAATATGAAAGCTACGTTAAAGAGCCTCAGTTTCCCTGTGGACAACTGGGAGGATGCTGCCTCTGATTGTCCTTAATGGTGCGGACTAATCAAAGATGGCGCCATGTCTGCTGAACAACGCCGCAACACCATGGCTGCCAGTATGCGGTCAAGACGTAAGGAAAGAAAGGCAAATCCCCCTGCCCAGCTGCAAGCCGGACTCATGTGTACTGTGTGCGGCAGATGCTTCAGGGCAAAAATAGGACTAACAAGCCACTCCAGGACCCACAAAAACTGAGGTCATCTTTAAGACTGATGGACGGTCATATTCCCTTAGAGTCCAGAAAGAGAAATTTTACAAAATCTGGAGTCAATGGACTGAGTATGTCAAACCTATAAGACCAGACTTCTCTTAAATTATTGGAAAAGGGTCAGGAAACAGTGTCTTATTGATTTAGACTTTTTTTTTTCTTTTCTCTCTTTTGCCTATGACCTTTAACCTGAACCCTTTTTTATTTCATTATACTGCTACACAGGAATTTTGTCTTTGAAAACCTTCCAATGTGAAAGCTTCCAATGTTCTTGTTGAAAATAGTTCTCACCAATGTTTACCTAAAGGTCTAAAAACATCTGAAAGAGCTACATGGAGAAATACTCAGATGATCTGTGACTGTTCATATGTAAATTTTGTGGTATAAATAAATAAATAAATATGTATGTATGTATGAGGAAGAATGTAACAAATTGTGGCATTGTCATTTGTAAGTGCTCTTTATACATTAAAAAAAAAAGACTGATGGACGAACAGCACATTAAGAACGACTCTAAAAATTTATTACATGAATGTGTTGGCGACACAGTGGTGCAGACCTTCACAGCAAGAAGGTCCTGGGTTCAATTCCAACACCAGTCGATGTGGGTGGGACCTTTCTGTGTGGAGTTTCCATGTTCTCCCCGTGTCCATGTGGGTTCTCTCTGGGTACTCCGGCTTCCTCCCACCATCCAAAGACATGCACTGATAGCTTAATTGGTTAATCTAAATTGAAGAAGTAGTTCCCACCGTATCCTTTGGACAAAATCTAATTATTTTGGGGCGGCCATGGCTCAGGCGGTAGAGCGGGTCGTCCAATAACCGAAGGGTTGGCGGTTCGAATCCCGCTCTGTCCATGTGCTGTTGTGTCCTTGGGCAAGACACTTCACCCTCCTTGCCTCCAGTGCCACTCACACTGGTGTATGAATGCGTATGAATGTTTGGTGGTGGTCAGATTTGGCAGCCATGCTTCTGTCAGTCTGCCCCAGGGCAACTGTGGATACAGATATAGTTTACCACCACCAGAGGGAGAATGTGAGAGCGACTGAATAATGGATCAATAACACTGGTCAACAACAAATTTATTAAGTTTTTTGAGCTGATTTAGGATAATTTTGGTGTGCTGAAACCAAAAATCACATTAATTTTGCTCAATCAGGTCAACTTTCTGAACTATGCTACATATTGGCTTTTTAACATTTTTGCTTACATTTATGGGCATTTTCACATCATATGATACAAAATTCTTTCGTAGTTCTTGCAATAAACGAGTTCTGAAGATTTTACTTTTGCCAATTTATGATTAATGGTTTATTTTAATATTACAGGTGAATGAAATGGCTTCAACTAGAAGATCTTGCAAAAATAAGCCTGACGTATTCTGCTACATCTGCGGTGAATACACCATTGTACCTAACAGGTACAATGGTGAAATGATTTTTTTTCTCTTAAAACCTATTTTGGGTGAGAACTATATAAAAAAAATCAACTGATAAAGTCACAAAAATGTAATCAATTTTGTGAGAAGATCAAATTTTTCAAAATCAAATTAGCAAAAAAAACCTGACCTGATTGAGAAAAACAGATGTCATTTTTGGATTTAGCGGTGCAAAATGGTCCTAATTCAGTTGAAAAAACCTAGACAACTTGCAAGAAACATTTTTTTGTAACCCAGTGTAATGTAAAGCGCTTTGGGTGTCTAGAAAAGCGCTATATAAAATCCAATCCATTATTATTATTATTGTTATTATTATTATTATTATTATTATTATTATTATTATTATTATTATTAGCTTAGCTCCTGTCCACTGTGTTCCTGACATACATTACCTCAAATGACTAAAGTGTCAAAAGTATCGATACTCTGATTTGTGAATCAGAATATCGATATGCGAATTTTCCTGTTTTGTATTATGTTTGTGTCTGAAATAAACTTGACAATCAGAGTATCAGATATATCGATATTTCAGTATCGATCCACACATCACTAAAATCTAGCAGTCATTTTCAATTTAGTGCATGTTATCATTCTGTTAAAACGGCTTCTTCTCCAGCTTCTAGTACAGATGTAAGTGAAATTCTTGTAATGACCCAATAAAACCTACACAACCCAACATTTTAGGTTTCAGAAACCGTTGGAATTTTTCCAACTGCACAAACGGTGACAGAGTTCCAGCCATCCAAACTGTATGTGCGCAGCGTGCGTCAACATTGACACGTCAGGTCTTTAAAGAGTTAAACCAGCATTTGCAGCCAACAAGTTTCTCTGTGCTCTAAATCCAGTCCTCATTCTTAACCACAAAACCTTTGTAGCTTTTCCATCAGTGCAGTCTTTCAGAATTTTTTTTTTTTTTTATTTCTGCCTCCAAATAAACATTGCATCTGTCTAAGGTGCATTTGTAAGCTTAAAGGAAAGCTGTATAGCTAAGTCTTGAGGCTGAGTTCACTTTTGTTTGTCTTCCTGCCTTGGATTTGGAGTTCAAGCGACCCAGGCTGAGTTCCTCCCGCTCCTCGCTGCCTGACACACTACTCCCCTTGTACCTTTGATCATCCCAGGAGAAGAAAACTTGCCCTGGGAAGCACCATCACTCGAACACAGCGGGGGGAAACGTCGAGCAAGAGGGGAGGGGTCGGGGGGGGGGGGTTGGAGGAAGGAGGAAGGAGGGATGGAAACTCCTTTTTTCCTTCCAGCACTCTGTCTTACACACTCTCTAAAGAATTGCAACAATTAAAAGATCATTTTGGTGCATCTAATGAAGTGATGACTAGCCCGAATATGAAACTGTTGAGTCAGGTGGTTGTCTCATTTGTGGAAAGGTCTGATAAGATGCTTTCATTAGTGATGACTTCAAGCAGAAAACCACAATAACTGAATTATCCCTCGCATTTAGGCTACTCTTACCATAATAACATGCTCTGCTTATGCATGTTAATTTTAATTACGGTGCGTTTCTTTGACTCATCTCGGCGTACGGGCTGTAATAAACAGGTGTGCGAAGATTTTATGTGTGCGGAAAGTAACTGGAATTCATTGAGTGATACATTAACAGATAGCAGATGAATCCACACAATAAAACCACCTTAAATTCATTTAACCCCTTAAAGACCCAGTGCTAATTTTGTGTCAGTTCACAAATTAGTTTTTTTCTCTATTTAAGCTTTCTCAATTGATTTATTGACATTCGTTATAATATTATCCTGTGCATTTTGCATTTTTCTGTGTAAATCATATTTTATTATATTTAATTTTCTTACTTAATTAAGATGTTGATGAAAGCTGACAGAAAATTCAAAGGGTATTATATTAAAACAGAGAAAACTGAAGAAAATGTGACTTTTTCTGCAAAAATATCATTAACCCATAAAGACCCCATGCTGCTTTGGTGGCAGTTCTCAAATGAATTTTTCCTCTATATTTAACCATTCTAAAGTGATTTATTACCCTTTACTATAGTATTTTTCAGTGAAAATCAGGTATTTTCTTGTAATGATTTACTGATCATGTAGATGTTCATAAAAGCTCAGATTAAAGTTGAGGGTTATTATATCAGAAACAGAGAGAAACTAGAAGCACTCAGAGAGCGCAGACCTCCGCCAAGGCTGATCAGTGGGCCCCCCCGTGGGCCCCCCCCACCCCCGATCACCACCAAAATTTAATAATTTCTTCCTTATCCCATTTCCAACAAACCCTGAAAATTTCATCCAAATCTGTCCATAACTTTTTGAGTTATGTTGCACACTAACGGACAGACAGACAAACAAACAAACAGACAGACAAACAAACAAACAAACAGACAGACAAACAAACAAACAAACCCTGGCAAAAACATAACCTCCTTGGTGGAGGTAATTTTAAAAAAGCAACTTTTTTTCAGCAAAGATGTCAATAACTTAATGTAAAACCAAGCATCTCCATCCACTGTCATTTATCAAATTCCATTTGTTTTACTGGTGAATTAATGTTGTAGAAGATGACAGTGTTTCCATGGTAACTATGGAGCCTCTGAATATCCAAATGAGTCATATCTGATGACCATGAAAAGATGACAAACTGTATTTCACACCAATTCTTTACATGTACTGTATTGATAGGATTAGTGGATGAACAGGTATTAAACATTTTAGATCAGTAGATGGTTTTGGTCGCCTGTGGATGTTTGGGTCTTTATGGGTTAAAATTCCTATTTCATCAGTGTGTTTTGGATGCAGGATAAAACCCATTTAGAAAAGAATTAATGTGAGCAGGAAAAATTCGATTGAACAAATGCTTCATATTTCATAACCAGGTGGTCACAAATGCTGTTAACCTTGCTGTTGAACTCAAAATATCTTTCGTGAATACATCTCAAAGAAAACTTCGTAGTCTGAGCGTCTTTTCAAAAAGCAGAAGATGGCCTCTGATGTTCTGAAACAGAGAGTGTTTAATCTAGATGTGGTTTTTTTTTTCCGTTTTCTTTTTCAAGGATGAGTAGATAGATCATCTCATTCACGGAGCAAATAACTCTCCGATGACACCGTACACTAGGACTTACATTTCCGTTTTTACAGTTAAAGTAATATTTCAAATATCATTCCGCACTCGCCACTAGATGGTCATGTTTCAATTTCACACTTCACCTCCACTTTTTCCAGGACTCATAAGTCAAGGATGCTATGGAGAACTGAAAGCAATTACTGACAGACAAATTCACAATCCTTAACAGTGGAGACGAGCAAGTTAGCTCTGACTGACGATAAATGGACAAAGATGGGCACAAAATGATTTTCTCCTTGGGATTAACCCTTTATTGGGGGGGCAAGTGATTATTTTTGGTAATTTCCAAAAACATTACATGATAGTGAGAGCAACAGTTATAGTGAGGACAGCGAGTCAACAATCTCAGGTCCAAGGCTAAAGACGTTCATTTTGTCTTCTGTTTATGTAATTATACTTCTCTTTTTTCTTTTGTTCAGACAAGGTATAGTTTTTTAGATGTTACCTGCTTGACAGTTTCGACTGTGACTCCAGTCTTCCTCAGAGGCGTCATTCGAGCCGACCAGCCGATAAATGACAGGTCAGCAGCACGTCAGATGACGCTTCTGAGGAAGACTGGAGTCACAGTCGAAACTGTCAAGCAGGTAACATCTAAAAAACTATACCTTGACTGAACAAAAGAAAAAAGAGAAGTATAATCTCAGGTCAAATGTGGTCTCCAGGGTCTGTAAGGTCCACCTCTGCATGAACAGTGAGTGGACCTGCTTTGTTAGGTAACATGAAGTAATGGTACTAATGTAAGGAATGATGTTCAAAGGGATAATGTGGATGTGGACAGGGGTCTGGATCAGCACTGATGTTCTAATGTTCTAAAATACATGTCCCTCTCACCTTACATGTGTTTTCCTTGTATTTTTTTTTGTGTTGTCAAATGATTAAAATTTTTAATCAGATCAATCACAGGGTTGCTGTGGATTAATTTAGATTTATCACAATTAAATATTATTCATTTTTAATCTATATTAATCGTGTTTCAGTTTGCATGAACAAACTCAAGAAAGAAGGGAATATATTTTCACTTAACATGTTTGTTGCAAGCTAGGTGACGCATTAGCTGAAGTGCTAGCAGAATCCCCGGCTAACGTATGCTTTGAGTTCATGTGGTATTTTAAACTGGAAGTGCTTCAATGAAAAGAAAACTCCTTCCTGCAGAGTGTCTATAATACTATATGTCAGTCGACTGTTCCGTTTTGGGTTTTTTTGTCCTCATATTTCCATGCAGAGGGCCAACTTGCTGTTTAGCGTCTTCCATCTTTATGGGTTGGTTCTGCTGCCAGTCACTACTAGATCAACTGCCCATTTGCACATGTGCAACTCTAACTGTTTGGAAAAACTGCCGCAAATGCTTTGGCAGAGACGTTCAGAGTCAATCTGCTGCAGATGGGATAATTGAGTTTAAATTTTTAATCAGATTAATCATGATGATGGGTTAATCTACGTTAACATTTTCATTTTGACAGCCCTATTTTTTTTATATTTACTTCTTGTACTTTTTTTTATGCCACTTACAGTTAAGGAACCGAATATGGTAACTTCCTTGATTATTTACATTACATTAAAAAAACTTTGAAAAAATTCACAAAAGCAGTAAAGTCTTGTTAGGTCCTCCAATAACACTAAGGTTTAAATTTTGAATTCCAGAGTATTTCTATGAGAGCCCTACAAAGGGTGTTATGGAAATGTTCAACTGATAACCCACACACAAAGAGGAGGAGAGAAAGTTAGAGTTAAAATAAATAAATGCATTTATTGAGACGTCAATCACAGAGAAACTCTGTAAGTGAAGTCTGATTAAACATGAAAAACTAAAGATTATATAGAACCAAATCCAACCCCCTCAAACCATGATGTCATCCCTTACGTACATCATACCACTCCATACTACTCCTTCTCTGCTCCGTGAAGAGGTCATGATGACCTCTTCACCCTAACCTTGCTTGGATCCTATCTGGAGTGCAGGCGCCATCCTCTATCTACACATTCAGACATTTAGGTGTTTGGGTTTTAACTCAAGGCAAGAACTCCGTTCCTGGGTTGGGGGTGTTACAGAGTGGTAAACATCACACATAACAATGACTCAGCATGTACTAACAGTATGAAATATAAAAAGTAAATTTTTCCACCTCAAGGGTTAATAAAAACGTTAATGTGAATCTGAATGAAAAATCTTTGCAGAATATGGTTATTCCTGCTAAACATTGCTAAGCACATACTATACTGTGGAAAAAAAAAACCTCTGCAACCTACAAATAGCAGATAGTGTTCGCGGTAGACAAGCAGCAAAGGAAAAAAAAAAAAAACTAATCCATTTTTGAACGAAACCCTACACACGCAGCTGTAGACTCTAAATGGGACAAAAACCATGTTACATCTTATTTCCAGAAAAGATGGCGTTGAGAGTCTGCTGAAATAGCTTTAAAATTGTTTGCTAAGAAAGGGCGGTAGCACTGAGTAATGGATTGTTTTGGTCTGTGTCTTGCTATTTTTTTCCCCCTGCAGGGCTGAAGCAGATCCATGCTCTGTCCATCCAGGGAAACTATGAGCTACGTATTGACTTGGAGGACTTTGAAAATAGCACCGCATATGCCCAGTATGGTACATTTGGAGTGGGCCTCTTCTCTGTGGACCCTGATGATGATGGATACCCACTGACTGTGGGAGACTATTCTGGAAATGCAGGTATGTGTACTCTCTGAACTACTTAGATGCTGCTTGTGAGATTTGCTGTGCTCATACTGTGCCTAGTATTTGCTATTTTTTACCCATCTTTAACCTATTTGTCTCAGCAGTCGGCGAAGTAGGTAAAACCTCTACCCCATACGCTGCATGTTAAAGCACCGTGACAAGACACTTCCAGTATGATGGGCATGTCCACTTGTTAAACCGAGCAGAGGCAAGATGTACGGAGAGAAGAAGGACCGCTGGTGTCTGAGTCTGAGTTCCCCAAACATCAGATCCAAGCCAGCTACCTGTCACCTTGATTAAATTACTGCCAATTAATTGCACTTCTTGACCTGCAGCGTAAACAAAAAATCTGCTGGTGAAATGAAGAAGCAATTTAAAGAACCTTTGGGGAGCGCCGCTCTGAGAACACGGAGGGAATGGGGACAAATATGAGAGATGAAGCAGGGAGGAAAAGTGTAGAGAAACAGCAAAAGGTGGAAGAAACTAGGATGGAAGGAGGAAGGGAACAGGTGTGAGGGAAGAACAGAGGGGAAGTGGTAACTAAAAATGAGGATAGAGGTATCTAAGGACAGAGGAGGCAGACAAGTAGAGGGGTAAAAAAAAAAAAAAGGACACCAGAGGGGAAGGAAGTCTGTGGGTAACAGTTTTTTGTTTTTTTTTACACAGCCTGCTAAAACGTCCTGTAATGGTCCTCGGGGTCTGTCCTCGGCTTTGGCTGACCTCGAACTGATCTGCCTGTTGGACACCGAATCCAGTCAAATTGAAAACACAGTCACTCTCTCAGGATGCTCTTCCTCTCACCTTAGCTTCCCTCCAGGCACTACGACTATTATTATTAGAATTATCATTATTATTACTATTTTGCTTTTCGGCCGTTGCTTTCTGAACCGCTGACAGGTGCTCATTTGCGATAGCAGCAGCTGGATCTTAATGGGCATCGGAGGAGGCTTCTGGCCCCCAGCCACCAAGGTGACATCAGTGCCTTGCAAATGAGCCTTTAAGTTGTTTCCTCTCTTACATCCTCTGGACATCATCCCATTGTCAACGCTGTTCAGCTATTTCTTCTCTCCTTTTTTTTTTCGCCTCTCCTGCTATCTCTTCTCTTTTGTGTCTAGCAGTGCACAACATGAAAATCAGACATGCCTGTCAGGTCATTTTTCCTATTCACTGGTTACCATGGTAATGCCAAATGGAGAGCAGAGTAGGACAGAGTGAGAGGGTAAGGAGCTGGGTGGCCACATCCTGGGCAATTAAGAGCTGTTTGGTGCCCTGACGAGCTGTTAGCCATCACCTGATGCCTGCTTCATTCTGCTCTCAGCTTTATCCTTCTATCCATTTCTGGTCACAGTGTGAAACCTGCTTTGGGTAGAAGAGAAAAGACAGAGAACGAGGAGGAGACATTTACAGAACATTACGAGCTCTTTGAAGATCCATATAGCTAAAACTTTTGGTCAGTATCTGTGGAGAATGGGCTTTTATTATAATTTCAAGTCTCTTAGAGCTGTTTGCAAAGCAGATATTGATGTTCGGACTTTGCCAAAGAGACATCTTTAAATAACCAGATGCCATTTTTGGCTGAGCAAGTGGCGTGAATCAGCCTGACAGAGCAGACCACATAAAAGGGATCTTAAGTATCTGACTGTAACAGGGCTGTCTCTGCACTGGGACATACTGTCATTTTCATGTTTACAGGTCGGTTCTCTATAGAGCAGGGGTGTCAAACTCATTTTCTTCCGGGGGCCACATTCAGCCCAATTTAATCTGAAGTGGGCCGGACCATTAAAATAATAGCGTGATAGCCGATAAATAATGACAACTCCAAATCGTTTTAGTGCAAAAAAAAAAAAATGACATTCAGTTATGCCAATATTTAAGTTTACAAACTATCCAAACAAAAAGGATGTGAATAACCTGAAAGAAGAAAAAAAAGAAATTTAAGAAATATAAGTACAATCTTATCAATATTCTGCCTCGACTTATCATTTATATTTATATACATGTGCATTACAGATCAGATCTACAAAGGCACAAAACATTTAGTAACAGGCAAAATATTGTTAAAATTACACAGAATTTTCTTTAGACATTTCAGGTTGTTGATATTTGTTCAGGTTATTCACGTTTTATTGTCAAAGGATAATTTGTTAATGTAAACATTTTCATAATTTAATGTTTTTTTGCACTAAATCAAAAAGAAAAAAATCGGTGTCGTCAGTATTTATAGGTTATTATAATATTATTTTTGAGTTTGATGCCCTAACTTGCACTTTGCAAATTCATCCCAGGGGCCGGATTGGAACCTTTGGCGGGCCGGTTTTGGCCCCCGGGCCGCATGTTTGACACCTGTGCTATAGAGGGTATGCACATGACGTCACCGCTAGCGGAAGTCATCGCGGTTAAGCCCACTGAGTGGCAGAAAGAGGGAGATGAGCAGCGTTGGCTTCAATACTATTTAAACCAGGGGTGTCAAACTTATTTTAGTTCAGTTCCACATTCAGCCCAATTTGATCTCAAATGGGCCGGACCAGTAAAATAATAACAGTGAAAAAAGTAAAATTATATTATGATCAGGTTTACATCTACAAAGTTTCCTTAAAAATCTGAACTACTTGAATTGTCTTAAGAAAAACAAGTGTAATTTTAACAATATTATACCTCGGTTTATGTGTTTATCATTTACACATGTGCATTACAATCGCACAAAACATTTAGTAACAGGCAGAATATTGGTAAAAATGCATTTACTTTTCTGTAGACATTTCCATTTGTTCATATTTGTTCAGGTTATTCACATTTTTTGTAAATGTGCGGTTTGGTAATGTAAACATTTTCATGTAATTTTACTTTTTTACACCAAAAAACAAAGAGAAAGTTCAGGGTTGTCATTATTTATAGGTTATTATGATAATATTTTACTGGTTCTGACCCACTTGAAATCTAATTGGACTGTATGTGTCTGGATGTGGAACCTGAATTAAAATGATTTTGACACCATTGATTGTTAATATATTCAGTGTAATTTTTACATTTCACAAATTCATCCCGCGGGCTGGACTGGACCCTTTAGCGGGCTGTTTTGTCCCCCGGGCCACTACTGCTCTACTCCATTCTCCTCCAAGCAACATGGTAGCTCCTCTAACTATGATATTTCAGATGACTTTTCCACAGAGCTACTTAACCTGTCAGTAGAGTTTAGTCTGGTGTTGTTTGTCTGTTTTCGCATTCTGAATACTACTAAATAATAGAATAATGCAGGGGTGTCAAACTCATTTTAGTTCAGTTCCACATTCAGCCCAGTTTGATCTCCAGTGGGCCGGACCAGTAAAATAATAACAGTGAAAAAAGTAAAATTCCATTGTGATCAGGTTTACATCTACATAGTTTCCTTAAAAATCTGAATAACATGAACTACTTGAATAGTCTTAAGAAAAACAAGTGCAATTTTAACAATATTATACCTCAGTTTATCTGTTTATCATTTACACATGTGCATTACAATCGCACAAAACATTTAGAAACAGGCAGAATATTGGTAAAATTGCATTTACTTTTCTGTAGACATTTCCGTTTGTTCGTATTTGTTCAGGTTATTCACATTTTTTGTAAACGTACGGTTTGGTAATGTAAACATTTTCATGTAATTTCACTTTTTTACACCAAAAAACAAAGAAAATTTGGGGTTGTCATTATTTATAGGTTATTATGACAATATTTTACTGGTCTGACCCACTTGAAATCTAATTGGACTGTATATGGAACCTGAATTAAAATGATTTTGACACCATTGATTGTTAATATTTTCATTGTAATTTTTTTGCAGTTTTTCACAAATTCATCCCGTGGGCCAGATTTGGCCCCCGGGCCGCATGTTTAATACCTGTGGTCTAAACTTAAGAACAATATTTTAATAAAAAATGGGGAAGAGCTGTTGTGAGATTAATTGTATGAACAGATTTGAAAAGCAGTCCCAGCTATCATTTTACAGACACCGAAAAGACAAAGAAAAGAGAAGTAGATGGATCCACAAATCCAGGAAACCAAACCTAGATCTGTGGATCCCGTGTCAGCTAACATTAATTTATGCTGTATTTTTTATTTAGTTAGTTAGTTAGTTAGTTAGTTCATGGTTGTGCATTTCATCATTAACATTCAATAATCATCAAGTAAATAAACATGTACACACCCATGCTCGAAAAGGAGCAGGACGAAGAAAATCTTACATTTCCTGCCCCCTTCTAAATAATCATAACCTTAACGATTAGCCATACACAACTAGCTATAAAATCATACTGTATAAAGTCAGACAAACCAACTAAATACATCCAAAGATAGTATCAAATGAATACAAAACCAAGTGCAAAACTACATGTCCAGAAAGTACAAAACAGGTAAATATAAACCTGATGAAATGATGCAAAAACATTTTACCAGTCCAAAGCAAGTAAATAAATGTGTCACAAAATACTAAACAAATACGAAGCCAAATGTAAAACTTATAACTGTTCAAGGCTAAAGACGTTCATTTTGTCTTCTGTTTATGTAAATATAGTTTTTTCTTTTGTTCAGACAAGGAATAGTTTTTAGTTTTTAGATGTTACCTGCTTGACCAGCTGATAAATGACACGTCAGCAACACGTCGGATGACGCTTCTGAGGAAGACTGGAGTCACAGTCGAAACTGTCAAGCAGGTAACATCTAAAAACTAAAAACTATTCCTTGTCTGAACAAAAGAAAAAACTATATTTATAACTGTTCATATAATCTCATTGTTCTTTCTTTATACACTTTTTTTCAGTTGGAATATGTTTTTACAGTCCTTCAACTCATTATAAAGATTTTTGGGTCCAATCAGATCTTAAATGACGTATTGTTTTGGCTAACGTTACTTCTTAGTAAAGCTCTTGGTTTCATGATCAGATCTTTCCTGGTTTTTTTCTTCATTTGTGACTCTGAACCTTGTGCTCCTACATGATTAGTAAACTAACTGAAACTGAGGCTAACCCAGTTTTTCAAATACGGGGGAAGTGGAGAATAAAGCTACGACAGAGTATTAGGACCACATAGGAAAATAAAAACACTTGTCACTACGAGTATAAAGTCATAAAATATTGATATAAAACCTGTAATTTTATGAGAATTAAGTCGAATACAAAAAGAATCACAATGTTATGAGAATAAAGTCGTAGTTATAAAAAAACCCTCATAATTTAACAAAAATGTCATGTGTTTATGAGATTAAAGTCATCATATTCTGACAATAAAGCCATAATATTACAAGAATATTGTCCTAATTTAAAAACAGGTGGGAAGAAAATCATAATTTCCCAGAATAAAGCTGGTCCACAGCAGTAGTATGTGTGTTGTATAAAGTACTGGATCTGAACTAGACTCAGTAAATCTCCTCAGTCCCAGTAGATCCTGCATATATTCACTGGGGTCAGTACACGGTCTGCTGTAAATGCACTTTGGATCAGCTGGTTCTGGGCCCTAGTTTTGGACCCTGGTTGTCAGTCCTGATGAAACCATGTACAGTCTACTCTCGTTATACCGCCAACTTCTGTTCACGGCCAAACTGGCGGTATAGCGAAAATGGCGTTACAACGGGTTGCGTCCATAATGTGCATGTCTTTACTATATGATGTCTATGCTGCCTCCGTTAACCCGTTCTAATTGCGTTTCTAAATAAATCTTGATTCTGTTATGTTGTAAGGGATCATTTACATTTTAAGCATTATTATACCGTGTCGGGAAATGACACCCCATCATCTTGAGGCTTTGGCTTAATCCCACGTCCTCTTCCCGACATCCTGACCTACTGAGTGTTCTGCGATAAATGAACGGTGGCCGTTCCGTAGACCTACTCGTAGCTTGTCGCGATCAGCGTCCGGCGCGTTTGTTTCAGTGCATTGTTAAAATTTATGTGTACTCGATGGCAATCACGCTGGCGGTATAACGGTCGGGAAATCAATGGTATAAGTGTTGTTTGTGCATGGAACTGGGCTGGCGGATGGCGATAGGCGGAAATGGCGGTAGCTAATGGAATAATGCATTGGGGATTTTTGAGCAATGGTTTTGGTCGGCGGTGAGCGAAAATGGCAGTATAACGGCGGGCGGTTTAACGAGAGTAGACTGTATATTTGTTTCAGGTCCAAATAGCACTGATCCCCTCCACCCTGGATCAGGTCAGGATCCTCCATTTCTGTCCACGTCACTGTTCATGGACCACTTGTTCTTTGGTAGCTCTTACAGATCCATGTCCAGTCCAAATGTCCTTCATTTAATTTCATATTTCACATTTTCCCGGTCTGGCTGTGTTTACTGCTATACTCCATCATGTTGGTTTTTGACAGTCTGATTTAGAGGGGCGTGACGTATGTGCATGCCCTCTATATATACAAAAGTAACTACAAGATAAGTGTTTTTGCAAGAATACAGCCAACACATCTGATTCAATCTAAATATGTCTTTTTATTCACCACATAACTAACGGCATCCTTATGAAATCAGTGGAGGTGTGTTATTAAAAAGGGGAAAATAAAAAGGTCACCACAGAACCTTTGATAAATTGGCTACAAAGCCGTCTGACCTCCTTCTTTGGATAATGAGAAGTAGTACTCTGGAAAAGTATGAAGGGTTTTTTTTTTTTTTTTTTTGTTAATCAGTGGCGGTCATGTCTAATTCCTGGTGTCTGATATTAGACTTAGTGACGCAGAAGACACGCAGTAGCTGCTGAACTTTAATCTCCATGCTGATTCTATGTTTAAAGGCTTAGGATTACTCCTCTTAAGTGTGCATAAGTTCAGGTCCATAAGTTTTTGGACAGTGATACAGATTTTTGCTTCTAAACACCACCCACAGTGGAAATGAAACCACCCAGTGAAGATGTGATTAACCCTTTCATGCACGAATTATGAGAAGCTTAATCAAAATTTTTTTCCTGAGTGTTTTTATTCTTCTTAAGGCATGAAAAAAAACAATGCGATTGAAAATTTTCTTCTGAAAAATAAATAAAATTAATAAATAAATAAATAAAAATAATTTTTAAAAAAATAAAAAAAAATACATTAAAAAAAAAATAATAATAATAATAATGGGAAAAAAAATTATGAACCTATTTTTCATGAAGTTGCAAAAATGTCCACTCAGCTGGACACCACACGTTTAATTTTTGACGCACAGAAACATGTATTTACTGATAAATTGTGTGGAAACTATGCAGAGGGCTTGTGATTCTGGGGGTTTATGCTCAGGAGAGGTCTACATAATGTTACCAATTCATGTCAGAAAAGATATGTAGTGTCTTAAAACTTTAATAAAGATATGTGTAAAAAAAAAAACAAAACAAAACAACAAAAACATCAACAAAATCCATGAATATAGAAGAGAAAAGCTGTAGAATAGCTGTCCACTGTAGTGACCAGTATGCATGAAAGGGTTAAAGTGTTGACTATCAGCTTTAATTTAAGGGGTTAATCAAAATTACTCTATTATCAGTTTAGAGTAATAGAGTATTTGCACAAACTAAGATCATTATAAATACGAGGAGTGTTTTTAATCAGTTTCCTCCCAGGTTTTTACAACAGACGCCCTTTGTTGCTGCTTGTTTGTGGGTCTTTTTGCCTTCGGTTTCTTCAGTGACTAAAAAGGTGACAGACTTGACCACTGAAGAATAGGGGTTCTACAATATGTTGTGATATTTCTTTTCACAATACTGTATCGGTATTAAAAAGTACTGTATCGGTAATTTTAGGTATTTATTCAAATGTAGATATGGTGGAGGTTAATTTTTGTTTTTGTTTATATTATATTTATTATGATTTAACACTGTCTTTATTAAATAACGGTTATTTGAAGTATCCTAAAAGCACTTTTTACTGTCTGAGAGGCAGATTTTAGTTCCTTTGTTGGGACAAAAATAATGTTTAGTCAGAGAGAAATGGTGAAAAATGGGAGAAAAGACAAGTGCATGTGGCTGAAAAAGCAAAGAGTCAAAGATAATGGTGCAGACTGAAGGTAGGAAGAGAAGCCAAACCAAAGCATGGAATGAAAGAGAAGCCAAAGATATAGAACAAAGAATGAATTTGATATGTTTGTATTTAGGGCTGTAAGAAAATATCGGTTCTGCAATATATATTACGATATTTCATTTCACAGTACTGTATCGATATTAAAAAGTACTGTATCGATATTTTTAGGTATTTATTTAAATGCAAATATTGTGAAGGTTCATTTTTATTTAGTTTTTTTGTCTTTTTGGTTTATGTAATTTATGATTATTATTATTATGTAACACTTTTATTAAATAATGTTAGTTCCTTTGTTGGGACTGTACAAAAGTAATGTTATGATGTTAGTTATAAACTAATAGAATATGAAAATTTGAACAGGATCTTAAACTGTAACATCTGTAAAACATAATTTAAGTTTTAACACAGGAAAATTTTGTGCTATACAGTAGCATTAGATCCTGTTGTGATCAAATAAAAATGTGTTCAGTATTTGTGCATATTTCTGGCATAATTCAATTCTTCCAGGAAATAATCATTTAAAAAACAAAACAAACAAAAAATTGCCTTTTTAACAGTATCATGATATATCATATCGTGATCCTAGTATTGTGATTTGTATCGTATCGCCAGATTCTTGTCAATACACACCCCTACTAAACACCACCCACAGTGGAAATGAAATCACCCAGTGAAGATGTGATCAAAGTGTGAACTGTCAGCTTTAATTTAAGGGGTTAATCAAAATTACTCTATTATCAGTTTAGAGTAATAGAGTATTTGCACAAACTAAGATCATTATAAATACGAGGAGTGTTTTTAATCAGTTTCCTCCCAGGTTTTTACAACAGACGCCCTTTGTTGCTGCTTGTTTGTGGGTCTTTTTGCCTTCGGTTTCTTCAGTGACTAAAAAGGTGACAGACTTGACCACTGAAGAATAGGGGTTCTGCAATATGTTGTGATATTTCTTTTCACGATACTGTATCGATATTAAAAAGTACTGTATTGGTAATTTTAGGTATTTATTCAAATGTAGATATGGTGGAGGTTAATTTTTGTTTTTGTTTATATGTTATTTATTATTATTTAACACTGTCTTTATTAAATAACGGTTATTTGAAATAGCCTAAAAGCACTTTTTACTGCCTGACAGGCAGATTTTAGTTCCTTTATTGGGACAAAAATAATGTTTAGTCAGAGAGAAAGGGTGACAAATGGGAGAAAAGACAAGTGCATGTGGCTGAAAAAGCAAAGAGTCAAAGATAATGGTGCAGACTGAAGGTAGGAAGAGAAGCCAAACCAAAGCATGGAATGAAAGAGAAGCCAAAGATATAGAACAAAGAATGAATTTGATATGTTTGTATTTAGGGCTGTAAGAAAATATCGGTTCTGCAATATATATTACGATATTTCATTTCACAGTACTGTATCGATATTAAAAAGTACTGTATCGATATTTTTAGGTATTTATTTAAATGCAAATATTGTGAAGGTTCATTTTTATTTAGTTTTTTTGTCTTTTTGGTTTATGTAATTTATGATTATTATTATTATGTAACACTTTTATTAAATAATGTTAGTTCCTTTGTTGGGACTGTACAAAAGTAATGTTATGATGTTAGTTATAAACTAATAGAATATGAAAATTTGAACAGGATCTTAAACTGTAACATCTGTAAAACATAATTTAAGTTTTAACACAGGAAAATTTTGTGCTATACAGTAGCATTAGATCCTGTTGTGATCAAATAAAAATGTGTTCAGTATTTGTGCATATTTCTGGCATAATTCAATTCTTCCAGGAAATAATCATTTAAAAAACAAAACAAACAAAAAATTGCCTTTTTAACAGTATCATGATATATCATATCGTGATCCTAGTATTGTGATTTGTATCGTATCGCCAGATTCTTGTCAATACACACCCCTACTAAACACCACCCACAGTGGAAATGAAATCACCCAGTGAAGATGTGATCAAAGTGTGAACTGTCAGCTTTAATTTAAGGGGTTAATCAAAATTACTCTATTATCAGTTTAGAGTAATAGAGTATTTGCACAAACTAAGATCATTATAAATACGAGGAGTGTTTTTAATCAGTTTCCTCCCAGGTTTTTACAACAGACGCCCTTTGTTGCTGCTTGTTTGTGGGTCTTTTTGCCTTCGGTTTCTTCAGTGACTAAAAAGGTGACAGACTTGACCACTGAAGAATAGGGGTTCTGCAATATGTTGTGATATTTCTTTTCACGATACTGTATCGATATTAAAAAGTACTGTATTGGTAATTTTAGGTATTTATTCAAATGTAGATATGGTGGAGGTTAATTTTTGTTTTTGTTTATATGTTATTTATTATTATTTAACACTGTCTTTATTAAATAACGGTTATTTGAAATAGCCTAAAAGCACTTTTTACTGCCTGACAGGCAGATTTTAGTTCCTTTATTGGGACAAAAATAATGTTTAGTCAGAGAGAAAGGGTGACAAATGGGAGAAAAGACAAGTGCATGTGGCTGAAAAAGCAAAGAGTCAAAGATAATGGTGCAGACTGAAGGTAGGAAGAGAAGCCAAACCAAAGCATGGAATGAAAGAGAAGCCAAAGATATAGAACAAAGAATGAATTTGATATGTTTGTATTTAGGGCTGTAAGAAAATATCGGTTCTGCAATATATATTACGATATTTCATTTCACAGTACTGTATCGATATTAAAAAGTACTGTATCAATATTTTTAGGTATTTATTCAAATGCAGATATTGTGAAGGTTCATTTTTATTTAGTTTTTTTGTCTTTTTGGTTTATGTTATTTATGATTATTATTATTATGTAACACTTTTATTAAATAATGTTAGTTCCTTTGTTGGGACTGTACAAAAGTAATGTTATGATGTTAGTTATAAACTAATAGAATATGAAAATTTGAACAGGATCTTAAACTGTAACATCTGTAAAACATAATTTAAGTTTTAACACAGGAAAATTTTGTGCTATACAGTAGCATTAGCTCCTGTTGTGATCAAATAAAAATGTGTTCAATATTTGTGCATATTTCTGGCATAATTCAATTCTTCCAGGAAATAATCATTTAAAAAACAAAACAAACAAAAAATTGCCTTTTTAACAGTATCATGATATATCATATCGTGATCCTAGTATTGTGATTTGTATCGTATCACCAGATTCTTGTCAATACACAGCCCTACGAAACACCACCCACAGTGGAAATGAAATCACCCAGTGAAGATGTGATCAAAGTGTGAACTGTCAGCTTTAATTTAAGGGGTTAATCAAAATTACTCTATTATCAGTTTAGAGTAATAGAGTATTTGCACAAACTAAGATCATTATAAATACGAGGAGTGTTTTTAATCAGTTTCCTCCCAGGTTTTTACAACAGACGCCCTTTGTTGCTGCTTGTTTGCGGTCTTTTTGCCTTCCGTTTCATCAGTGACTAAAAAGGTGACAGACTTGACCACTGAAGAATAGGGGTGTTATAAAATATCAGTTCTGCAATATATTGCGATATTTCGTTTCACAACACTGTACTGATATTAAAAAGTACTGTATCGATAATTTTAGGTATTTATTCAAATGCAGATATGGCAGAGGTTAATTTGTGTTTATGTTTATATTTTATTTATTATTTAACATTGTTTTATTAAATAATGGTTATTTGAAGCATCCTAAAAGCACTTTTTACTGTCTGAGAGGCAGATTTTAGTTCCTTTGTTGGGACAAAAATAATGTTATGATGTTAGTTATAAACTAATAGAATATGAAAATTTGAACAGGATCTTAAACTGTAATATCTGTAAAACATAATTTAAGTTTTAACACAGGAACATTTTGTGCTATAGCATTAGATCCTGTTGTGATCAAATAAAAATGTGTTCATTATTTGTGCATATTTCTGGCGTAATTCAGTTCTTCCAGGAAATAATCATTTAAAAAACGAAACAAACAATAAATTGCCTTTTTAACAGTATCATGATATATCATATCGTGATCCTAGTATTGTGATTTGTATCGTATCGCCAGATTCTTGCCAATACACAGCCCTATTCATAGCCTACTCACCAGAGATGCTCATTATTCATACACCAAATCCAACCTCCTTTCTTTGCGCAGGAAAACTTCAGTGACTGTCATAGAGCTGATCTGTGCATTTTCATTCCTTCAATAAGTCCTTTTTTTTTTTTTTTTATGTCCATGGAGACCAAGGTTGAGAGTCTCTTCTGTCCAGTCGTATTCCTGACATAAGTCTCTATTCTCTTGAGGGCAGAGAATGTCCGTTCAACCAGCTCGCTAGCATCAGGGTTGGCTGACCTCTCCTCACAAGGTTCAGCTTTTCTGTAGAAGTCCACCTTAAAAATGGATTTTTAACCTCCTCAGACCCAGCTATGGGTTTTCTGTCCACATTTGTAGACAAGGGTTTCGCAACTTTATATATATATATATATATATATATATATATATATATATATATATATATATATATATATATATAAAAGAAAAGAAAACTGTCCACCACAAAGGACATTCCATAAAAATTTTAAAACTGCATCTGAAAAAACTGTTGTATCATGATGTTTCCAATATAGGCACTTATTTAATTTAAAAAAAAAAAAAAAAAAAGCTTGTACTTTGTTGACATTTCCTGGGTCTCAGGAGGTTAAGTATGTCCAAGACCAAATCATTTTCCTGTCCTCCATCAGCCATTGTGGGCATGAAAAAAATTCTCCCTCAAATGTATTAATAGTTCAGTTCAATTCAATTAAAACGAGCTTTTTTTGGCATGAATCAAAAAGAATATTGCCACAGCTGCATCAAGTAAGTTTTGCTCTTACCATCCAATCAGAGGAAGGATAAATGCTGATGACACTGGGGACCAGCTGTGAGGTGAAACTGAAATCTGATTGGTTACAGAAACAGTCTCCATGCTATACAGTTTAAATTGAATTGAAAAATCTTTAAGGGCGATTTGATTTGCAACAGAAGTCTACATCTTTCACATATCACCGAAACAATCAATCTCACATTTTACAATAAATACAGTAAATCACAGGTGTCAAACATGCGGCCCGGGGGCCAAATCTGGCTCGCCAAACGGTCCAGTCCAGCCCTTGGAATGAATTTGTGAAATGCAAAAATTACACTAAGATATCAACAGTCTTTTTAGTTCAGGTTCCACATTCTGACTAATTCAATCTCAAGTAGGCAGGATTCAGTAAAATATGATCATAATAACATAAATAATGACAAAACAAATCCAAATTCTTCTCTTTGTAAATATAAATATTTTTTATGTATTTACATTTTAACAAAAACAAAAAATATACATATTATACATTTATACATACATATACATATATACATACATATTTATACACATTATACATATATATTTTATAACAAAAAATGTGAATAACCTGAACAAATGTGAACAACTTGAAATGTCTTAAGAGAAATAAGTACAATTTTAACAAGATTCTGCCTGTTACTAAATGTTTTGTGTCCACTGTGATCTGTAAGTTATAATATACATGTGTAAATGATAAACTGAGGCATAATATTGTTAAAATTACACTTCTTTTTTTCAGTTTTTTCATATTATTCACATCTTTTGAAAGGATAGTTTGTAGATGTAAACCTTTTCTTAATGTAAATTTACTTTTTTCGCTCTAAAACATAGAGAAAAGTTTGGAGCTGACATTATTTATATATTATTATGTTATTATTTTACTGGTTCGGCCCACTTCAGATCAAATTTAGCTGAATGTGGCCCCTGAACTAAAATGAGTTTGACACCCCTGCAGTAAATAAACTAGAAAAACACTCGGAGAGCACAGACCTCTGCCCCCCCCAACACCACCAAAATGTAATCATTTGTTCCTTGTGCCAGTGTAAACATTTCCTGCAAATTTCATGAAAATCCATCCATAACTTGTTGAGTGCATTGTTCACCTACAAGCTATTTAAAAACTTATCAGCAGGTCGGACAAATGATTTGAGAAATTGGTATGATTTGGATCTGCAGGGGAAAGTGTACCTTCTCTTAAATGGAAGAAGCTGAAACTCTGCATGAAGAGGATGGAGAGGGTTTGACAAAATGGCCTTTGCCCTCTGAGTCGCTCTGGTTTGATACAGATGATCAAAATCAGGGGTCTCAAACATGCGGCCCAGGGGCCAAAAGTTCCAATCCGGCCCGTGGGATGAATTTGCAAAGTGCAAAAATTCCACAGTCAAGGCTGTGGAGCTCATTTTAGTTCAGATTCCACATACAGACCAATATGATCTACAGTAAAATAATAACAGCCTAATAACCTACAAAAAATAATGACTCCAAATTTTCTTCTCGATTTGATGTGAAAAAAAATTATATTACACTATGCCATAAATAATGACAACTTCAAATATTTGTCTTTGTTTTAGTGCAAAAAATAACATGAAATTATGAAAATATTTACAATTACAAACTATCCTGTAAAAATAAAATGTGAATAACTTGAACAAATATGAACAACCTGAAATGTCTAAAGAAAATTGAGCACAATTTTAATAATTTTCTGCCTGTTACTAAGTGTTTAGTGTCTTTGTAGATCTGATCCATAATGCACATATAGAAATTAAAAGTTAAAAGTGCACTTATTTTTCTTAAGAAATTTCTGTTTTTCAGGTTATTCACATCTTTTTTGTTTGAATAGTTTATAAATGTAAGTATTTTCATAATTTAATGGGGGTTTTTTGCACTAAAACACAGACAAAAATTTGCAGTTGTGATTATTTATAGGTTAGTATGCTATTATTTGACTGGTCCGGCCCACTGGAGATTAAATCAGGCTGAATGTGGCCCCCGAAAGAAAATGACTTTGAGACCCCTGATCTACAGTAAAATAATAACAGCATAATAACCTACAAAAAATAATGAGTCCATATTTTCTTCTTGGTTTAATGTGAAAAAAATAATATTACACTATGCCTATAAATAATGACAACTTCAAATATTTGTCTTTGTTTTAGTGCAAAAAATAACATGAAATTATGAAAATATTTACAATTACAAACTATCCTGTAAAAATAAAATGTGAATAACTTGAACAAATATGAACAACCTGAAATGTCTAAAGAAAATTGAGCACAATTTTAATAATTTTCTGCCTGTTACTAAGTGTTTAGTGTCTTTGTAGATCTGATCCATAATGCACATATAGAAATTAAAAGTTAAAAGTGCACTTATTTTTCTTAAGAAATTTCTGTTTTTCAGGTTATTCACATCTTTTTTGTTTGAATAGTTTATAAATGTAAGTATTTTCATAATTTAATGGGGGTTTTTTGCACTAAAACACAGACAAAAATTTGCAGTTGTGATTATTTATAGGTTAGTATGCTATTATTTTACTGGTCCGGCCCACTGGAGATTAAATCAGGCTGAATGTGGCCCCCGAAAGAAAATGACTTTGAGACCCCTGATCTACAGTAAAATAATAACAGCATAATAACCTACAAAAAATAATGAGTCCATATTTTCTTCTTGGTTTAATGTGAAAAAAATAATATTACACTATGCCTATAAATAATGACAACTTCAAATATTTGTCTTTGTTTTAGTGCAAAAAATAACATGAAATTATGAAAATATTTACAATTACAAACTATCCTGTAAAAATAAAATGTGAATAACTTGAACAAATATGAACAACCTGAAATGTCTAAAGAAAATTGAGCACAATTTTAATAATTTTCTGCCTGTTACTAAGTGTTTAGTGTCTTTGTAGATCTGATCCATAATGCACATATAGAAATTAAAAGTTAAAAGTGCACTTATTTTTCTTAAGAAATTTCTGTTTTTCAGGTTATTCACATCTTTTTTGTTTGAATAGTTTATAAATGTAAGTATTTTCATAATTTAATGGGGGTTTTTTGCACTAAAACACAGACAAAAATTTGCAGTTGTGATTATTTATAGGTTAGTATGCTATTATTTTACTGGTCCGGCCCACTGGAGATTAAATCAGGCTGAATGTGGCCCCCGAAAGAAAATGACTTTGAGACCCCTGATCTACAGTAAAATAATAACAGCATAATAACCTACAAAAAATAATGAGTCCATATTTTCTTCTTGGTTTAATGTGAAAAAAATAATATTACACTATGCCTATAAATAATGACAACTTCAAATATTTGTCTTTGTTTTAGTGCAAAAAATAACATGAAATTATGAAAATATTTACAATTACAAACTATCCTGTAACAATAAAATGTGAATAACGTGAACAAATATGAACAACCTGAAATATCTAAAGAAAATCAAGCACAATTTTCACAATTTTCTGCCTGTTACTAAGCGTTTAGTGTCTTTGTAGATCCGATCCATAATGCACATATAGAAATTAAAAGTTAAAAGTGCACTTATTTTTCTTAAGAAATTTCTGTTTTTCAGGTTATTCACATCTTTTTTGTTTGAATAGTTTATAAATGTAAGTATTTTCATAATTTAATGGGGTTTTTTTGCACTAAAACACAGACAAAAATTTGCATTTGTCATTATTTATAGGTTATTATGCTATTATTTTACTGGTCCGGCCCACTGGAGATCAAATCAGGCTGAATGTGGCCCCTGAAAGAAAAAGAGTTTGAGACCCCTGATCTAAAGTACAATAATAACAGCATAATAACCTACAAAAAATAATGAGTCCATATTTTCTTCTCAGTTCAATGTGAAAAAAATTGTATTACACTATGCCTATAAATAATGACAACTTCAAATTTTTGTTTTTGTTTTAGTGCAAAAAATAACATGAAATTGTGAAAATATTAACGTTTACAAACTATCCTGTAACAATAAAATGTGAATAACCTGAACAAATATGAACAACCTGAAATGTCTAAACGAAATTAAGCACAATTTTAACAGTTTTCAGCCTGTTACTCAGTGTTTAGTGTCTTTGTAGATCTGATCCATAATGCACATGTAGAAATGATAAGTTGAGGCAGAATATTGCTAAATTGCACTTATTTTTCTTCAGAAATTGCACTTATTTTTCTTAAGAAAGTTCAGTTTTTTCAGGTTATTTACATTTTTTTGGTTTGGATAGGTTATAAAAGTAAGTACTTTCATAATTTAATGGGGCTTTTTTGCACTAAAACAGACAAAAATTGGGAGTTGTCATTATTATAGGTTATTATGCTATTATTTTACTGGTCCGGCCCACTGGAGATCAAATCAGGCTGAATGTGGCCCCTGAAAGAAAATGAGTTTGAGACCCCTGAATAAAATCATTCAAGCCATTGCCAGTTGTTTTTTGGCAGACTTTAATAACATTCCTCAGCTTGTTTTTGTTTAAAGGTTTCCAAACCAGCAAATCAAAGAAAAAGTTAAAATGGACTCTATAAAAGATGAATAAAACACTTTAAGAAGCTTCTTATCAACATGAAAACACCTCCGTTTCCTCGGATAAAACAGCCTCTGATTTGCCAAATTATGAACTTACGACGTTCCACGGGCCTTCACTCCTCATTCTGAAGGCCCAGGGCAGATTAGATGAACCCTGGCAACACATACAGACTGAAATCTGATTGGACAAAATATCTTACATCTACATCCACGTACTGGAAGCAGTGCAGCCAAGAGAAACACGTAGAAATGAAGAGAATTGTCAATTGGGAATAAATTAATACGATTTCATGGACCAAATATTACATTTGAGGTTGTAAATGTAGGTCAGTGTTTCTGATAATGTTTATGCCAGCACAGAAGGCCTCGCTGGCCCCCGACGGCCCACCGCTGTGAAGCTGTCTTTTGATTGTAGTCTGCGATAATGACACGCCTACCTCCTCGACTGTGTTCTTGACTTGGCTGGATGTTCGCAAAAGGGTTTTTCTTCAGCAACAAAAGAATTCTGTGATCATCCACTTCAGTCGTCTTCACTTTACTTCCTGTTCTTTTGACGTTGCTGAGTTCCACAGTGGATTCTCTCTTTTTTACCAAATTGTTGATGTGGCCACCTCAAAAGTCTTCACTATCTTTATGATCGATTTATTTTGGGGGGGGGGGGGTTGTCAGTTGAGTGATGCCTCCTTCACTTGTTTTGACACCTATATGAGAATTCCAGTGAAAAGCTGCCAAATGTAAATTTAACATTTAGTATCCACTCCAGATCTTTTATCGGTTTCGTTTTGTCGTAGAACAACCAGGAAACAGGTCACATGTGGACGTGAAGGTGCTTGTCAGTCAATTGTTCAGAGCTTCTGAAAATGGAAGGACCGTGTTTAAAATGAATGTAATTCCTGAATGGTTAATGCTGCATTTTGTTAAACCCCTTAAAAGACCCCTTGACACTTAAATCCCATCTTGATTATTTCATTTCAGATCCTCTGTGGTGGTACACAGAGGAAAAAGTACAAATATAGAATAGAATAGAATAGAATAGAATAGAATAGAATAGAATAGAATAGAATAGAATAGAAATCGGCTAAAATTTGCTTAGAGGTCTTATTTCTGTCTTTGTGCATAAGAAATCCATCTAAGTGAATCTCCAAAGGAACTTTGTGTTGGTAAATGCACGTTATGCAAATAAATTTACAGGATTTCAGTTCTGTTGCAACATGTTGATGGTCATATGAACTATGTTTTCAGGTCAAAAATGTCCAATTTCATCACAATTAATGCTATATTTTCATGTCACAAATGGCCAAGATATATTTTAACTGAATTTACCTGAAAAACAAATATTCTATTCTTTTAGATTCCTCAATTTTTCTTACAAGATTCTATCCTACATATCACGTTTTATTTTTACAGGTTGCAACATGGAGTATGGTGCTGATCCATCCTGCTTCTGTTACGCCAATACATACATTAAAAATGTCACACGTCACTTTTTAAATCAACAGTTTTCTAATAATAAGCATTTTTATAAAGAAATAACAATTCTATATTGTTATTTCCTCTTTAGTATGATGATAAACTACACAATAAATAATTCTGATCCTAGTTTTTGCACAGGGATCATTAGTGTAAACGGTGACATGGCTGCAGAGCATCAGTATGATGGGATCCAGAACAACCATGTCACATCCGTCCACTGCCACATTTTGTGTTTTTGTGTCAGCTGTTATTGTTTTAGATCCACAATACTAACATTTATGAATAAGAGGAGAATTAGCAATAGTAAATATATAAGTTTATTATTAATAAAGTACTGGTACTGACCAGAGCATCATGGGTAGTGTCACGTCCGTCCACCAGCAAAAGTTTTCACATACACGTGCTATTCAAAATCTAATATTTCTGAAAATAGAGCTTCCACTGTCAAATAATATCAGTACTCTGTGCACAAATGGATTATGATAAACAGTACCACAGTGCTTCAGTTTCAGCTTCAGAGTTTGTCTTTTATGTATTGGGATTGTCTCTCTCAACTCATCATATATTTTTTTTTATTAGTAAGTTGTTTTGTTTTTTTACATTTATATTAATTACTAGAAATTTCAGGCGACTTTTTTTTTTATCAATTACTAGAAATTTCAGGCGACTTTTTTTTTTTTTTTTTTACATTTTTATCAATCACTAGAAGTTTTAGGCAACTTTTTTTTACATTCTTATCAATTACTAGCAATTTCAGGCAGTTTTTTTTTTTTTTTTTTTTTTTACATTTTTATCAATTACTAGAAATTTCAGGCGACTTTTTTTTTTACGTTTTGATCAATTACTAGAAATTTCAGGCGACTTTTTTTTTTTTTTACGTTTTGATCAATTACTAGAAATTTCAGGTGACTTTTTTTTTTTTTTTTTTAACATTTTTATCAATTACTAGAAATTTCAGGCAACCCCATTTGAATTCCAGGCAACCCCACGTGGGGTCCTGACCCCAAGGTTGAAAAACACTGCTTTAGTCCAGGGTACTTTCAGAGACTGAAGAGGTGTCTTCAGAGGGGGTTGTAACCAAAGACAGGTTTGCGGCCCACCAGCTGAGAATCACTGATATAAAAGATATGAGGTTAAATTAAAAACAAGGTGCATGAGTCATGACTACTGCATTGTGTCATCGTCCAAATGACTCCGGACCAGTCTGTATATACAGTATCGAACCTCCTGTGTGTGTTCTGATATATTCAAAGTGTGTTGCACATCTTTTCCCATCCTAGGTGACTCTTTGCTGAAGCACAATGGGATGAAGTTCACCACCAAAGACAGGGATAACGACCACTCGGAGAACAACTGCGCCTCCTTCTACCACGGTGCCTGGTGGTACCGCAACTGCCACACCTCCAACCTTAACGGCCAGTACCTGCGCGGTCAACACACCTCGTACGCCGACGGTATAGAGTGGTCCTCCTGGACTGGATGGCAGTACTCTCTCAAGTTCTCCGAGATGAAGATCCGGCCTACGCGTGACCCGGAGAGTAAATGAGAACGCAGACGGAGAAAGAAGACAGAAGATGGGAAAAAATTTTTTGAAACATTACAAACAAAACCACAACTTCTGACAGCTAGATGGAGTTACTTGTCTTGATATTGTTTATTCACTAAAACATTACCTCTTTGAGTTGAGCTGACTCTGCAGTTCCCCCCCCCCTCCTGATGTCTCTCTTCCTTTTTGCTCCTCTTTCTCCATCACTCAGCTACTATTGTCATGCTGGCTATCATTATCCCTCCCCAGGTCCCTTTCTTTGAAAAAAATAACGTTACACCGATGCCCTTTTTTCTTCTTCTTCGCCCACTTCACAAAAGCAGCGTAACAGATCACCGAACCCTTTTTACTGTGGCGTTCCAACCGTCCCCTGCAGAATCGCCCACCAGTGATTTCCCTCTGACCTTTCATATGCGCTGACACGACAGGTCGTCAGATTTTGGTTCAGTCTCACTGCCCTTTGCTGGATAATATATGAAAGGAGTAATGGTTTCTACAATAACAATAATAATAATAATAATAATAATAATAATAATAATAATAATAATAATAATAATAATAACAAGTGTTCAGAGAACACAAACCTCCGCCAAGCATCCCGAACGGTGTGCAAGTGTGGATCGACTATTTCTTTTTAAAATTAAACAGTTTCCAGGTTGTTCCATACAGCAGAAAAAGTGGAAGCTTGGTACCAGTCATGTGTATGTTAAATTATATTAAATTTCAATCAATATTTGTTGAGTTATAATGAAAAATGTGTTGTAAATGGGATTTTCAGTGTTAAATTGAAATGTCCACAGAGTCCAAATTCCACAGTGGATGTGGACAATTTTGTGCCAGATACAAGATATTGTTCTAAGCTACGGGTGGATCAAATTGGAGGCTAATCGGAGTCGTTTTGAATTTTTTAATGAATTTTCGAAAATTGCTCAATGATGAGAGATAGGAAAATTGTAGATTTTGTGACCTTGTTGTGACCTTGAACTTTGGCCTACTTGGCCCAAAATTTAATGGGTTGGTCCCAGGGCCTAGGCCTATCTGTGGGTACAATTTGGTAAAGATGGTTGGAATAGTTTTACCGTAAAGTTGCTAACAAACAAACAAACAAACACAAAGTAAAGTGATCACAATACAATAATAACAATAACATAAAGGGGAGAAACTTTAGCAAAATCCAACCAGAAAATACAAAGTGTAGTGAGAAGGGCCAGCGCAGCAGTACACCGTGTCACATTTATATCCTTGATCTGTGTGAATGAGACCCAGCAGGGCAGTGGCAAAAGACGTGCGGGGGTGACAAAGAGACGGAGAGAATGAAGAAACAATTTGACAAGAGTTAAATTAGTCGAAGAAAGGGGGAAGCGAGTGAATCAAAGGGGTTGAGAGGAAGTGGAATAAGAGGAGGTGCATAACAGATGAAAACGAGAAATGAGAAAAAGAAAGAGACACCGGAGGATCTCATTCATCTGACTTTTTAGCCATTAGGGAGCATATTGGGCACTTTGTCTGATCTGCCTGCCAGCTGAGTACTGGCCAAATGATGCAGCACTCACAGATGGTAACCCAGCACTTTGTGAGTACGTGCACGCGTGTGTTCATGTGCATGTGTGTGTATGTGTGTGTGAGTGTGTGCGTGTCTGCGGCAGAGAGAGACAGACAGACAGAGTTCTCTCACACTATCAATTTCCTGTCATGAGTTCAGTAGAGCGAGTCGATCGACTACGGTGTTTAGCACAGTCAGACCAAACATGATGCATGGTTGACATACATTCACTCTCTCCATCTAAATAGTTTACATGCGGTCGCAAAAGCTCGTAACGGATGTACATGTTAAAGGAAAACGCAAAAGACAACAGACTTTTTAATAAGGGGGACAACAAAGACTGTCCAAGTCCAATCCACCTGATCTTATTTTCATGGATATTGTCTTGCGAGAGATGTCACACTTTTGCTAACAACTAGCGTCCCCCAGCTCCTCTGGTTCATCCTGTGTTTTGTCACGTTTTCTCCTTTTTCCAGGTGATTATCACAGGATTTGTTTGTGTGACACAGTTTCTCTCGTTCCACAAACGGACAGAAAGTTGCTGTAAAATAGGATTTGACACTCTCAACAACTGTCTTTTTTCTTTTGAGTAGGAAATCTACCATGTGTTATGGCAGAAGCGAAATTGCCTAAAGAAAAAAAAAAGAAGAATGACAGAAAAAAAAATGTTGTGAAGAAAAAAAAAAAGAGACAAAGGCAACCTGTGGGAGGAAATAGTGTAATTTAGGTTTCTCAGTCTCTATTTCTCCCCCTTTTTTTTTTTTTTTTAAGCCGGTGAATCGACTTTTTCTTTTGTTTTTTTTTGTTTTACTGAGTTTCTTTGGATGTACTAAAAGCTTTAAAAATATCTGTAGATTTTATTGTACAGTGTGTATGACTTTTAGAGCATGTGAAAGCTGTTTTCTTACTATGCTAAAACACAAAGAGAACTCAAGCACATGGACTTCAATGAATCCACTGGGTGAAAAATACAGAAATGAGGTGAGATGTATTTCCCAGAACTTTTCCCATTTTCTCTATGTGAACTACAGAATGAACTGCTCTGAAGGTCGAATACAAGTGAAAAGAAGGAATGTCATTATCCCTCAAGCACACGCCCGAATCTGCTCGAATCTGCAGCACAAGAAGAAATCTTTTTACAGAGGCACAATATGGGAGAGATATTGAACCTTTTGGCACAGGAGCTGCCTTGGCGATCGGTCTGGAAACTCCTGTTGCGCCGGATGACGGTTCTGAATGTTTACCGAAGGGTGTCGCTCCAGTTGACGGTGACGGTGACTATAACGCGTAGCACCGAGCAATGTTACGCCCGACGCCGCTGACGCCGGAACAGCTGATATTCTGTCGTCAAAGGTGTTTGGAAGGTGTTCTCGTGGCTCCACAGTAAAAATCTCCCATCAAAGCACAGACACGTGTTACAAATACTTGTTTAATGTTATAACGGCACAGTGTGTGGGTTATGAGAATGTCAGAGGGTATGTCGAAAATGTATGAAGCCACCGAAAGAACAAGGAATTTAATTGCGTGTGAGAACGTTTGCGTACTTTGTGTGTGTGCGTGCCTGTGAGACCGACTGCGTATGTGTGAGTGCGTGTACGTGTGTGCACATGTGTGTGTCTACAGCAACCTGCGTGTACACATTTATGCACATGCTTCAGTTTGTACATGCCTGTGTGCATGAGGCCGGAGAAGAGGACGGGAGGGCCAAAGTAGGTCTTCTCTGTGGAATTCTGGAGTAATGCGATGCTTCTGTACGACTTGCCTCCCCCTGCTATTTGTGTTGATAACAGAGAGATTTACATAATTATAAAGAAGTATTACTTATTGTGATTGTGAACCCATTAGAGTGGACACCACCCTCTGGTACTGTGTTGACCTGCGCTCGTATCCTTGAAGCCCTCAAAACCCACTCCCAAATCTCTACTCACGTCAACACAAACTTGTGCTCACTGTATATGTTAATGCTATGTTGCGCCCCCTTGTTATTTCAATGTAAAGACCAGTATTATTTCCCCATTCCCCCTCTCCGTGTTTTTGTTGAGTGAATGCCTTTATAGTCACTCTCTCTGCTGCAGCTTGCTAAGTCTCCAACGGAAGAGATGATAAAAGAGTGAAATCAGAGGCTCTAATCATTCCCAGTTATCCCTCTCATTACAGTGCATCAGCACCCTCCCAATCGATCCCCCAGGTCCCCAAACCTTCTATCTTTCTTACTGTGTTCCTCCTTAATTGCCTTAGCCTCTGCTGCCAATTTCCCCTCACTCCATAGCACCTAAACTCCCCTCTCTTCTTTTTCCCTACCTCTTTACTGCTTTTCACCGTACTCCTGTTCCCGACTCCCAGCCCTCACATTCCTCCAGCCCCAGCGCAGAACTAACTCTGTTTCTTTTTCTTTTCTTTTTGGTGAAGTACTATAGAGATTGTTTTGCTGAATCTTGATACTGTGTTTTAATGTTCTTGTCAACATTTAATAAACATTCACATTTTATAAATGGGGAACACCCTGCAGTGTGCTTTTATTTATTATCTCCGCCAAGGAGGTTATGCTTTTGCCAGGGTTTGTTTGTTGGTTGGTTAGTTAGTTAGTTAGCAACATAACTGAAAAAGTTATGGACAGATTTTCATGAAATTTTCATGAAATGTCCGAAATGGGATGGGTAACAAATGATTAGATTTTGGTAATGATCTGGATCACTGTCTGGATCCAGGAATTTTTAAAATGATTCTTTATCATTGGGAGGTAGGGATATTTTCAACAAATGTATGTAGGGATGGGAATCGGGAATGCTTAATGATTCTGCTTATCGATTCCACCTTCGTTGTGCATGCGCGATGACATCACACGTATGCTGCATTGTTATGGTCAGAACGTAGCCAACATGTTTTTGAGGCAGAAACGGTCTGAAAAGACAACACCAGGTCCACTGGAACACTGTCAGAGCTTCCATTTCTTCAAAAGGGTGGAATCCCTCCAGTATACTCAAACATTTGTCCACAGCATGTGATTCATTTACAGGAATGTCACGTATTTGATTCGCTACTTAGCGACGCTTGTGAATGTAGCAGCAGAGTGAACGGCGGGCCCAGTTCTGGTTCCGGTGCGGGAAACAAACGTCGTACACCCGCAAATGCAAGTTTCTGAAGGTAGGGGAAAGGAAATGAGGTGCACAACAGGAGACGAGACGAGACGAGTCAAACTGGTTCCACGTAGTGGAGATGCGGAAATAGAGGAATTAGTAAAGCGTCTTAAGTTTCACTTTCACTGAACAGCACCCCCCCCAACCCCCCCTCACTGAACCAGGCCTGGTGTCATCTGTTATTGTTATTTGTACATACTGTATATGGTATATTTTCTGTGCAGAGATGGAAATATAAGACAGTTAATGCAAACGCACCCGTTTGTACTCTTTTATTCCCTTACCCAATGAGAATCGGTAAGGAATCGGATCGATAAGCAAAATCAATAATGGAATCGGAATCATTAAATTCTTATCGATTCCCATCCGTATATGTATGTGTAACTCCACAATGAATGGTCAGAGCGCTTGGTAAAAAAAAAAAAAAAAAAGTTCCCAACAGGTTCTATAAGATATTGAAGATTGATCTGGATCCTCACAAAATTCTGGTTACCATGATCTGGAACAGGAAAAAAATAGTGGAGTTTTGGAATTTTCATCCTAACAAGGGAACAAATTATGGTATTGACATGCAACAAACACCATCATAAAGCCATGACAGTGTGAAATCTGAAGTGTGCCAACGGATTTGTTTTCAACAACTATGGAGGTAGATCCAGGAGAAAACTGCTATTTCTGAAAAAGTGATTTTCATTAGGTATTACTTTTAGTAGATCACAGCATGGGAGACTTAGCTGCCTTGGCGGAGGTCTGCACTCTCTGACTGCTTTTGTAGTTTATTAGTTTTTTGGTTTTATTTTATGTCTTTCTTCTCTGTGCAGCCACGCATGCTAGTAAAGGGCGGTGGAATTTGTACATTTTAATCTGAAAATGCCACTGTGACCAAGCTAAAAAAAAAAAAGCAAACAAACATTTAGTAGTGTCTAGCCATCAGAAGGAAAGCCTATTCATTTATTGGAACATCAACCACAATAAAGCGATAATGAAAAATGCAGCTAGGTGAGAGAAGCAGACTAAGTAGACACATTAGAAAATAAATGTTTCAGGTGCTCGGGGTCTATGAAAAAGGTTTTAGCCTTAATATTACATTTTCTACTGTAAAATCCTCCATAGAAGATGTAAATGGAAATGTATTGAAAGCAAAGTTGGTATTAGCAACACATCTTACATAGTGTATTTACTGTACGATCCACACAACTTGCTGAACTTTTGAACTCTATTGCAAACAATATTGGAATTAGTAAATATATATCTTGAAATCGTGCGCCACCTTCACACACTTTGTGAGCCTAAAACTTACATCTACTGATTTTTTTTTTTTTCCCACCTTGTATAGGTTAAAGGATGGCAAGACACTTTTAATTGCAAGTGATACAATATACCGTATTTGTGTGAAAATGAAGCGAACAAAAGAATATCTATTACTATACGTTAATGAGTAGATTATCAAGAAACACAGCAAGTTGTAAAACAGGTTAATGGTGTGAAAACGGTGCGTACATAAGCAAATGTGTAATGTACACTAGTGTTTGACTTGATGATTGGAAGAAAAAAACACAGTATTATATAACAATGTATGTGTATTTTCTTAAAGTAGTGATATTTTGCTTTTTTTTTTTAAATGGAATTATGCATTTTCAAACATTTCCCTGTGGTGTACATAAACTATAAATGCTCTGCTTGGGTCTGAATTCTTCATTAATTCAACTCCACAGGTCCATTTTCAACCCTGTTTCTGAGTAATGACACCAGAAAGGTCATTCTGAGCGCTGGCCCTTTAAATGCAAATGAGCCACTTCATGCCCCTTCCAGGTTGTTGGCCGTGGTGCTCTGTCACGTTGAAACAAAAACTGAACATTTTAGGTAATTGGCTCGAAGTTTGGACATATTTTCAGTATGGACTACAACCGCTGCTGCTGACAAACAATTATGTCGCACTCGGGGAAATGTTCGTTAGAAGTCTTGACCTTAAATGTACAAATGTTGTGATGTTACTAGCAAGGTTATTATCGTTAACAAAAACTAACGAAGTGACAAAAACTAGAACTGAAAGAACATTTTCGTTCACTGAAATAAATAAAAACTATAATTAAAAGAAAAAACAATAGCTAACTGAAACTGTATTGTGTGTTTATAAAACTAACTAAAATGTATAAAAATTATGGATAAAATTTCCTTCGTTTTTGTCTTTGTCAATGTCGGACTGATATGAAAGCGATTTATTTCGCACTAGCAATTTTAGCAAGCGGCACCATACGGCACTTCACAGTCCGTCACTTCTCGTTAGGGCTGCTCGATTATAGAAAAAAAACCAATCACGATTATTTTAGCAATAATTGAAATCACGATTATTAAAAACGATTATTTGTTAACCTTAATGTTGTTTATTTTTTTCTTGCAAAACAATGTAAGATATACTCTTTAAATATAAATAAAGCTTTTAACCATTAAAACAAAGTATGTTCACTTTTCTACGAAACAAAAATATCTTTGAATGCAAATAAGTATACTGTAAATTCAAGTATATTTCCTTTTGTAAACAAATAGTGCACTGGAATTAAACTGCTCTAGACTTGCCATAGAACTGGAGCAGTAAAAAAAAAAAAAAACTCACGTAAAGTGCAAATTATAAATTCAAGTATGTTCAATGTAGAATGAAGCATAGTAAATTCAGTGGCGGGCCGTGAGGTTTCAGTTAGGTTAATACGGGAGTTGCAGCGTAAAGATATTCGGAGACTGAAGACTGCATTGCGGACGAAGTTGTAGACGGAGCTTTTATTTATGTGTTTTAGTTTTTCATAAGATTATGATAAAGGTCGCGGTGGTTAAACTTTAGATGGTTAAAAAGGTTTGCTGTGTTACCAGTCGGTGCGGACACAACTACGAAACACTTTTTGCACGTAATGGGTTTTTGCTCTTCATCAAACCCAAAGTGATTCCATACAATTGAATTTGACTTGCCTTTTTTGTTTACCAAGCACTTCTGCTGTGATTCTCCTGTCGTTTTTCCAGACCGCTAGGTACAACTTTCCTCTTGGGATGGACCTGCCGGCTAGCTGGCAGCTGTAGCTTAGAGGGGGGCGGGGCAGAGCAGCTCATGGTAGCTTGCGTGCGCGTGAATTAAACAACTCAAAATTAATAATCGTTTTTTCTCGATTCCATAATTTTTGTAATCGTTGCGTGTAATAATCGAAATCGTAATTGAATTTCGATTAATTGCACAGCCCTACTTCTCGTCACTTGTCGTTTATAGTCGTCTTCTGGTCCCCACTCTACCTGGAAACATGGAGACTAAAGTTGGGAGAAAGCAGCAGAGTCCTGTCTGGGATTTATTTGAATACGATGGTGAAGAAGATAAAAGATACGACAAAACTAAAATTAATACTAAAACTAAACTAAAACTAAGCATTTAGAAAAAAAGAAAACTAATCAAAACTAGCAAACCTGCTCAAAAAACAAATTAAAAAGAAAATAAGTCAAAACTAAATTATAATGAAAAATCCAAAACTGTTATGACCTTGGTTACTAGTTACAGATGTAAGAAATTTAGCAGGAATTAAAACAGTTTGTAGAAAACCACTCGATTTTTGCCAAAATTACTATAAAGATAGCTTTCCAGCAGCTGTAGGGTTCAAATTCAAACCTTTTGAACTATTAGGGTCCAAATACACAAATAAATGAACCAAAGACTAATAAAAATGGGTTTAGAAAAATATGAGCCCTTTAAAGCATTATTTGTAAAGCAGATAGTACAGTAAGACATATACCACTGGTCTACAAGGAAAATGCTTCCAGAATAAAAGTAATGAAATTTTACCACATGAGAGTCACTGATAAAGAAAAATCAAGTCAAAAATCCTGGTTGGCTGAACTTTCCAAGATACAGCCTTGGGTCAAAATGTGAAATTCAAGAATTAACGAGAGAATGGGTTTGACTCAAAAGGAATATTTGTCTCAGAGCTACAAGATCTACTTCAAAACACTGTCTGCACATTAGAATACATTCACTTTACAGGTTCTATTTAGTGGAAGATTTATAAAACTATTATATAAATGTACATAAACCAATATATATGTGTAATAACACTTAATCATATACCTTGAAAACAGCAAACTGGCACTTTTGTCATTTATTTTCCAATTAATCTTATTAAAATACGTAACATTTAGCACATTTAATGTCTGAAGCAAATCATTTCTAAAAAATTGTAGACCAGTGTATTCTTTCAAATAGGTGAAGCTAATTGTTGGGAATTCGCAGTAGGTCATCAGCATAACATGACAACAATCAATTTGATATTCAATGAACTTAAGTGTTGGATGTTAATTGGACTGAAACTTCGTCAACAGTATTTGTTTGGTGACGCCTGCTGCCTTCATACTTCATATCTGCAGCCCAGGGGATCCCACAATAGACTTGTGAATAAAAATCTTTTTATAGACTTAATAAGATAAAACATTATTACATAAATAAATACACCACCAGTGCTACAGTGGAGTGATAAAAATGGATATTCACACACAGATAACTAGCTTTCAGTAATTTATTCTCATAGCTGGTTACAGAGACCTCAGTCAGTTGTTCTTTTATTTCTCTGCGCACCAGCGGAGCAGGGTATTGTTTTTCTGTCATCTGTTTGTGTTTGTGGAACCACAGATGCATCAATCTTTGTGACACTTTTTCATAGGTATATTAACTTAGGGAATATCTAGATGTAATTAGATTTGGGTGCATGGAAACTAAATAAAAATTAAGACAGTCTTTGTTAGTTTTTCTAAGAGGAAGTTGCGTCCTCTCTCTCAGTAGCATTTAAGTCATTCAATTAAACAATTTGCGATAATGATATTATTCTACCGAAACACAACTGAGTCGCCATTAATTCTTTCAGTGTTCCGCAGACGTGACTTTCCATTTGCTCCCCATGTTTGTTACAACAGCTAAAGGAAAAACAGGACCACCTCACCAGCATGTTCTATCAAGAATCAATAATAACTTGAATTTGTGAAGTTATTCGCTTCTGCCGCCATGTTAGAGCTCGATGCAGGAGATCGATCTCCCAATAGAAGTGGGTGATACTGTCACTGGAGGATAACACAACAAATTCAATTAAAGTCCATATATGACTTCCTATCAATAGTAACTACAGAGTATATATAAAAAAAAAAAAAAAATCTATACATTTTCAAAAATTACCCCCAGTTCCGCATTTGATAATTTTTGGAATTTTCTTTTATGGACGTCTGTAGATAGGGGATTGGTGGATATTTGTCCAAATTTACAGACCTGGGTTTTCATGCATGAGTAAGCAGGGGCAAATTGCGCAATCCAAGTTAAAACTGGTTTGTGTGAAGTAGAGGTGGGATTTAAATCCAATCAAAGGTCATGGGAGGGGCCAATAGGCATCCATCTTGTTTTCCGTAAAATTGCCAGGTTACAGCATTAACACTTTGGCCACCATGTCAATTTCATTTCTTTACCCATGGCAGCTGTTCCTGTCTTTCAAAGTTAATTCAACTTGTGTAGGCCTGAAAATGTCACTGAGGACAGGACAAGTTAGGGTTAGGGTTAGGGTTAGGGTTAGGGTTAGGGTTAACCCCTAACAATTTGCCCCTGCGCACTCATGCATGAAAACCTGGGTCTGAGAACAGTCGTCTAGAGAACAGACAACTGACCCTAAAGACAGACCCCAGACCAGCAGAAGACAGAACCAGGTGGAGACAGTACTAGCTTTGATTTTATTGTTGGAATGATTAGATTAGATTAGATTAGATTAGATTAGATTAGATTAGATTAGATTAGATTAGATTAGATTAGATTAGATTAAACTACATTAGATTTGACTACATTACATTGGATTAGAATAGATTAGATTAGACTACATTAAACTAGATTAGATAAAATTAGATTAGACTATATTAGAGTAGATTACATTACATTACATTAGACTAGATTAGATTAGACTATATTAGACTAGATTAGATTAGACTAGATTACATTAGATTAGATTAGATTGGACTAGATTAGTTTAGACTATATAAGACTAGATTCGATTTGATTTGATTATATTAGAGTAGATTAGATTACATTAGATTAGATTAAACTACATTAGATTCGACTACATTACATTGGATTAGAATAGATTAGATTAGACTACATTAAACTAGATTAGATAAAATTAGATTAGACTATATTAGAGTAGGTTACATTACATTACATTAGACTAGATTAGATTAGACTATATTAGACTAGATTAGATTAGACTAGATTACATTAGATTAGATTAGATTGGACTAGATTAGTTTAGACTATATTAGACTAGATTCGATTCGATTATATTAGAGTAGATTAGATTACATTAGATTAGATTAAACTACATTAGATTAGACTACATTAGATTCGACTACATTACATTGGGTTAGAATAGATTAGATTAGACTACATTAAACTAGATTAGATAAAATTAGATTAGACTATATTAGAGTAGATTAGATTACATTACATTAGACTAGATTAGATTAGACTAGACTAGATTAGACTAGATTAGTTTAGACTATATTACACTAGATTAGATTACATTACATTACATTACATTAGACTATATTGGATTCGATTCGATTCGATTCGATTCAATTAGATTAGATTAGATTAGACTATATTAGAGTAGATTAGATTGGACTAGATTAGATTAGACTACATTACATTTGATTAGAATAGATTAGATTAGACTATATTAAACTAGATTAGATAACATTAGATTAGATTAGACTATATTAGAGTAGACAGCATTACATTAGACTAGATTAGATTAGACTATATTAGATTAGATTACATTAGATTGGACTCGATTATATTAGACTAGATTAGATTAGACTACATTCAATTCGATTCGATTAGATATTTGACTTTACTGATCCCATATCGGGGAAATACAACGATCAAAGCGGCAACAGAATAAACCGCAAGAAGAAAAAACGGTATGCATAAAGATAGCGCAAACAAACAACCAATATAAAATACAAAATAATAATAGTCATAAGAAAAACTATACAGACTATATAGAGTTTTAAAAGTGATATTGTAGTAACTGTCTAAAAAAAAAAATCAAACTCCAGTTAAAAATGTGCTTAATGAGATAAGATATTCAATAACGCTAATATTAATATGAAAACTGAGAGAGGCTTGATACCACCAACCACAATGCAACCTGTCAGTGATTTAGAACATTTAGAGTGTCTGTACAAAAGCCAAAGCAGCATGGCGCATTTGATAATTTCCTTGAAAGAGTATGAGTCACGATAAAGAGCTTTGAGTGTTAAAGGAGACATATCGAGGAGGAACGCCAATTCTGTGATCACGCTCTTCAATTCATAGTTCAAAAGACAGCAAATGAAGTCAGGAGCTGAGTAACTACGTCTGCACAACCACTAGATGCACAAAGCATTCTGGTTCGGTCTTGACATTCTGCACACGCCGTCTGTGCCATCTACTCAGTCCCTTCAAAGTGCAGAATTGGCAGTGAACGTGCTGTTTGCCTATTTGTGGATCTGTGTCAAGTTGTTTGAAAAAGCGAATCCCATTGCTCATATAGACAGCAGCAAAGCAAGGATGAAACCATATTTAATACACAAGCCTGTCGTACATTTTGATGTGGAACTTCACCCACCACACGCCGCTTATTTGTCCACTTCCTCTTCACATCTGATCTCATGCCACACTCATTTACCCATAAAGACTAGGGGTGTTAGAAAATATCGGTTCTGCGATATTTCATTTCGCGATAATGTTTCGATATTAACCCTTTCATGCATAGTGGTCACTACAGTGGACAGTTACTCTACAGCTTTACTCTTGTATATTCATGGGTTTTGTTGTTTTAGTTCCATATCAGCCAACACAGTGGACACTTATGCATCATCTCATAAACTGCAATTCATACCATTATTGTAACTTTTCTGTTCTTGATTGGTTCTTGAGTGGAAATCAATTGTTAATATTTATTTTTTGCATATTATCTCCATGAAGTGAGTAATAACTAGTATTGGAATATGTTAAAATGTGAGAAAGCATCAGATTAGCTGCATTAAACATGGTTTCATTTCACTGTTTTCATATCATTTTATGATATTGGGTTTTAAATGCATGTTTTTTTGCTTCAAGAAGACAATTCATGGTGTAGCTGAGTGGACATTTTTGTAACTCCATGAAAAACAGGTTGATTAAAAAAAAAAATTCAATCACATTGTTGTTTTTTTTTCATGCCTAAAGAGGAATAAAAACACTCAGTAAAAAAAAATCTTGATTAAGGTTCTCATAATTCATGCATGAAAGGGTTAAAAAGTACTGTATCGATAATGTGAGGTATTTATTCAAATGCAGATATGGCAGAGGTTAATTTTTGTTTTTGTTTATATTTTATTTATTACTATTTTACACTGTTTTATTAACCCTTTCATGCACAGTGGTAAGTACAGTGGACAGCTATTCAAAAGCTGTTCTTTTGTATATTCATGGGTTTTGTTGTTTTAGTTGCATATCAGCCAACATAGTGGATGCTTGCACATCATCCCATATACTGCCACCTATCAGCCAGTCATAGGAAGTCCTTTTATTACCTCCGCCAAGGAGGTCATGTTTTTGCCAGGGTTTGTTTGTTTGTCTGTCTGTCTGTCTGTTTGTTTGTTTGTTTGTTTGTTTGTTTGTCTGTCCGTTAGTGTGCAACATAACTCAAAAAGTTATGGACAGATTTGGATGAAATTTTCAGGGTTTGTTGGAAATGGGATAAGGAAGAAATTATTAAATTTTGGTGGTGATCGGGGGTGGGGGGGCCCACGAGGGGGGCCACTGATCAGACTTGGCGGAGGTCTGCGTTCTCCGAGTGCTTCTAGTTAAAATTTGTTTTTAAACAAGATGGCAAACAGGAAGTCCCATGAATATCTTCTATATCAGGACACAGCTGAACTTAGAAAAAATATGCTAGCATCAAGTAATATTAATATTTTCCATATTATCTTTATAAAGTGGGTAACAAATTGTATTAGAAAATGTGACAAAACATCAGATTAGCAGCAGTAAAAATGTTTTGTTTTTTTTTTCATAGTTGTTACACAGTATATCATTATCTGATATTGGTTTGTTAAAAACATATTTTTTGCTTTAAAACTTAAATGCATGGTGTCTAGCTGAGTGGACATTTTTGAACCTCCAATTTTTTCAGTTGCATTGTTTTTTCTTGCATAAAGAGGAATTAAAACGTAATATAATTCATAATTCATGCATGAAAGGGTTAAATACTGGTTATCTGAAGTATCCTAAAAGCACTTTTTACTGTCTGAGAGGCAGATGTTAGTTCCTTTGTTGGGACAAAAATAATGTTATGATGTTAGTTCTGAACTATTAGCATATGAACATTTGAGCAGGATCTTAATCTGTAATGTCTGTCAAACATAATTTAAGTTTTACTAGAGGAAAATTTTGTGATATAGCATTAGATCCTGTTGTGATCAAATGAAAATGTATGTATTATTTGTGCATATTTTAGGTGTAATTCAATTCTTCAAGGAAATAACACTGGTCTACAATTTTTTAGAAATGATTTGCTTCAGACATTAAATGTGCTAAATGTTACATATTTTAATAAGATTAGTTGGAAAATAAATGACAAAAGTGCCAGTTTGCTGTTTTCAAGGTATATGATTAAGTGTTATTACACATATATATTGGTTTATGTACATTTATATAATAGTTTTATAAATCTTCCACTAAATAGAACCTGTAAAGTGAATGTATTCTAATGTGCAGACAGTGTTTTGAAGTAGATCTTGTAGCTCTGACACAAATATTCCTTTTGAGTCAAACCCATTCTCTCGTTAATTCTTGAATTTCACATTTTGACCCAAGGCTGTATCTTGGAAAGTTCAGCCAACCAACATTTTTGACTTGATTTTTCTTTATCAGTGATTCTCATGTGGTAACATTTCATTACTTTTATTCTGGAAGCATTTTCCTTGTAGACCAGTGTAATCATTAAAAAAAAAGAAACAATCAAAAAATTGCTTTTTTAACAGTATCATGATATATCGTATTGTGATCCTAGTATTGTGATTTGTATCATATCGCCAGATTCTTGCCAATACACACCCCTAATGAAGACCCAAACATCCACCGTTGACACAAAAGCATCTACTGATCTATTGATCCATTAATTCTATCAATACATGTCAGTAATTGGTGTAAAATACAGTTTGTCATCTTTTCACGGTCATCAGATATGACCCCTTTGGACGTTCAGAGGCTCCATAGTTACCATGGAAACACCGTCATCTTCTACAGCAGGGATGTCAAACATGCGGCCTGCCAACGGTTCCAATTCAGCCCATAGGATGAATTTATAAAATGCAAAAATTACGCTTAAAATATCCACAAAATGTTTTGTTCCGATTCCACATACAGATCAGTAATATAATATCATAATGGCCTATAAATACTCACAACCTCACATTTTTCTCTGTTAATATAAACATTTTCATGTAATTTTCCACTAAATTTACAATGAAACAAACTATCATTTCACAAAAAATGTAAATATCCTGAACAAATATAAACAACCTGAAATGTCTTAAGAGAAGTGTAATTTTAACAATATTCTGCCTGTTATTAAATGTTTTGTGTATTTGTAGATCCACTCTGATCTGTAAGTTGTAATGAACATGTGCAGATGATAAACTGAAGCATAATATTGTTCAAATTGCACTTAATTTTCTTCAAAACTTATAGGTTGTTCATGTTATTCACATTGTTCTAAAGGACAGTTTGTAGATGTAAACATTTTCATCATGTAAGGAAAGTTTGAACTTGACATTATTTATATGTAATTATGTTATTATTTTACTGCTCCGGCCCATTTCAGACCAAATTTGGTGGAATTTGACCCCTGAACTAAAATGAGATTGATGCCCATGTTCTACAACATTGATTTACCAGTAAAACCCATGGAGTTGGATTAATGACAGTGGATATAAACTCTGGGTTTACGTTCAGTTAATAAGAGATTTTACTTAAAAACTCCCTGTTTCTTTTTTTTTTTCTTTCTTTTTTCCTGTTTTGATATAATAACCTTTGAATTTACTGTGAGATTGTATAAGCATCTATATTATCAGTCAATTCCACATAAGATAATATATGATTTTCACAGGAAAAAATTAAAAATTCAGAGGATAATATTAAAATAAATGGTGATAAATCACTTACAAAAGGTTAAATAGAGAGAAAACTTAATTCGGAAACTGCCATAAAAGTCACACTGGATCCTTATGGTTAAAGTTGGTTCCATGAGGCTGTTTCTCTTGCTCCATTGTGTTGAGGCTCGCAAAGAACCTTCGTCGAGATGTTGAAAACAGCACACAGAAACCTTTTAGCTTTCTAATGTGACTCAAACCGCACCGAGCACTGGATAATTTAAGCAGCGTAAGATGGGGCGGTGTAATTCAATTAAGGGATTCAAGACACTTCAACGTATATTAAACATGGCAAATAGATGCTATTTGGAGAAGAAATGGATTGTGGCATCATTTCTAAAGCGAACAATTCTGCTCTGGAAGCTTATTAAGACTCCTTTGGTTCACCTTTGGCTCACAGCTTTGTCTTAATTAGCATTCCTTCCCTGCATTTCTTTTCTGCATGCTACTAGCTGGGTGAGCATACAGATTACTGCAGAGCCACGAAGAACCAAGTGAACACATGAACGCATGAATGAAAAAGAGCATCGCGCTGGTTCAGGTAAAAGCACCGAACAGTTTTACTAATCTGTCAATTAATCACTGAACGTGTCAGCTTCAATCTGCCATCTTTATAAACTGCCTGATGTTTTTCTTTTTTTTTTTTTTTCTTTTTTTTTTTGTTGTACTAATTGTTATATTTGATGGAAGGTGGAGCTTTACCCTCTGTGTGATGTGCTCGATCCCCTGGCTATGACACTGATAATACAGAAGCGTTGTTGCCCTTGGCTTCAGTCTGTGAACATCCATGGGGGCATTTGCATTTCAGCCTGGCTCTATCATCTGCTTGCTGGCTGGAAAACTAAGCGGGCAGCTTTCACTGCAGAGACATGAATGTCAAATGAAACTGCTGTTACCATTTGTTGTTGGAAAATAAGGGGGGTTGTTATTCCTGTTTAGCTAAATGCACTATGACTTGTGTTGCTGTGTTAGTTACAGACAATAGACAATGCATTGTTAGATAAGAGAGCTGATTTTAATATTTATTTCAGTACCAAAAACTAATTGTCCTACTGCAAGCAGATGGTTAAGCAACTGGCGTGTTAAAAGCTAAAAACAAACGTATGGAAATGTGGAGCCCATGCATATGCCTGTAGATGAAACTCAAATGACTCTGCAGTTACACAGTAAATAAGAAAATCTGAACAGTCTTCCAGAAAAGGGATGGAAAATTTAATGATGTCAGGTCAGCGCAAGTTAACAATAAGGCCATGAGGCGGAGGCTGGAGTGTGTGTCTGGAGTGAAGTGTGTGCCATATGTTTGGTCAGACCTAAAACGAACCCTGGTGCAGTGGTAAAGCTGACACTAACTCCTGTTTTCATTTCTCATACAATCAAAATACTCATGACTATGCAAGACGATATATGTTTTACACCGTATACAAAGACCTTTACGCTTATCATAATCTCTGCACCATAAATCCATCCCATATACTGTGTACAGTTGATAAATAATTCATAATTGGTTGCAGTGTATGTTTTTGTCCTGATCAAATCTTCTTTTATTACAGTAACTTGAGCTTGTTGTTAATTTATGTTATTGGAGGTTATTCTGCAGAACAAATAAATAATGTATAACAAATACAATACTAACTTGACATAATATACTGTATCACCACGTACTATAAAATGGGTACATGCCAACTTTTACACAAATAGTTGTTTGTATTTGTTTGTAAATAATATAAATTACAATGATCGCTGTTATACTGTCTGGTGAACTAATGTTCTTTTATTTTTCTCACAGTTTGTGTGATTAACTGAATTGCCGGCACAATGAATAATGACCGCTCAGTGGCTGTGACGGGTGCAATTAGGGGACCTTTGCAAAGAGAACACGCTGATTTTTTTGACAAATGACAATTAATAGTTCATAGAACACTTAAGATTTCTAAGGGTGCTGTGTATGTGTATAATATAATATGTATTTTTATGTGAATTTGACAGGTCTTTGCCTTCCCTGCTGTCTTACATGGTAAGTCCACACAACAATCTTTGCTAGTCGTGTTTTTCTTTCTTTTACGTGCCTTCAGAATGACATTAATTCAATTCCATTGATGTAATCTCCTCTGTGCATGAAAGTCACTTATATCATACTGAATTGGCTTCATTACATGAATAGTTTCTTTTAGAGCATATAGCAATGTGAATTCAAACACACATAAACGTTGGGATGTTCCTCTACATGATGTTTTTCTTTGATGTCAGAATCAGAACACTTTATTAATCCCAGGAGGAAATTATTGGGTGGTACAGTCACTCCGTCATGTATAAGAAAAAGTAGCAGGAAAGAATGATCGGTTCAACAGAAAAAATATATATACACTACCTAGGGATGGGAATCGTTAAGAATTGAACAATTCCGATTCCATTATCGATATTGCTTATCAGTCCGATTCCTTATTGATTCTCTTATCGATTCTCATTGGGTTAGGGAATAAAAGAGTACAAATGGGTGTGTTTGCATTAACTGTCTATATTTCCATCTCTGCACAGAAAATATAACATATACAGTATGTACAAATAATAATAACAGATGACACCGGGCCTGGTTTGGGGGGGGGGGGGGGGGGGGGGGGCTACAGTGAAAGTGAAACTAAAGACGCTTTACTAATTCCTCTATTGCTGCACTTCTACTACGTGGAACCAGTTCGACTTGGTTTGGCTTGTGTCCCGTTGTTGTGCACCTCATTTCCTTTCCCTTCTTACCTAACTTGTATTTGAGGAGTTATGACGTTTGTTGTCCACACCGGAACCGGCCCGGCGTTCACTCTCCCGCTATATTCACAAGCGCTGCTAAGTAGCGTATCAAATACGTGACATTCCTGTAAATGATTCACATGCTGTGGACAAATGTTTGTGCATATCGGAGGGATTCCACCCTTTTGAAGACATGGAAGCTTTGCAAGTGTTCCAAGTAAGTGGACCTGGTATCATCTTTTTAGACCGTTTCTGCCTCAACGCCATGTTTGCTACGTTCTGACCAAAACAATACAGCATACGTGTGACGTCATCGCGCATGCACAATGAAGGCGGAATCGATAAGCAGAATCATTAAGCAGGCAGGCAAATGATTCCAAGGAATCGAGCTACTGGGAACCAGTTCTCAAAAAGAACCATTTCTCGATTCCCATCCCTAACACTACCGGTCAAAAGTTTTAGAACACTCCAATTTTTCCAGTTTTGTATTGAAATTCAAGCAGTTCAAGTCCAATGAACAGTTTGAAATGGTACAAAGGTAAGCGGTGAACTGCCAGAGGTAAAAAAAAAAAAAGGTAAGGTTAAATGAAACTGAAAAATAATGTATATTAATTATTTTTAAAGCCCTGCATAACCTCGCCCCCAGTTACATTTCTGACCTCCTAGTTCCCTACTCATCCTCACAACCACTCCGTTCATCAAACCTTAACCTTCTATCCATCCCCTGCTCCAACTTCTCAACAAAAGGTGACCGTGCTTTTCCAATTCTGGCCCCAACCCTCTGGAATAGTCTTCCCCATTACATCAGATCATCAGATTCTATAGACGCCTTCAAGCGACTCTTAAAAACTCACTTTTATAAACAAGCATTTCATTAAATCTCTTCTGTCTACGCCCCAGTGAATTAATGTTACTGACTTGACTTCTTCCCTGGAGTCTCTGTGCTTTATCACCTCACAGGTTTTCCCAGGATCATCACAGGTTTTCCTAAGATCATCTCTGGACCTGCTGCTGTGGTCCTGCCTCTCTCCACCTTCATTGTCATCACTCACTATTATAGTTCCGATAGTGTTTATTGTACTGTTCTATAGATGTTCTAGTTCAGTTATCTGTGCATGCATCTCCCCCTACCTCCCCCCTCTCCACCAGTCTATCTCTATCGCTCTCTCTTTTCTCCTCCTTTACTTTCTTACTTTCACCCCAACTGGCCAAGGCAGACGGCCATCCTTCAGGAGTCTGGGTCTGCTCGAGGTTTCTGCTGTTAAAGGGAAGTTTTTCCTCACCACTGTCACCAGTCATAAGTGTTTGCTCCTGGAGGATTCTGTTGGGTTTCTGAAAATTAGCTTAAAATTTGATTTGATTTGATCTATCTCTCCTTTATGTGACACACTTTGTAACATGTTGTTTTTAAAAAGTGCTATATAAATAAACCTTTACTTACTTACATTTCAGAATTATACAAAAAGGTGAGCAAGAAATGGGTTAACAACTTAAAGCAGTTCTGCAGCAATGGAGGTTGATCAAGCCTTGAAAGTTGGTGCTCCCAATTCCTACAGGTGTCCTAACGTTTATGAATTCCTTCCAACCCCCTCTGTCTGCATAAAAGTAGTGTTGGAACACACTTTGGTACCATACCGGTGTGAGCATTATTTGAACAGTATTGTACTGCAGAAAGTAGTGTGTTACTATAAAAATGGAAAAGAGGAAAAGGCAATTAACCATAGAAGAGAGACAGAACATCAGAACACTTAAACATGTAGGTCTGTCCTACAGAGAAATTGCCAAGAAAGTCCAGGTGTCAGTAAGTCCAGTTTCCTTCACCATCCAAAGGCACTCAGAAACTGGGGGAAATGCTGACGGGAAGAGGTCTGGCAGAGCCAAAGACAACAGAATCAGAAACCATTTCAAGCTGTTCATTGGACTTGAACTACTTGAATTTCAATTGTCAAGTTAGGCAGAGGTCAGGGCCCCACAGGTCACACCAGGCACCAGAAGGCCTCATAAAGAAGTGTAACACCCAGCATTTTAATCAATGTTAAGTACAGCTTAGTATTAAAAAGATGATTTGAACTGATGTATTGCATTAAATTAGATATATGTAATGTGATCAATAAGTATACCTAAGAAAAGAATGTTTAAATGAATGTTGATTCATTTGTGACTACTGTGTGTAGAGGAGACAAGTTAAGACATGTTAAAGCAGTGAAGGGGCATGTTAGGACAAAGTCCGGCAGAAAAGGAGAAGTAAAGTAAGCAGCACCGAGCCATCTGCAGCTGAAGCTAACTGATAACGTTAAGAAAAGAGAAGTGACATAAACAATAGGCTATTTTCTGCACCCAAAACTGGTCAAGACCGGTAAAAAAGGGAAGTTCTGCTAGAGGCATTTAGACATTACTCATCTATCAATGAAGTCAACTGTCTAGGCATCAATGAGGTAATGCCTAGAGTTTGGTTAAAAACCAGAACCGCTATTATAGCATTTTCAGAAGTGCGAGACGCTCTAAGAAGTTGCGTGCCCTACGTTGTAAAACGTAGAGAAGATAACTCTGAGCGATGCTCTTTTGAGACCCGAAAGGAGCGTGGCAGATTGGCTTCGGAGTTAATCTTACTTCTCAAATAATGCTGGAGGCTCATCTGATAGAATAACTTTGCATCGACGGATCGAACTTTTAAAAGCAAAGATCTATTTCTTCAGATGACAAAGGACCAAAGACTCTTAAAGGCAAGAACTGTATTTTAAGAGCTTTTACCATCTTTTGGGGAACATTTGCCGACGGACCATCTGTTTAACAGACTTTTGGTATTTTTCTCCACTTTGGCCCGGACTGGAAAGGAAGAAGAATTTTTACATTTTCTTATTTCTTTTCTTTTACCCAGTATTTTAAGACAAACTCGGCAGCCCTGATCAAGCTGTTGAGGTTGTCTTTGCAAATTAAATTAATTTTTACCTTTTGACTTTTTACAGTAATTAGATTAAATTTGGTTTTTGATTTTTCTACATTTATTCAATTTCTCTAACTTCTTGACTTTTTCCTATTTACGTTTTTGATATTGATTAAGCTTTAATTTTTGATTTTTACTTTTCTAAATACTCCGGTTTTGTAACTTTTTCCGATTAATACTCGGGTTAGAGAAATAATTATTCTTATTTGAGAACTTTTCCAATTTTGATTTTCTTTCAATTTTGGATTGAAGAAAAGAGACTTTCAACACCATTCTATTTTTATGTTTTTCTTCCCCTTGAGGAGATCAAGCGAGGCAACAATTAGGGACATTTTCACAAGGCTGAACTGTGGGTTGAGAGATTACAACAGGGATTGCGTTGAAGTAAGGAAAATTGAGGACAGTTTAGGTTTAATAAACAGGATATTGATTTATGGTTTTAGAAGTTCAGTTTAATGATTTTATTAGGGATTAATTGATTGATGATTTATGTATATGCTTTGCTTTGCTAAAATTGCCTACAATAAATTTATAAAAAGTAAATTCTAAATTCTCCTTGAGTTATTTCCCTGTGTGGCATAATATGTTGGTGAATGTAAAACGTTAGGTTTATTGTGTACATAACAACAAAGGTCTCAAAGGTATCTTGGCCTTTATCCACCTACCATTTTTATGTCCCGAAAGCCTATTTTTCCTGGCTTTTAAATTATTACCTGTCATGTAACAAGTGCACTAATCCATGTGGAACAGCTACCAAAAACCAACTGGACTGGTATTATTACTGACCACAGAGTGGGTTTCTCCTGGCAGTTCTGGTACCAGGGTTAGCGGGGCAGAGGTTGGGATTAAAGGTAGTTAGAAGACAGGCGAGTGTTCCAAAATAAGTTCAGCTGAGTAGTACCTCTTCGGGTTAGTTCGTGAGGGTAAGACCCCAGTTCAGACACAAGAGGTCAGGACCCTATTTAAACGGAGAGCTGAACCACGGTTAGTAACGCCGGAGGATTAAACACGTGGCGACCACGAAGGGACAAGTTCCGAACAAAGGGAAGTTCGGGGTCCCGACAAAAGAATAAGCCGGTGGTCAAGGGACTACTGGTCGTGTGAGATCCCCGAAGGACTTCTGGGAGCAGACCTGACCTGAGCAGCAGCAGTCCTGACGGCATCAGGACCCAGAAGGGCGGAGCAGTTGAGAGGACCATAACTGCCCCATCCACGTTCCAGACCTGCTAGATGTGACAGCAGCGGGCGTGGAAGCAGCAGCAGTCGCCAAGGAGAAGACGGCTCTGCGGAGAAACCCAACCAGCTGACATCCCTCCTCTCTTGCCCCGATGCGCTAAGGGGGTTAGGAGTGGTGCAGCCCGACAACGGACAACGCAACGAGAGATGGGGGACGTCCTCATCCCCCAACCACAGATCGTCCGACAGCGGCGACCATGGTGACGGCGGAGACCACGACGGTGGCGGCAGCGGCGCTGGGTCCAGGGGCACCAGACCGGCAGGACGGGGAACCTCCAGCGACAGCGGACCAGGGGTGCAGACAGGGACCAGAACCGCCAACGGATCCAAGGGCACCAGGCCAGGATGGCGGGGGACCTTCGCCAGTCCAGCGGCACGAGGGGGAACCAGAACCGTCACCGGAGCCAGAGGGACCAGAACCATCGCTGCGCCCGGAGCACCACCCGAAGCAGACGGATGGGGGCCGATCGACACCGCAGTGGGAGTCCACGCCTGAACAACCGCCGGAGAAAGGAAGCTCAAGGGGCAACGAGGCGCCTTCGGATCAAGAAGGAAAGGCAGAGATCGCCATCTGGGAGGAGAACGGCTTCGAGACGGCGAAAGGAAAGAAAGGAGCACGTGACGATCTGCGGAAGAAGATAGCAGAGTTGAGACTGAATGTAGACCTTGTGGTGGTGCATCAGAGAGCTCACACCAGAGAAGGTCCTCACTGGCAAGGGAACGACGAGGTGGATCGTTTCGTCCAGCTGAGAAAAGTTGTCATTGTCGGTGAAGAAGAATGGGAGACTACACCCAGGGGGAAAGTCGTCCCGAGAGACTGCGTGGAGGGGGTGACGATGGCAGTGCAGCGAGACACTGGGCCATGCGGGCGCTGACCCAATGCGCAGGGAACTGGAGGTTCAGCGGCTCTGGATTCCGGGGGGTGAGGTACGCCGAGTCCTAAAGAACTGTGAGTTGTGCAGTCGATACAACGCAGGACCGAGAGGACAGCAGAGCGGCGGATTCACTATCAAGAGCTCCATACCACGGGGATTGATCTGCATGGATGTGGCAGGGGTCCCATGGGAGTGGCAGGGGCAGCCGTGAGAGCTAAGTATGATAGAAATGACAAAGTGGTCAAGATTTTAGACAGAAATACAGTACAATTAGAGATCCGGAATCCAAGGGATAGAGCAGCTGAAACCAGTTTCTGGCTAAATGGATACTGGGGACTGAAAACCATGGCCAATAGCACACAAGGCCTACCACCCTTCGTCAGATTGGCCACTGTGAAAGGGGTGGTTGTCACCAAGCGACATGCCAGAGGACTCTTAGTAGGCGGAGCCCTAGAGACTTTGAAACAAGCAAAAAGATCAGCGCTTTTACAAGAACCTGAGCAACTACAATGGAGTAGATTGAGAGACAGCTGTGTGGTGTGCCTGAAACCCACCACAGTGCTTGTGATTTGGACTGGCCCGGGAAGAAACAAGCCGGCGCGGTTCCAAGAAGATCCAAGAGAACTTAAAGAGCAACATCCTAAACCAGTGAAGGTTTTGGACTCACACGTGTGTGGAATATGCCGTGTAACGATGTTACCAAGAATCAAATTCATCGCCAGGTGGGTGGTGAGAGAGATTGCAGATGAAGATAACCACTGCAGCTGTCGGTGGGATGGAGAAGGTATGCTGGACGGTGATGACTGCAGACTCCTGAGGCGAGCGGGGTGTATGGTCCAAGCGGTGGAGGCTGAAGGATGGCAAGTGCAGCGTTTCCTGGACCCCATCGAGTCCCTGCGACCACTGAGAGAACCTCCAGAGTCATCGGGAGCCGAATGCAGCCAACGGGATGGACAGAGTGATCGAGGCAGCAGAGCGGAGACTCCGTGATCGGGAACCAGAGTTGGAGTGGATGACACAGCGGGCATCACAGCAGGTACAGCTAGAGCAGCAGTTGGAGGAGCTTCAGGTGGCCCAGGAGGTGCCACCATCCATCCGATCATCCTGACCTGTTGCATCCACTGGCTCCACTGGACTCCGTCAGGTCTGACACAACCCAGCTGATGTGGTCTTCGATCGCCCCAGATTCCCCGGAGTGATAAGTATAACCTGGGAGCCCTTGACCTCTAGGAGGGGGTGTCAAGTTAGGCAGAGGTCAGGGCCCCACAGGTCACACCAGGCACCAGAAGGCCTCATAAAGAAGTGTAACACCCAGCATTTTAATCAATGTTAAGTACAGCTTAGTATTAAAAAGATGATTTGAACTGATGTATTGCATTAAATTAGATATATGTAATGTGATCAATAAGTATACCTAAGAAAAGAATGTTTAAATGAATGTTGATTCATTTGTGACTACTGTGTGTAGAGGAGACAAGTTAAGACATGTTAAAGCAGTGAAGGGGCATGTTAGGACAAAGTCCGGCAGAAAAGGAGAAGTAAAGTAAGCAGCACCGAGCCATCTGCAGCTGAAGCTAACTGATAACGTTAAGAAAAGAGAAGTGACATAAACAATAGGCTATTTTCTGCACCCAAAACTGGTCAAGACCGGTAAAAAAGGGAAGTTCTGCTAGAGGCATTTAGACATTACTCATCTATCAATGAAGTCAACTGTCTAGGCATCAATGAGGTAATGCCTAGAGTTTGGTTAAAAACCAGAACCGCTATTATAGCATTTTCAGAAGTGCGAGACGCTCTAAGAAGTTGCGTGCCCTACGTTGTAAAACGTAGAGAAGATAACTCTGAGCGATGCTCTTTTGAGACCCGAAAGGAGCGTGGCAGATTGGCTTCGGAGTTAATCTTACTTCTCAAATAATGCTGGAGGCTCATCTGATAGAATAACTTTGCATCGACGGATCGAACTTTTAAAAGCAAAGATCTATTTCTTCAGATGACAAAGGACCAAAGACTCTTAAAGGCAAGAACTGTATTTTAAGAGCTTTTACCATCTTTTGGGGAACATTTGCCGACGGACCATCTGTTTAACAGACTTTTGGTATTTTTCTCCACTTTGGCCCGGACTGGAAAGGAAGAAGAATTTTTACATTTTCTTATTTCTTTTCTTTTACCCAGTATTTTAAGACAAACTCGGCAGCCCTGATCAAGCTGTTGAGGTTGTCTTTGCAAATTAAATTAATTTTTACCTTTTGACTTTTTACAGTAATTAGATTAAATTTGGTTTTTGATTTTTCTACATTTATTCAATTTCTCTAACTTCTTGACTTTTTCCTATTTACGTTTTTGATATTGATTAAGCTTTAATTTTTGATTTTTACTTTTCTAAATACTCCGGTTTTGTAACTTTTTCCGATTAATACTCGGGTTAGAGAAATAATTATTCTTATTTGAGAACTTTTCCAATTTTGATTTTCTTTCAATTTTGGATTGAAGAAAAGAGACTTTCAACACCATTCTATTTTTATGTTTTTCTTCCCCTTGAGGAGATCAAGCGAGGCAACAATTAGGGACATTTTCACAAGGCTGAACTGTGGGTTGAGAGATTACAACAGGGATTGCGTTGAAGTAAGGAAAATTGAGGACAGTTTAGGTTTAATAAACAGGATATTGATTTATGGTTTTAGAAGTTCAGTTTAATGATTTTATTAGGGATTAATTGATTGATGATTTATGTATATGCTTTGCTTTGCTAAAATTGCCTACAATAAATTTATAAAAAGTAAATTCTAAATTCTCCTTGAGTTATTTCCCTGTGTTGCATAATATGTTGGTGAATGTAAAACGTTAGGTTTATTGTGTACATAACAACAAAGGTCTCAAGGTATCTTGGCCTTTATCCACCTACCATTTTTATGTCCCGAAAGCCTATTTTTCCTGGCTTTTAAATTATTACCTGTCATGTAACAAGTGCACTAATCCATGTGGAACAGCTACCAAAAACCAACTGGACTGGTATTATTACTGACCACAGAGTGGGTTTCTCCTGGCAGTTCTGGTACCAGGGTTAGCGGGGCAGAGGTTGGGATTAAAGGTAGTTAGAAGACAGGCGAGTGTTCCAAAATAAGTTCAGCTGAGTAGTACCTCTTCGGGTTAGTTCGTGAGGGTAAGACCCCAGTTCAGACACAAGAGGTCAGGACCCTATTTAAACGGAGAGCTGAACCACGGTTAGTAACGCCGGAGGATTAAACACAATACAAAACTGGAAAAACTGGGTTGTTCTAAAACTTTTGACCGGTAGTGTATATGTAAGGGTAGAGACTGCGATCTGGTAGGATCGGCGATTCTACCAGTAGAGACTCCGATCGTAGTCTCTACCAGTAGAAACTCCGATCAGAGTCTCTACTGGTAGAAACTCCGATCCGAACCCTAACCCTAACCCCTAACCCCTAACCCCTAACCCTAACCCTTCTACTGGCATAATCGGAGTTTCTACCGGTAGAGACTCTGATCGGAGTTTCTACTGGTAGAGACTACGATCGGAGTCTCTACTGATAGAATCGCCGATCCTACCAGATCGCAGTCTCTACCCTGACATATATATAAAGCTCTGAATATACAAACATATGTATTGCTCTGAATATATGTATATATATATCTCAAATATAAATATTAAAGCACTCTATTAACCCATAAAGACCCAGACATCCACTGGCGACCAAAAGCATCTACTGATCTTAACTGTGGATCCACTAATCCTATCAATCCAATCAAATAAATAATTAGTGTAAAAATCACTTTTTCTTCAGTTTTCTCTACTTTTCATATAATAATCCTCAACTTTAATCTGATCTTTTATGAACATCTACATGATCAGTAAATTAAAGGTAGGAAAATACTATATTTTCACTGTAAAAAACACAAAATACAAAAGATATTATTGCAATAAATGGTGATTAATCACTTAATGATGGTTAAATACAGAGAAAAATTCATTTGGGAATGGCCACAAAAGTAACACAGGGTCTTTATGGGTTAAAATAATTGCTTAAGTCATTAAGTCAGTACTTTGCCTAAATCATCAAATACTTAATTTATTGTTGATCCACTAATCCTATCAGTCCATGTAAATAATTGGTTTAAAATGCAGTTTATCATCATTTTATGGTAATCAGATATGACCCATTTGGATGTTCAGAGGCTCCGCAGTGAACATGGAAATAGCGTCATCTTCTACAACACTGATTCACCAGTAAAACCCATGGAGTTGGATCAATGACAGTGAATGGACACAGTTGGTTTATGTTCAGTTAATGAGAGATTTTACTAAAAAAAGTCATTTTTTCTTCAGTTTTTTTTGTTTTGATATAATAACCTGTGACTTTACTCTGAGCTTTTATGAACATCTACATGATCAGTACATTAAACATAGGGAAATAGATGATTCTCACTGGAAAAAATGCAAAATTCAGAGATCAGTTTTATAATAAATGGTGATAAATCACTTAGAAAAGGTTAAACAGAGATAAAAATCCATTAGGAGACTGCCACAAAAGTCACACTTGGTCCTTACTGGTTAAGACACAAAATTAAAACAGCAATTTGTACAATATGTACTAGACAGGATATTATCAATATGATAATTTAAATACACATAATAAGTATATACAATATAACCTCAGAACACAGGTGTCAAACATGTGGCCCGGGGGCCAAATCCAGCCCGCCAAAGGGTCCAGTCCGGCCCTCGGGATGAATTTGTGAAATGCAAAAATTACACTAAGATATGAACAATCCTTTTAGTTCAGGTTCCACATTCAAAACAATTCAATCTCAAGTTGGCAGGATTCAGAAAAATATGATCATAATAACACAGAAATTATGACAACTTCAAATTTTTCTCTCTGTAAATGTAAATATTTTCATGTATTTACACTTAAACAAAGTATAATTTCACAAAAATTGTGAATAACCTGAACAAATATGAACAATCTGAAATACAATTACAATTTTAACCATTTTTAACAATTTTCTGCCTGTTATTAAATGTTTTGTGTGTGTTTGTAGATCCACTGTGATCTGTAAGTTACAATGTGTGTAAATGATAAACTGAAGCATAATATTGTTAAAATTACACTTATTTTTTCCGTTTGTTCATGTTATTCACATCTTTTGAAAGGATAGTTTGTAGATGTAAACCTTTTCATAATGTAAATTTACTTTTTTCGCTCTAAAACAGACAAAAGTTTGGAGTTGACATTATTTATATATTATTATGTTATTACTTTACTGGTTCGGCCCACTTCAGATCAAATTTAGCTGAATGTGGAACTGAACTAAAATGAGTTTGACACCCCTGCCTTAGAAGATGCCATCCTTTACATAACTAACAAAATGAAGTCTGTTGAATAAATGCTGGAGTGTATGTCTGAAGAAAACACCTCCCTGTCCTTCATTTAACCAGGTGAAATCCTAAATGACATTAAAAACCTCTTTTCCATGAGTAACCTGCAGTATGGACTTTGTTACATCAATAAATCAAGACACAATAACCAAACTTCCATAGACTACAAATAAAATAGGTATAATATCTGAGTAAAAGAGGAACACGCTTCAAGTTCAAGAATAATTCCACTACAAATTTAGAAGCAATTACATCGACCAAGAATATTAATGCCGGTGCCCTTTAAAACACACTTAAATTCCCCCAAATTAATGAGTTCTGACAGTTTCAGGTCCATGTGTGAATCATTCCACAAAGAAGGGGCAGTGTATATATGGAAAAGCTGCTTAATCCACCTGTTCAGATTCAAGGAACCCCCAATTTGTAGGACGTTCTGAGACTTATTTTTTACTCCTGTATGTGCAAAAATAAAATAGAAGCAGCTCCAAAGAGAGATTTCTAACTAAATACCATCCAGTATGAGGCTACGCAGAGAGGGAAAGCACAAAACGGTAAGCACAGTAATAAACAGTATCTGACTTCTTTCAAGTACATTCATAAAGAACAGATTACACTGGGTTACAAAAAAATATTTTTTGCAAGTTGTCTAGGTTTTTTCAACTGAATTAGGACCATTTTGCACCGCTAAATCCAAAAATGACATCTGTTTTTCTCAATCAGGTCAGGTTTTTTTGCTAATTTGATTTTGAAAAATTTGATCTTCTCACAAAATTGATTACATTTTTGTAAACTTTATCTTGGTCACCAAGTTTAATACCAAAATAAGATTGGTAAGCACACTTTATGAAACTTGTGACTTGATTCCTGTTAGGTACAATGGTGTATTCACTGCAGATGTAGCAGAATACATCAGGCTTATTTTTGCAAGATCTTCTAGTCGAAGCCATTTCATTCACCTGTAATATTAAAAAAAACATTAATCATAAATTGGCAAAAGTAAAATCTTCAGAACTTGTTTATTGCAAGAAATATGAAAGAATTTTGTATCATATGATGTGAAAATGCCCATAAATGTAAGCAAAAATGTTAAAAAGCCAATATGTAGCATAGTTCAGAAAGTTGACCTGATTGAGCAAAATTAATGTGATTTTTGGATTCAGCACACCAAAATTATCCTAAATCAGCTCAAAAAACTGAAACAATAAATTTGTTGTTGACCAGTGTTATCGTAATCCAACGAAGGTACGTAAGATGCTGAAATGAGATGTTTGTTTGACAGGAAAGTGAAACATATGGAAGTAAATCTGTCTCATCAGATTTTGAATAATAAAAGCCATTGAATTTCTAGCACTGATTTTTTTTTTTTTTGCACTGAAACTAAATATCTGAATTTTTTGTCCCTGAATTCAACTATGTTCAGAAATTTAGAATAAAAAAAAAATTAGATGCAAAAATTCAGAAGCAAAAAATTCAGATCACACATCCACGCTGACTGTCCTCCTGCATCAGCATCACATGACCAACCTAACGTAACTCAATTGGCTGGCTGTCGGTTTGACTTGAGATACAATTGATTGCTTATCCTTGGTGTCCCGGATGTGTGATCTGAATTTTTTGCATCTGAATTTTTTTTTCATTCTAAATTTATGAACATAGTTAAATTGAGAGACAAAAAAATTCAAATACTTAATTCCAGTGCAAAAAAACAACAACAACAAAAAAAAAAACAGATCCTTAATTTCAGTGCAAAAATATTCAGTACTAGAAATTCAATGGCTTTTATAATTCAAAATCTGAGACAGATTTACTTCCATAGAACAGGATTTGTTTCTGAATAACCACAATTTTAGTTTTAGAAAGACAGGTTTTATTTAATAACACTTGAATACATGTAAGTAGGTTTCAACAAAAATATACTGTACATGTAGTAGTAGTAGTGGTAGTAGTAGCAGTAGTAGTAGTAGTGGTGTAGTTTTAGTTTTTTAGGACATAGATACAACATCAGATAACACAGAACCATAAAACATGGTCAAACAAAATTTTTCTGCACACAAAAAGGAGTGGGAAGAAGTATAATTATTGACTCCCACCCCCTTTTTACAAAGTAGTAATTAAATTAAATCCACTTCCTTTGCTTTGTTTACACACTTTTTTCCTGTATATTTTTACAATAACACAAAACATCCATACAAGCCATTCACATAGACTGTTTTTAGTCACCTCACACACAATCAGATTTGCAAAAATATATCATTGATCATGTCGAGGGCTTCAAAACTCATGTATCAAATATGATACGTTTGGCGTTTTAGGGTTAAAACAAGCTTTTCCTCATCCTTATATTCATTTGATCCAGTATTTTTTTAACCTTGGAGTCGAGACCCCACGTGGGGTCGCCTGAAATTTTTAGTAATTGATAAAAATAAAAATAAAAAACATACTAATAAATCGCACTGATCATGTAGAGGGCTTCAAAACTCATGTATCAAATATGATACATTTGGCGTTACAGGGTTAAAACATGTTTTTTTCTCCAGAAACATCGCAGTCAAACCTTTGATCAGCTCGGAAAGATGTTGAAATGCATATTTTTATCACTACTGCAACCTGCTTTTTCCTTTTTTTTCCCCTTTTTTTTTCTATGAAAAACAACAGTGAAACAAAAGAAGTGGGTCACATTACTTTACTCCTTTAGAGCCCGCACTGGCTACCTGCACCGCATTGATTTTAAAGTTCTTTCACTTGTTTATAAAGCTTTAAACAACCTCACTCCTCGGAGAGTTTTCTTACATTTTATGTTCCAGCCACATCACTGCTTTTCTTTTAAGTGTCCCATATGTGTCCAGAAAAGGCCACCTCTGTCTTTATGCCCCTAAACTGTGAGAGTACTCTGACTTTTGGTATTTGAACCGCCAAAAGAAAAAGCACCCAAAAGACCCACCTTTTTCAACTCACCTACTTGTATATTTATTGTTTACTATCTTATTTATTTATTTTTTTTTTTTTACAAAAGGTGCTTATTTACTTGAGTTTAATTCATGCGTTTAATCTATTTTCAGTGTTGTTTTTATTGCTTTGATTGATTTTTAGTCTTGAAAAGTTGTATTTATTGCAGATTACTGTGTTGTTGTTGTTTTTTTTTTGTTTTGTTTGTTTTTTCATTTTAATCTAAACTATGTGAATGTTTGAAAGGTGTGTATAATTAAAGTTAAGTAGAGCTGCAAATATTCTCTCAGTGAACAGCCAAATTAAAGGTCCAGTGTGTATTTAGGATGTAATTCCTCTACAGCAGGGGTGTCAAACTCATTTTAGTTCAGTTCCACATTCAGCCCAATTTGATCTCAAGTGGGCCGGGCTAGTAAAATAATTGAAAAAAGTAAAATTACATTATGATCAGGTTTACATCTACAAACTTTCCTTAAAAATCTGAATAACATCAATAACTTGAATTGTCTTAAGAAAAACAAGTGCAATTTTAACAATATTATACCTCGGTTTATTAGTTTATCATTTACACATGTGCATTACAATCGAACAAAACATTTAGTAACAGGCAGAATATTGGTAAAATTGCATTTACTTTTCTGTAGACAGTTCCATTTGTTCATATTTGTTCCGGTTATTCACATTTTTTGTAAACGTATGGTTTGGTAATGTAAACATTTTCATGTAATTTTACTTTTTTACACCAAAAAACAAAGAGAGAATTTAGGGTTGTCATTATTTATAGGTTATTATGATAATATTTTACTGGTCTGACCCACTTGAAATCTAATTGGACTGTATGTGGAACCTGAATTAAAATGATTTTGACATCATTGATTGTTGATATTTTCAGTGTAATTTTTTGCAGTTTTTCACAAATTCATCCTGTGGGCCAGACTGGACCCTTTTGTGGGCTGGATTTGGGCCCCGTGCCACGTGTTTAACACCTGTGCTCTACAGATTCTTTTTTTTTTTTTAACAGTTTATTGCAGGTGTCATCCAACATTATGATGCATTTCTGTCAACTACACAGTGTTTGTGCTTTGAGTACTATGAGTTATTTTCCCATTAAAGTGTCAGTGCCTATTTTTTATTTTTTTTAACATCACTATCATCACGTTTACCTTTCAGCATATTATAATTCAAGTGTTCTGACAGGACATGAGACTTCTGCATCTACTCTGTAAAACATCTACCCTGTGATGCTCAGATTTTGTCTAATGACAGGTGTTTTCAGACAGGTAGGCGGATTAAATATGTGACTGACAGCTGTATTTACCAATCGCTGATCCTATTCTGTCAGACACAATCCAGACATGACAGCTGCTCTACTCCACGTGTCCATACAGAATCTCGGAAAAGTAGCTTCACTTTTCTAAAAACGGCATGAAACCACATAATGTTAACCCTTTATCGGCCAAGTGACTATTTTTGGTAATTTCCGCATACATTACATAGACATTGCCCGCAACAGTTAGAGTGAGTCAACAATCTCAGATCCAATGTGGTCTCCAGGGTCTGTAAGGTCCACCTCTGCATGAACAGTGAGTGTACCTGCTTTGTTAGGTACCATGAAGTAATGGTACTAATGTAAGGAATGATGTTCA